>NC_062215.1:33232516-33544547 GCF_902686445.1 Sciurus carolinensis
GAATTTTTCTTCTTTATACTATTCTAAATTTTCTATATTGCAGAGATAATAGTTTATTTGTTTTGGTTTTCTGAGATGGGGTCTCACAATGTTGTACAGGCTAACCTCAAACTCCTGGATTCAAGCAGTCCTCCTGCCTCAGCCTCCTGAGTAGCTGGGATAACAAGCACATGCCACCATTCCAGGTTGGTTAGGAGATGGTAGCTTTAAAATCTAAAAATTATTTTTCAGTTGGGTGTGATGGCACATCCCTGTGATTCCATACTCAGGAGTTTGAAGCAGGAGGATTGCAAGTTTGAGGCCACCTTGGGCAACTTAAGAGAGACCCTGTCTCAAAATAAAAAGGGCTTGGAATGTAGCTCAGTGATAGAGCACTCCTGAGTTGAAACCCCAATACTACAAAAAAATTCATTTTTATTTGTGAAGCAACTAGATAATTCTTAAGAGTAATCATGCTAGAAATAAACATTACTACTTAGTTCTGCATCCAAGCCAGGTATTTACAGAACCAAAAAAGTCTAGTAATTTTTTTTAATTAATTTTTTTTATTGTAAACAAATGGGATACATGTTGTTTCTCTGTTTGTACATGGCGTAAAAAAGTCTAGTAATTTTAAAGATCTTGATTTTTCCCTAAGGAATCCATCTTTCCCCAGCATGGATTACATTTTCAGTTTGGGGAATCAATTAGTTGCTGCTCATGACTCTCAAAACACAATGGTGTCAAAATAATAATGAACCTGTGAGTTAAGGCCATACCTGTTTCCTTTAGCTCTTTGATTTCCAAGTCTGTGGTCTCTTTTGGATGTTCTGAAGTCAGTCCCAGATAGACACTGACATCAGGATGGGGTTCATATCTCTGTACCCTAGGGCTCTTGGTTAGTTGAGTTCTTTGGGCTCCAATAAACTCCTGTGTAACACCAGAAGTATTGTCAAGGACATTATCTGCAGTCATCTGAATGTCACTGATGTTTCAGAAACGAATACAGGTATCAGATAAACTCCCTCTTACTTGTGTTGGGTAGACTTGACTACAGTCTTCATTGGCTAATTTATTGTTATTCTAAAACCTTGACAGCAATAATAGCTGTCATTCACTGAATCTCTGCTACATGCTTACAGTATGCCTCTGTGATGCACTGAATTAATGACCCCAACCCCTGGCCCCATTCTCTTCCTCCATGTTCTGCTGCCCTCACCAGGTTAAGCTGTTAAGCTTTTCTCAGCAACACAGGAAAAGTGTAATAAAATGAAGATTTCCAAAACTTCCTATAACTTGGTCTCGTTTCTCCCTACACTCCTGAGCTGGGTAAATAGAAATAAACTCCCAACAACTTTGGGGCTTGCCTTTAAGTCATTCTTCAGAATATATCGGATATCTTGAAGGTTCATAGTTCGGTCTTTCTGCTTGACCTGGATGCCTGACTTAACAATATCATAGTAAGGTTTCGGAAGCCTGACATCAGCCTCTAAGCAATTTCCCAAGACTACAGCTTCTTTAATAACTGAGCCGTCTAAGCCATTCCAGGGTATGCTGTCTGTAAGGAAAAAGTCATAGGAAGGAATAACATTAATAAAATGAAGTTGTATAACCCCTAGTCAAGTCACCCAACCCCTTTAAACTTTCATTTCTCTCTGTAGAAAAACTACCAATCACAAAAAAACCTACTTTACTCACTTATCAGGGAAATCTCTGCCATATAGACAGGGAATAATATTGTCAGCATCATGTATGCATTGGGTCCCCACTGGCAGACTTGGGGACCAGAGAATGTTTCATGGCATTAGATTTGACAATCCAATGCATTTATCTCATTGCAGATATGGTTTTGCCTGTGGGACTGCAAACACTATGAAAGGTACCTGACTCATGGTATTCCCTTAGTGAATGTGGTTTTACTCTACGTGTGTGTGTGTCCCTCTCTTGAGGGAATCCTTATGTCTTCAGGCATGTGACTACTTCACATTAAAATCTTGTAGGATTTAAAGGGTTTCCATTTCTTTCAAATGATACTGGGTGTGCTTAATTTTATATTACTTCTCAGAGGCCAGTCTTCCCCTCATTTCCCAGTCCTCAAGAGGCACATCAGAGATTCAAAAATACTGACACCAACATTTAGTTTAAAGTTGCTGCTTGGGGGCTAGGAATATAGCTCAGTGGTAAAGCATTTGCCTAGCATTCGTAAGACCCTGGGTACAATCTCTAGCACTACAGAAAAAGAAAAACCATTGCTTGGATTAAATGCATTATCATGAACAAGCAGGTGAATGAACTTTGCTGAGTCTTAAAGAACAGTTAAAAGAGAAAGATTTTTGGGAGATCTTCTTACATCTTCTATGAGCACAAAGAAATTTCCTTAAAGAAATCTTCTGTCGGGCTGGGAATATAGCTCAGTTGGCAGAGTGCTTGCCTCTCAAGCACAAGGCCCTGGGTTCAATCCCTAACACCGCAAAAAAAAAAAAAAAAAAAAAAAAAAAAAAAAAAAAAAAAAAAACAAACTTCTGTCAGGTGCAGTGGTGCAAACCTGTAATCCCAGCGACTCAGGAGATTGAGGCAGGAAGATTACAAGTTCAAGGCCAGCCTTAGCAACTTACCAAAACCCTTATCAACTTAGCAAGACCCTGTCTCAAAATAAAAAAAATTAAAAGGTCTGGGAATGTAGCTCAGTGGTAAACTGCTCCCGGTTCAATCCCTTGTACCAAAAAAATAAATCAAAGAAAAGTATTTTTCTAAGTTGTACATTTTCATAAAACTAAATAACTCCTGAGGAGGGGAACCCAACCCAAAAATAAGGACTCTGTAAAACATTAATGTGCTCCTTGATCACCTGTTAAAATCTCTTGTATGATCATGGAAAAGCTGTAGATATCCGACTTCATTGTGGCCGCCTTCTGTAAGATCACTTCCGGAGCAGCCCAATTGTACAGCTGAGTGGGGAGGGGTACACGAGTCAGGTCCCTGTGTACACCACTGTCCTGGCTACAGAAAGAAACACACAAGGCAGGGCTCAGGTCTTAAAGGGTCTTTGTGATCACCACACAGTGTACTGGTGAGATATTTGTCTGTGAAAACAGGCAACTTCCTCAAGTTTCTGGAAATGAAGCCAGACACTGAGCTAACCCACACAGCACAGGAGCTGTTCCAATACCTTCAATCTCTTACCATTCCTACCCACATGGCCCCTGCCCACCCCCACCTCATCTGAATATTCTCCCACTCACTCACTCAAGTCACAGAGGCCTTCTTTGAGTTACTCCAGCAGGCCAAGCACGTTACCACTTCAAGTCTTTGCACAGGTGTTTTTTTCTGCCTGGCATGCTCTGTCCAAGGATCCTAGAGCAACTGGCTGTTCCTTGTAACTAAAGTATTACTTTGAAAGTCACCTCCTCTGGGAAGACTTTTTGATTACCTGCTCCACAATATTCCTGTTTTATTGGCTTCAGAACATTTATTATCTGAATTTTGTGTTCATTTTTTTAGTTTACTCCTTGTCTCCTCTCCACTGGAGTCAGTTCCTTGAGAATAGGCACCTTATCAGCCAGGCATGGTAGCACACACCTGTAATCCCAACAGCTTGGGACACTTAGGCAGAAGGATCACAAGTTTGAGGCCAACTTCAGCAACTTAGCAAGACTGTCTCAAAATTAAAAAAAAAAAAAAAAAAAAAAAAAAGGTTGGGGATGTAGTTCAGTGGTAGAGCAGCTGCCTAAAATGCACAAGGTCTGCAGTTTTCACTACTGCAAAACAAAAGCAAGAGATGGTAAAAGTTCTTTGCTGGTCTGGCATAAAAAGCAAAAGACAGTAAAAATTCTTTACTGGTCAGGCTTTGAGTAAAACTTCCCTAAATAACATTTCTTTCAGCAGAGGATTTTTTGGGGAGGGGTATGGTTATGAGGCATTGAACGCAGGGCCTCGTGCACACTAGGTAAGCACTCTACCTGTGAGCTTCATTCCCCAAGAAGCCATGAAGTTATAATACCTGGTACTAAATTTTTGGATACATTGCTGAATAGTAGTTGTGGCTTTGTGTAGTGTGAGCAGTATGGATATGCACACCTTTACATATTTAATGTATAAATACATATTTAATGTATACATTTACATGTTTAATATATGAATTTAATATGTTTGCATATTCATTACACAAATAGATGATAAATTAATACATCTTTTATTAGTATCTCAGAAAAGGCTATTTGTTTTGTTTTGTTTTTGCTGTGCTGGGGATCAATCTCAGGCTTCACATATGCTCAACCACTGAGCCCCACAAAGAAACAATGGAGTATTGTATTCTCAGAGATGCAGATGGAGCAGCAAGCATGCCTGGCTCTTCAAGTTGGAAGGTAATTCTGAGAGGGAAACACTTCTCTCAGGTTTGTCTAAAGCTCTAGAAAGGGATAAGTAATTTATAATCCTGGTTTATTTTATTTCCTTTCACCTTCCTCTTTTATAATCCTTTCTTCCTTCTCTGTTAAAGCTAGCTGGGGTGGGGATCTTCTTTTCTGGTTGTCACAGTAGGAAAGTTATTTGTTTGGGCTTCAGTTTTGACATCATTAAAATTACATTTGGCCACAGCTATGTGACACCACTTGCAAGGTCAATTCTAGCTCTAAAGATTCCATTAAGAAAGAGTTGAGGGGCTGGGGATATAGCTCAGTTGGTAGAGTGCTTGCCTTGCACGCACAAAGACCTGGGTTCAATTCCCAGCCCCACAAAAAAAAAAAAAAAAAAAAGTTACCAAAAATAAATGTGGAATTGAAAGCTTTTTTGGATTCTTGGATAATCAATTCATGTTATCAACTTTCAGAAAAGGGTACACTGTTACAGCTGTGACTACAATCAACATTTCTGCCTAAAATTCTGAGTTCAATAAGCCCAAATGAGAACACACACTTTCCTGCCATAGTGACTGACCCTGGTTACCTCCCACCCCCTCATCTGGACAGTTGATGATCCCATCTTTCCTTTGCATTTTTGACCCCTTGGCTCCACCCTATGGCCTCCTAGCTGATCTTCCTGAACTCAATCTCCCAATCCATGCTGCCTCTGTGGCCCAGAGGTTATGTACTCCCACCTGGTTCTAGATCTAGTTATGCCTCTAACCAACCAGCTGGGTAACTTCCCACCATCCTTTCACCTCTTTAGGCCTCGTATATAAAAGACAGGGATGGGCTGAGAGTGTAGGTCAGTGGTAGAGCCCTTGCTTAGCATGCTCGAGGCCCTGGGATTGCAGCACCGAAGGAGGGTTGGGGAACGTGGCCCCAGCCAAGCCATCTCCATTTCACTGTAGGATTCACATTTCTATGGGAGAGCAAAAGCAGAAGAAACTGTTATGCCTCCTTCTCAACAATAGATGGTGCTCCACCACTGACCAATAATTTGGATCCTGTCAGCTTTTCTGAAGTTTCTGGTGGTGGTATTAACAACAAAAAAGTCCAAATTCCTCAGTTTCCACTCGTCTGGAATATACAGCCAAAGTGGTCGAACCTTCTCTGGACCATTTTTCCTTCAGCTAGATTCATTTAATCATTTAACAATGACTTGACTGAGCATATATTATGTGGTTGCTGAAGACAGTGATAAACAAGTAACTGCTCCCTGGGAGCTGACTACCTAGTGGGGCTCACACATGAGGTAGAAGTGAGTGTAAAGAAAGGGATGTGCAAAGTGCCTTGTGGGATAAGGGTACTAATGGGCTTCAGGGGATGTGCTGGACAGTGTCTGAAGTGAATTTAAAGGAAGTCAACATGAGCAGGTATTCCAGATGGGGGAACAGCACTCCAACAGAATGGAATGAAAGAAGTTTCAAATGGCCAGGAGGAGTGGGAAGGGATAAAGCTGACACTGTGGGTGGAATCCCACTTAGGAAGGCTTCTGCATCTTGCAAAGGTGTCTGACTTAATCTTGCAGACAACAAAGAGCCCTAAAAGGTTATCTATTTGTTGGTTTTATTGTTTTTGGTGCTGAGGATGGAACCCAGGGCCTCACCAATGCTAGGCAAGCACTCTACACTGAACTCCACTCCCAGCCCTTCCCTGAAATGTTTTAATTGGGATGGAGAATAGACAGATCTAAGGCTTCACCTGACCTCTGCCTGCTTCCACATGGAGGTGATTGTGCACTTACTGCTTCAGGTCACAGAACTACCCATGGGAGGAACACATAATAGTGCACTCTTCAACGCACATGCTAGATTGCAAGGTGAGAAATACACTCCAGTTGTGTTAAGGCACTGAAAATTTTGGAGTGGGTAATTAGAGGCTCTACACACTGTGACTAATGTGGCCTCTTGTTACATGTTAATTAAAATGAGAATGTCCTGAGCAGAAAGTCCCTAAAGTCTCTGCAGCCTTGGTAGACAGGGCAAGTCATTTGGAAAATCTCTTCCACCACTGATGCACAATTTTGCCCATCAGTGAAGAAACCTGCCCAGGTTAAATTCTGTCTGTACAGCAAAGGTCTCCCCAGGGAGACCCTCTTCAGAAAGAGGTCACACTTAATGTTGCAACCTACCTTTCCATCATGTACTCCAGGTTGGTCAGTCTTGCTTCCCCTGTGGAGACAATGTGGACAGCATAGGAGCTGAGGGAGCGGTGGACAAACCCCCGAGAATGCAGGTATCTCAGGGCATCAGCGATCTGGAGCAGTAAGTGCACAATCACCTCCATGTGCAGCACGGGGAACTGGGACCGCTGCAAGTAAGAAATAAAGTTCCAGGGATGAAAGGGAAAGGCTCACTGATGCTGCAGGATCCTTTGTAATTTCCAGTTTTTCATTTGAATTTTACAGCTATCTGGCATCCCAATCTACAGGTGGAGAACCTAAAGTTCAGTGAGGTTAAGTGACTGGCCTAAAGTCCCACTGACCTAGGCTCCCTAACTCTAAACCCAGGTTCCCTTCCTTCAGCTAAGCTGAAAGTTCTCAAAGCCTGGTATGTACTTGCAGGGTTAGCCTTGAGGAGATTGTCAGGGAAGGTTCCTCCACTACTACCAGTAAACATGCCCTGGCCCCTCTCTATCCAATCAAATGCTGTTGGGAGATCTAGAAACTCAAAGGACCCCACAGGTAAGCAGTCCAGATCCTACCCCAGTCAGATGAACTAGAACGATCACCCTAAGAGGACAGAAACTTGACTTTCATTAATGTATCCAGTTGATGCTTCTCCAGAGAAATGGCATTTTAAGATAATACCCTCGGTCAGGGAAAGAAAATGAAAAACAAAGATTAAGAGGTCCTCAGGCAGTAGAACTAGCAGCCCACACGGGAGAAGGACCCTTCCTGGAGAGTGTCTCTTCACTCCCACCCAGTTCTAAAGACTTGGTCCCTCCATGAGCACTCTGAGGCCATATGCCAGTCCAAAGCACCCGTGCCAGGAAATTTGTCAGCTATGGAAGATATTCCCCCACCTTAAGGAAATTTGAGAGGCAAGAAGGGTGGGATAGAGGCCTCTATACAAACCAGGACAGAACACAAGTGAAAATGTAGGAAAATAAATCTAGTGGCTCTGTTAGTTAGAAATGTGTTCATTGTTTCTGGGTCTGTCAAGCTCTTAAGACAGTGATAAACAGCTGACAATAACAGCATCACATTAGTTCAAATCCTGTGTCTATCAGCTTTAAATTGTGTGTTATACAGCCCCAATAAAGTAAAAGACTTTGGAAATTTATCTTCCAGGCACAAATGGGGAACCCTGTGCTGGGGTAGGGAAGACAGGGCAGGAGTGGGGAGACAGCTAGGTAGAAATCATGCAACAGTCATTTACTCGTTCATGGAGAACACTGAATAGAGTGCCAACAGTGATGCGCTCATACACAAGCCGGGTCTTCTCCAAGTCCTGAGACAAGCACACAGCCATCAGCTGTAGCAGGTGGGGGTGCCGCAGCTTGCTGAAAAAGAAAAGAAGTTTCATAAGGGGTCCGGGGGTAGAAGGACAGATGAAAACATGGTGTCCTTTCTTCTAAACCCTGAGAATATATTCTTTTTTTTTTTATTTTTTTTTTTATTTTTATTATTGTACACAAATGGGATACATGTTGTTTCTCTGTACATGGCGTAAAGGCATACCATTTGTGTAATCATAAATTTACATAGGGTAATGTTTGATTCATTCTGTTATTTTTTTCCCTTCCCCCCACCCCTCCCATCCCTCTTTTCCCTCTATACAGTCCTTCCTTCCTCCATTCTTGCCCCCCCTGAGAATATATTCTAAACAAATACCACTGTACACAGCATTTTTCTATGGAACAGGACTATAATCCCAGTGACTCAGGAGGCTGAAGCAGGAGGATCACAAGGTCGAGGCCAGCCTTGGCAACTTAGTTAGACTTCGTTTAAAAATTAAACAAACAAACAAAAAAAGGGCTGGGGATAAAGCTTGGTGGTAGAGCACCCATGGGTTCCATTCCCAGTACCACAAAAAAAGGAAAGAAACAGGATAGTTGCAGGTAGAGGTCTCTGCTGGTATAATCAGAACAGTGACAATGTTGCGATGAGCTACTGAGCAAGATGAAACACATATGCAAGAAATGCATTCTTATACTCATTTTAGAAATGAGATAACCAATGTCAAAGAAAAGTTAGGAACTTGCCCAAAGACACATAACCCACACAGTCTCACATCAAAGTCTACTCTATGCCTCCAAATCCTTCCAGCTCACTGGGGTCCTTCAGACTTCTCCAAAAGAAGACTTGGACTCTCTAAAGACCTCCCATAACAGCTGTGTGGTCAGTTTAGGAGAGTTCAATGTGTAGTCCAGGGTCTTGGTGGCCCTAGTGTGAAATAATGAATCAAGAACCTAACCCAGTAGGAGCTGAAGGACCTAACCCTAGAGCCACAGGAAATCTAAGGAACCCATAGACATGTCCTCAGTGACAGAGGAGTGGTTCTCAGATATCTGGATCTCATGCACAGCCATGCTGTATGAAAACAGGACAGCCACATTCTCTCCTGATGAGCACAGGGACTCAAATGGAGCAGCTTCAGGGCTACAGCAGGAAAACCAGATGGGCCCAGAGGCTGGACCATCCAGCAACATGGGTTATGAAACAGCTGACAGAATTGAGTCCCTTATCACCAAAATTCCCACCCCTCAGACTGTTCATTAGTTCCTCTTTCTTTTTCTTGGCAGCCTTCAGAATCCAAGTCAATCAATTATTCCAACAGTCAGGAAATGCCGAGGCTGAGGAGGTGCTCCATAGCCAGGGCCTACCACAGGGAACCTGAGTCTGTACAGACCTTGACCTGTAATGGGCCTCCTTCTCACCTGCTGTGCTCTTGTTCAGCAATCAACAAGTCAGCCAGTCGCAGCCTGCTGCAGTGGGGGTGAGTGGGAAGATTCAGTTCTTTCACGGTGACCCTGCTCCCATTCCACACCAGGCTACAAGGGCAGGAGAAAGCATGAGCAGAAGGGGTGAGCAGTCAAAGCTTCAGTGAGTCTTCCCAGTCAGAAGTGGAGTTCACAGAGTTTGTAGCATTCCTCTTCCCACCACCCCTGGTCCTAAAACATCCCGGGGAATTAGGTGAGGTGGCAAAAAAAAAAAAAAAAAAAACAAGGATTCAAGAAAGGAAGTGAATTTACTAGGTTTAGTACTTTGTTTTATTATCTTGGGACAAACAAGAGGGGACTTAACAACAAATCCATGATGCAGGCAGGAAAACAAGAGGACAAGGGGACAGAAGGTCTTACAAATCTGGCAGAGGTCTTTTTTATAAGAATGTTTCTTCGAAGCAGGAAAGAAGCAACCAGGTTCAAGGAGTTGAGAGACCTTAGCCGGGGCATCCCCTGTAACCTTGCAGGGGCTACATCTCTGAGGACTGAAAACACCCTAGGGGTTTTTTGTCATAACCTTTTGCTGCCATGCCCCTAACCTAGATTTGACTATGAGAGTCCCAGTTAATGCTTGTTCTATCTTCTCCAGAAGGCTAATATCCCGTGGCATGCAACAGAGGCAAGAAATTACCACTAAGCTGCCTCTAATTCTTCAGAAAGCAGAGAGGGTAAGGCCAGACACTTTGGTGCATGCCTGTAATCTCAGCAACTCGGAAGGCTAGGGCAGGAGGATCACAAGTTCAAGATCAGCCTTAGCAACTTAGCTAGACCCTGTTTCAGAGGAAAAAAATAAAAAGGGTTGTAGAGCACTTGCCTAGCACACGTGAGGCACTGGGTCTGATCCTCAGCACCACATAAAAATAAATAAATTAAAGGTATTGTGTTCCCCTACAACTAAAAAATTAAAGAATAAATAAATTAAAAAATTAAAAGGGCTGGGACTATAACTCAGTGGAAGAGCACCCCCTGGATTCAATCCCCAGTGCCAAAAAAGCAAGTGAGCACAGAGGTTGAAATACTGTAATGAATAATCTATCAGAACTCAGTTCTCTCCGAAGATGACATCTGGAAATCTCTGTAAATAGCTTGGTTGTTACAAATACAATGTATAAGGGTTGCCACTGGCACCTAGTAGGTAGAAAAGAGTGATACTTTTCAATATCCTATGATGCACAGGACTGCCTGTATACCAACAAAGGATCATCTGGCCACAGAAGTCCACAGTGAGAAACCCTGATTCAGACATGCCTTCTTTCTTTCTATATTTATTTATATTTGCAGTACTGGGGACTGAACCCAAGCCCTTGCACATGCTACGTAGGTGCTCTACCACTGGGAAGCATCCTGACCCTCTACACGTAAGGAAGTCACATGCGGCCCACTCTTCCCATGGGACTAAATAGGGCTCCCACTAGCCAGCTCCCACTTACTTAGTCATGATCATGTAGGGGCCACTGAAGAAAGAGAAAGTGGGTTCATCATCAGCTTGAATCACTTCCTTTTCTCCAATTACTGGAAGAGATCCTAGATAGGCAAGTTGTGTCCCCCCTGTGAGATAAAACTGAAACCAAAGCACAGCTTCAAATTGTGGGGAGAAAAGAGGAAAAGCAAAATACTTCCAGAATCTTGTCACACAGCTAAAAATGATGCTAACTACTACTTACTAACCTGCTGAATTCCCATATGCACGGAACATTATTCCTCAATTTACATTAATCTCCCTAGAAATTCTGCAAGGTTATAACATTCCTTCTCTTTCACTAATAAAGAAACTGAGGCCCACAGAAAGAAATGAGATGCCTGCCTGAAGTGCTATGGTTGGGACTGAGGGGCATGTTGTAACCTCCACAGAACCCAGGCCTAGGTGTAGCCAGAGCCCATGTTCCTCCAGCCTCTACCACCCCCCAAGTTGCTTCAGCACAAGGAACAGAATATTGAACTGTTGGCAAAACAACACTCACCCACTCAGCAATGTTTTCCAACTATCTCTGTTAAAGGTAGAATCAAGGATCCAAAAGATACTACTTGTCCTCAAAATATTCCTCAATTTAAAAATCTCAGTTGTTAAAAGCATTTTAGCATGCCTGTAATTCCAGCTAATCAGAAGCCTGAGGCAGGAGAATGGTAAATTCGAGTCAGCCTAGGCAACTTGGTGAGTCCCTATATTTGAATACAAAATTTTAAAAAAGGGCTGCGAATATATTTCAGTGGTAGAGTGCCCCTGAATTCAGTCCCCTGTACCAAACAAACAAACATCCCAACCATGCCCTTAAGGCTCTGCGTGGGAAGGCAAGGTCA
Organism: Sciurus carolinensis; assembly: GCF_902686445.1. Taxonomy (NCBI): domain Eukaryota; kingdom Metazoa; phylum Chordata; class Mammalia; order Rodentia; family Sciuridae; genus Sciurus; species Sciurus carolinensis. The sequence continues at coordinate 33,244,144 of NC_062215.1, forward strand.
TCAAGAGGCAAATCCAGGCCGATAGGATAGTGTGGCTCTCTGCCTCTCTATTAGGGGAGAATATAACCAGGTACTTTACTAAAAATTAAAAGATCATTTTTTTTTAACTCCTCAAATCTAGCCCAGGGTTATTCCAGGGAACTCCCAAATGTTTTTTAACCACTGTCAGTAAGGACAAGAACACTAAGAAATACTTTTCCCTGATAGAGGCAAGGAAGGAGCAAAAAGCTTTGGTGAGGGTAAGGAAGGAGGAAAGGAACAAAGGCCAGAGAGGGAGTCACAAGATTCTCAACCAGTGCTGGCTGTCAGTGGTGACCTCTTACCTTCCCAAAGCCAAAGCTGTAGATATTTTGGGCAGAAATTACTCCAGCTTTAAGCAGTCGGTTAGGAGAGCCATTAGGGTTCCTAGAAATGTTTAAAGGAGGAAAAAAAGAATTAACCACACATATCCAGAGAAATATTACTAAACTAAGTTTTCAGAATGTGTAGTGAGTTTTGTCTTTACCAGATGACTTAAAAAAAGGGGGGGGGGATGCAATCTTTTTTTATTAGAGGGGATACATTAAAGACCTTGGGCAAGCTAGGTAGTGTGGCACACACATGTAATCCCAGCAACTCAGGAGGCTGAGGCAAGAGGACTGCAGTTTGAGGCCAGTCTCAGCAATTTAGTGAGATCTTGTCTCAAAATAAAAAAGGCCCATGGGGCTGGGGATATAGCTCAGTTGGCAGAGTGCCTGTCTTGTAAGCACAAGGCCCTGGTTTCAATCCCCAGCCCCTCAAAAAGGTGGGGGGGCATGAATGTAGCTCAGTGGTAGAGCACCCCTGGATTCAATCCCTAGTACCACACACACACACACACACACAAATAATATTAAATAAATGTAAATTAAAAATAAGATAATAAAGACCCTAGGAATCTATCTCACCCTTCAGGTGGTGGGGCAGGAAGGGCAGTCCCCTATTCCAGGTGTGCATCAACTTCAGCCACCATTAAGGCTGTCTGCTTTCTTCCCACCAGCAGACACAATAAAATACAGAACACTTCACAATCTGCATGTCATCCTTATACAAGGGTCATGCTAATCTTCTCTATATACCAATTTTAGTACATGTGTTACCTAAGTGAGAAAGACTGCTTGATCTTTCTGCCTGTGTGTGTGTGTGTGTGTACATCTTCAGATTATATAATAGCCAACCTCTGAGAAGCCTCTTCTGATTCTCACTTCCTGGTATTCATGCCCCTTAAAGGTCAGATAGGGCTGACCTGTTAGCTCGGTAGTATATTGTAGAAACAAATGTGTTTCACTTTCAAGATGAGATCTACCAGGGCTTCTGCCCTGATCTCTCTTGAATCACTTGCTCTGGGGGGATTGTGAGACACTGAAGTATCCCTATGGAAAGGTCCGACACCCAGTAGCAATTTTCCAGTCTTGTGAGTGCATCATCTTGGAACCAGATTCTCTATCCTTAGTCAATCCTTTAAAGATGGCAGCCCCAAATGACATTTTGACTGTAATCTCGCTAAGCCATTCCCTGATTCCTGATTCAAAGAAATTTTATGAGGCAAAAATGTTTAGTGTTTAATGGTATTAAGTTTGAGGGTGGTTCACTGTACAGTGACAGAAAATGAATACAGATCGTCAGAATTGCAAAGAATCATAAAGCATATTTTCTCCAACTTTCTCATTTTACAGATGGGAAAAACAGAGCCCTGGGTGGGGCAACCTGCTAGTCTGAAGTCAGAAAACAACAGTAGGAACCAGACATAGATGCCGCTCATGCAGCTACTGCTCTTCCTACATACCACACCCAAACACCACCTGCACACCACGGCTCCATTAACTGGAGGTACCCTAGGAGGAGTGGTGATGCCTTCTATTTCTTTGGCTCCTGGAGTCTGGCACTGTCATACATGTGGTAGGTACTCAGTTAATGCTTGCTACTTGAGTAGTTTTTGCTCAGACTGAGGGAAAAAAACATTCTACTGCCACAGAAGCCAGTTCCCCTTCTTGACAAATGGCAGAGAAGCTGGGACAGTGCATTCCAAGCCCCAGCCTGCACTAGTTCTGTACGTTTCCACGTGCCACTATTCATGAACAGATGTAGATGCTGTACTTGTGCTCTTGGAAGTGGTTCAGGCTCTATCTCCTCAGCAACTCTTCAGCGCCAGGCTGGCTCCTCCCCGCTTTAACCTGACATGCAACTGAGAAGATTCTGAAGTCTATACGGAAATAAACAAGACATCCCAATTTACACCTCATGTCCCAGCATCATCACTCTCAGTCAGTGTAGATGACGGCCATGTCACCTTTTTTTCTTTTTTTTTGCGGTGCTGGGATTGAACCCAGGGTCTTGTACTTGTGAGACAAGAACTCTACCAACTGAGCTATATCCCCAACCCTACCTTTTTTTAAAAAATATTTTGTTTTGGTTGTAAGTGAATACAATACCTTTATTTTATTTTTATGTAGTGCTGAGGATCAAACCCAGGGCCTCGCACATGCTTGGTGGTGAGTTCTCTACCACTGAGCCACAACCCCAGTCCCAGCCATGTCATCTTATTTGAACAGACACACTATGAGGTAAAAGCCCCTTTCCTACGTCAACTGAGCAGTGTCCTCTAGAACATATGCATTTATACCTCAAAGATCTAGGACCCAGTGAACTGTTCCTGCCCAGGGGAAAGCTGGGAGTGAGGGTGAGACCTCCAAGCAGCAGAACAGGGAGTGTCACTCATAAGGCCTCCCATTCTCCTGTCTGGGGGCCTCTGGGCAGCATTTGTGGCTCTTAAGAGTAATAAATAGACTGTTCTCTAACAGTGACCTAGACAACAATTATACTTCAGACTAACATGTTTTGCTCCTATCTAAATTTCTCCATTCATGTCAATTTAACTAAACTTGTCTGCATGAAGGGAAGAAAAAAATGACTCCAGTCATCTACCAGTATAACTACCTGTTCTTTGCAATTCAGTCCTTTTATTTTCTTTCCCCATCCAGGTTCTGACATGGCATCATTCACAGATCTAAGAGGCCAACTCTTATTCCCAGGATTTCTGTGATTTCTTCATATCAAAAAAAAAAGGAGGGGTACTAGAAGGGAGAGCAGTAAAGGAAAGGAAGGGAACCAAGGAAAGAGGAGGGGAGAAGACAGGAAGCACTGGAAAATGAAATTGACTAAATTATGTTATATGCATGTATGAATATGTACCAAATCCCACTATTATGTATAATTATAATGTACCAATAAGAAAATAAAGTACCACAAAAAGGGTGGCGGTTACATTCCATTTTATTTTCCATTAAGCATTCCATTCAACCCATAGTAAGAATGTTTCATCTAATTATGAAACAGATGCTGTCTAGATTAGTAAATGAAATTTTATAAGTGGATTTTCCAGTCAGATGCAGTGGCACACACCTGTAATCCCAGCTGCTCAGGAGGCTAAGGAGGATCTCAAGTTGAACAATTTAATGAAACTCTGTCTCCAAACAAAATAAAATAAAAAGGCTAGGGGTATAGCTCAGTAGTAGAATACTGCCAGGCTCAATTCCCCAGTACCAGGAAAACAAAACAAAACACTTTGGTTTTTCTTTTTGGTTGGTCTGTGAACCTACTCTCCTGTACCCAGCCTCTACCTAGCACCAGGAGCTAAGGGTTGGTAGTGATCAATCAGGGTTCCTGTCTGCTTAAAGTTCACAGTCTGGGAAACTGGAGAACATGTACAAATAAAATGATTACAAACTAAACTCTGAATGGGAAAACTCATGCAAGGGGCAGGAGCAGGAGGGGTCGGACCATGCAAGGAGTTTATCCTGATAGCCACGAGGAAAATCCCAGAGTTTTTAGTAGAGTGGCACAACTCATTTTCCACTTGAAAAAGATCATTCTGGCCACGCTCCGTGGTGCCTATCTGTAATCCTAGCTACTCAGGGGGCTGAGGCAGGAGAATTCCAAGTTTGAGACCAACCTGAGCAATTTAGTGAGATCCTATCTCAAAATAAAAAAGGCAGCAAGACCCACTGGCACATGCCTGTAACCCCAGTGGCTCAGGAGGCTGATGTAGGAGGATTGCAAGTTCAAAACCAGCCTCAGCAAAAGTGAAGTGCTAAACAACTCAGAGAGACCCTGCTTCTAAATAAAATACAAAATAGGGCTGGAGATGTGGCTCAGTGGTCGAGTGCCCCTGAGTTCAATCCCCAATACCACCCTCAAAAAATAAATAAATAAATAAAATAAGCAAAAAGGCAAAGGCAGGCATGATGACATATGCCTGGAATCCTAGCCAGTTGGGAAACTGAGGCAGAAGGATTGCAAATTCTAGGCCAGCCTCAGCAACTCAGTGAGACCCTGTCTCAAAATAAGAATAAAAAGGTCTGAGTGAAGCCAGAATTGGGGACAGGCAGTTAGTGTAGAAATAGGGGATCGGGTCAGATCAAGGAAATGGGGGCCGTGAAAGCCATCTGCCTCTGGAAGTTGGAGACTGCCCTGGGAGAATGGAATGTCAAGAACCTATTGATCACCAAATTTACCTGCCCTTGTCAGGGACTACAGGCAAAGAGATACTAATTAATGCCCCCTGGGCCCTTACCTGCCTGAATCACCTTGGCTCTCCCCCTGCCCATCCTTCTCACTTTATGCAAAACCGGGCCTAATCATGTAGGTGGGAAGGAAAGAGATAAGGGGGAAAGAACAGGAGAATAAAACATATAAAAAGGGCAAGATTTGTTCAACTCGATGGATTCCGCCTTTGGGTCCCCTTCTTCCACCTGGGAGAAGTCTGCTTTTACTTTTCTTTAATAAAGCTTCTCACTTTCTACTCTTCGCTTGCCTTGGCGTGCTTCTCTGAAGTTATACTTCAACACCCAAGGAAGCAGGACTTGCCACCAGTAAACAGCAGTATCATGAGTATATAGCTCCGTGATAGAGCACATCTGGGTCCAATTCCCAGTGCCACAAAATAAATATATAAATAAATAAAACATAAAAGGGTTACCAGGTGCAGTGGTGCACACCTGTAATCCCAGCAACCCAGGAGGCTGAGGCAGGAGGATTGCAAGTTCAAAGCCAGCCTCAGCAACTTAGCGAGCCCCTAGCAACTTAGTGAGACCCTGTCTCAAAATAAAAAGGACTGAAGAGGTGATTCAATGGTTAAGTGCCCCTGGGTTCAATCCCCAATGCTATTAAAAAAAAAAAAAAAAAAAAAAAAAAAAAAAAAAAAAAAAAGGTGTAAGAGGTCCTCCCACCCTGATTACAGAAAGAGATGCAGCCAGAGAATATAAGTAACTTCCCTGTGTCAAGCTTAACTCCTGAGCATAAAGGGTAGCCTGGGAACATTTCCTGCACCAAAGAGGGTGTCAGAGAGACTGCCCACCCATATAGCAGCAAACATCTTACACGAGTGTAAAACAGCCTAAGAAATAGCAAATTAAGCACATGTAGTTTCTAGCATCCTTTGTAATAAAGGAACACCCTTTTCGTGGTTCAAGAACTCACAGAAGAGCTGGGCCCAGTGGCACATGACTGTAATCCCAGCGGTTTGGGAGGCTGAGGCAGGAGGATTGCAAGTTCAAAACTAGTGTCAGCAATTTAGAAAGGCCCTAAGCAGCTTAGCAAAACCCTGTCTCAAAAGAAAAAACAAAAAGGGCTGGGAATGTGGCTCAGTGTTTAAGTGCCCCTGGGTTCGATCCCCAATACCAAAAAAAAAAAAAAAAAAAAGGAAAGAAAGAAAGAAAAGAAATCACAAAAGTGAGACAGCACCGGTGGGTATACCTATAATCCCAGCAGCTCAGGAAGCTGAGGCAGGAGGTTAGCAAGTTCAAAGCCACCCTTTGCTATTTGGCAAAGTCCGAAGAAACTTAGCAAGATCCTGTCTCGAAATTAAAAATAGGACTGGGGAGATAGCTCAGTCGGTAGAGTGCTTGCCCTGGGTTCGATCCCCAGCACCAAAAAAAAAAAAAAAAAAAATTAAAAATAAAAAGGGCTAGGGATATGGCTCAGTAGTTAAATACCCCTGGGTTCAAATCCCAGTACCAAAACAAAAACAAAAACAGAAACACAGAAGAGTCAGTCAGTTACCCTACTGGGTAAGGGCTTTCTGCTGGGCTCCTCAGACCTGAGAAGTTCATTTTCTGCTAACCATGGGGTGATTCCCACTGAAGCCCACAATTCATCTCCTCCAGACCTTCTGAGAGGTTGGGAGGAGATGGCTAAAGATGTTCTTCTGACCATCTTTTATTAAGAGCCATGGCTTCTTTCCAAGTTCATCGCTTTGGGTAAGCCAGATGCTAGAAGGCACTGATGAGGAGACTGAAGTAGCTCAGGGCCCAGGGCTCCCATAAAGAAGGCTGGGGCAGTGCAGAACATCCCACTCTGGCTTGAAGCTATACTCACCCCTGCATAAGACCCCCAAACCAGGGTGGGCTGCAAATGAGTCGTTGAGGGGAGTCTATCTTCTTCAGGAGATCATAAGAGAAGCCCTGGATGATTGCCTGCATATGTGAGGCACAGCGCTGCATAAACTCCACCATCTGCAACACATGGCAAAGACACTCGATGCTGACCACACCAGCCTTCAACAGGAGTTGGAAGCTTGGGCGTGAAGATGAATGGACTGAGGAACTAAGAGCTTCCAACAGGTAAATCTCTGGAAAAGGGAGGGCCGGTGATTTTCTAAAGATATGAAATGTTTTCCAGGGAGAGAATTTGTCAATGATTTCCAACTCCCTCCTTCAACAGATGAAGAAAATGGGCAGAAAAGATAACAGTAAATAAGCAGGAGAGCCACAAGTAGGGATAGAAACTGGATGTGGCAGTGCCCACACTATGCATGATCTTTTGTTTTACATTTGTTATGTTATTTAGTCTTCATTAAAACACATTACAATGCTGGATGTGGTAGTGCACAACTGAAATTCCAGCTACTTGGCAGACTGAGGCAGAAGGATTGCAAGTTTGAGGTCAGCCTTAGCAACTCAATGATACTCTATCTCAAAAAACCATGTACTTTTTTTTTTTTCAGTGCTAGGCTACCCAAAATACAAAAACAAAACAAAACAAAACAAAAAAACAACAAAAAAACCTTGTACATCATACATGCCACTGTGTGGTCTCAGGCAAGTTACTTAATGTCAACAGGCCAAAGAGGACTGTATTACTGTCCACTGAGAAGTTGTTGTTAGATTAAATAAGTTAATATGTGAAAAACATTTAGAACATGATTCATGGTAAGCAGCAGTTAAATACGTTAGACAAAATTACAATTGTTCTTCATCCCCACTGAACAGGTGACTAGAAAGGTTCACCAGATTTGCCCTACATTTTACAGCAGGGTAATTTGCTTCAACCAAGGCAGATGTGTCCAAGGCCAATGCTAAGACTTGCTGCAAGCTCTGTGCTGCACCAGGATCCTGACTCTCAACTCAGAGCTCTTCCCCTGGGTATGACTGGGGCCCATACTTACCGGGGTGCTGCGCTCCTTCCCTGCTGCCAAGGCCCAGGACTGTGGGTTTTGACCCTTTTCGTCGTGGAGCCGCAGGTCACCGCCTGCATCCAGCAGTTTGCTAAGGATCCACTGATTTCCTGAAAATGCTGCTGCATGGACAGGTGTGCTCCCATCAAAGCAGCGGCTGGGAGAAGGAAGGAAGGTATGGGTACAGTGAGTGTCCATGACAGGATCGGGGACTCAGTGCCTAACAAAGGGCTCCCAGTTTACACTGGCAACCTTCAGCAATGGGCACTGTAACAATATCATCATGATGCCCCAGTCTGTGCATCATTTCCCATGTCCATGAAAAGAGGAAACACAAGGGCAAAGCTGAGGTTCATACATAAGTATGTGTCTGACTCCAAACCATAGTGTTTTCTCCTTAGCACCCTGATATTGACTGCCCTGAAATACTTTCTCGTCTACAGTGTCCTGGGGTTAAGCTGGTCAAGCACAGTAACCAGAAACCATCTCTCATGTGACAATTGTTCTGAGACAAGCATGGTGGCGCATACCTGTAATCCCAGTGACCTAGAAGGCTGAGGCAGGAGGATGGCATGTTCAAGTAAAAAGGCTTAGGGTGAGATCCAAGATGGCGGACTACAGGGAGGCTGCATTCCTTGTCACTCGGTAAATCAGGATTCAAGTAGAGGAAACACTGTTTCTCTGTGAGGCAATTGGTGGTTGCCCACCAATCCCCTGCAATTTTCCCCATTCGTCGGGGTCACCCTCCATCTGCCAACATACTGCCTGCTTTAGTGTGGATCGCTCACTGCTGCCTATCATCCACTATTAGTGCCTATCGCTCACTGTTTGCCTGCCTCTTGCCTGCCCCTTGCCGGTCCATTGCCAGCCTTTCACCTACCTATCACCCACTGCCCAACGTCCACCCGCTGATCATCTGCCATTAGCCTACAGACTGCCCACAGATCGCCAGCACATCACCTGCTGCCGGCTGTTGCCTGGAAATCCATTGTCACAGTACCCACAGGTTTGTTTACATGTGGCTGCTGCCATTTTGGGACAACTGCCAGGACCTGCAGCCAGCACTAATCTCCAAGATATATAAAGAACTCAAAAAACACCAAAAAAACCCCCCAATAATCTGATCAATAAATGGGCTAAGGAACTGAACACTTCATAGAAGAAGAAATAAAATCTAACAATAAACGTGTGAAAAAATGTTCACCTCTTGCAATTAGAGAAATATAAGTCAAAACTAAGATATCATCTCACTCCAGTCAGAATGACAATTATCAAAAATAAAGCAATAATAAGTGTTGGCGAGGACATAGGGAAAGAGGTACATTCATACATTGTTGGTGGGATTCCAGATTGGTGCAACCACTTTGGAAAGCAGTAAGGAGATTCCTAAGAAAACTTAGAAGGGAACTCCCATCTGACCCAGTGATCCCACTCCTTGGCATATACCAAAGGACTTAAAAATCAGTATACTATGGTGACACAGCCACATCAATGTTTATAGCAGCTCAATTCATGATAGCAAAACTATGGAACCAACCTAGGTGCCCTCCAACAAATGAATGGATAAAGAAAATGAGGTACATATACACAATGGAATATTACTCAGCCTTAAAGAAGAATAAAGTAATGGCATTTGCAGGTAAATGGACAGAACTAGAGTAATCATGCTAAGTGAAATAAGCCAATCCCAAAAAACCAAAGGCCAAAAGTTTTCTCTGATAAGCAGATGTTGATCCATAGGGGCGGGTGGATAGGGAAGAATGAAGGAACTTTGGATTGTACAGAGGGGCGTGAGGGGAGGGGTGAGGTGGGTGGGAATGGAAAGGACAGTAAATTGAGACAGACATTATTACCCTATATACATGTATGAAAAAAATTTTAAAATATCACTGTCAAAAAAAAGTGAAAATGTAAATAAAAGTTAAAAAAAAAAAAAGGAAATAAAGGGCTTAGGATGTTATTCAGTGGTAGAGAGCCTAGAAGAATGCCCTTCGGTTCAATAGATAGTACCCCCCAAAAGGAGACAATTGTTCTAGGCTCCACCCTCCTAAGCCCTGCAGCTGAAACCCATAAAACATTGGTGTCACCAATTCAGACAAGAATCTACATCACAAAAAAAAATTCACCAATGCCAATAAACTATGTGAGACAAGGTATGGATTTTACTGTGTCTAGGGTATGGTGAGGGTGTGATGTATAGTCAGTTTCCTTGCACATTAGAACCACATGGGAAGCTTTTGCCTTTTAGTTGAAAAACAAACACAAATGGGATAAGAATGAAGGAAGGAGAAAGAAAAGGAAAAGAAGAAGGTAACGAAGAAACAAAATGTTTAAAAACCTTGCAACTCCAGATATCCAGTTTTCTGGTCCAAAAATGCAATTATTATCACTTTTGTATCATTTCAGGATTTCCTATATACATGCAAAAGTATGAATAAGAATATGCTGTATAATCTGTTCTGCACCTAAATTTTTTCATTTAATACATTGCAAGGGAATACAGTCCAAGTGGAATCAAAATACATAGTTTATTTTATTGCAAGTTCAAAGCCAGCCTGAGCAACTTAGTGATGCCCTAGGTAACTCAGAGAAACTCTGTCTCAAAATAAAAAATAAAAAGGGCTGGGATGTGCCTGAGTGGTAAAGGGCCCCCTGGGTTCAAACCCTGGCAACTAAATTAATAAATAGGGTTAGGAATGTAGCTAAGTGGTAGAGCATTTCTGAGTTCAGTCCCCAGTATAGACCTTAAGGGGATTTACCCTTGAGAACACTCATTTTTTAAATACAGATGTTATTGTACTTACTGGTTTGGGTCTGATCCATAGTCCACCAGAACATCAACTACCTTTGTAAGGCCCAATAAGGCTGCAACAAAAAGTGCTGTTTGACCTAAAGAGTTAACTGCATCAACATAAATTCCTGCAAAAGCAAATACAGAATCAATGCAAAAACCAGAAATCTTACTAAAACAAACTAGAAAATCTTTTTTTTTTTTTTTTTTTTTTTTTTGGGTGCTGGGGATCGAACCCAGGGCCTTGTGCTTACAAGGCAAGCACTCTACCGACTGAGCTATCTCCCCAGCCCCTAGAAAATCTTAATGTAAATTTAAAATCATTTCATACTATATTTTTTCAAATCATTGCTGTGCACTTTAAAGAATAGGTTGACCCGTAACACACAAAAGAAAACAACCCCATCGTGAGGCATCTCGAGTTCAATATACGAAAAACCACCGAGAAAGTGGCGTGAGATTAACACAATTTACTATTAAAAAAACCAAAAAGAAAAAAAAAAAACAAAAAACAAAACTCAACTTGCTAAAAACGCAAGACCACAGAAAAAACAAAACTGTTCTTTAACCACATACTAGTTAAAGACCGGAAACCACTCAGATTGTGTTCCCTCCCTCTTACTCCTCAGAAAGAGGAGAAGAACGATCATCAATGGCAAAAGGCAGTTGCTAAAAAACAATACCAAATGCCAGCTTCACGCTCAGAAGAGAACACTTCGCCTCCTCCTCGTGGTTTCCGGTACTCTACACGATCAGAGAAACTTCTCTAGTAACGAACTATAGAAATGATCCCTGAAAGTATAGTCTTAACTCCACCGTGCTACTCTCTCCCAAGTGCACGAAACCCACACACATTTTACTGATGGTGAATCGGTCTTAGGACACCAAGCTTCTGAAATGGATATTGATATACGTGATGTAAAGAATATCTTTCTATTACCATAGTTACATAAAGCATTTTGAATACCTTTTGAGATTTCAAAGACATTACAAACTGGCACATTCATTAACATTCGGTTGCTAAAGAGCCAATCACACGCCAGTTCTTTCCAGCCCCGCCCCACCGCCTTTACGCAGGGGATCTACCCACTGACTAACGCTGACGATTATCAAGCGCGCCGTATCTCCCGGGACCGTCGCAATTAATACTCCTTTTGGACCCGAAGCAAGGCTTCGCCAGAAAAATGAAAATGTTGATAGAGAAAGCGACAATCCAGAGCCAAAGGCTATGACATCTGCACAGGACGCTCTATTTAAAAAATTTTTATTGTTATTAAAATACCAGGGATGGGGTTGGGGAGATAGCTCAGTCGGTAGAGTGCTTGCCTTGCGAGCACAAGGCCCTGGGTTCGATCCCCAGCACCGGAAAAAAACAAAAACAAAAACAAAACAGGGAACCGGCGTGGTGGTGCTCGCCTGTAATACCAGCGACTCAAAAGGCTGAGGCAGGAGGATCCCAAGTTCAAGGCAGACTTCAGAAATTCAGGAATACCATGTCTTAAAATGAAAATTTAAATGGGCTGGGATGTAGTTCAGTGGTAGAATGCCCGTGGGTTCAATCCCCAGTACCAAAAGAAGCAAACAAAAAAACAGGGATAGGCGTCTCGTCTGCAGAGAGTTCAAGGTGAGTGCTGCTGTAACAGTGGTCTTCTTGCCCTTTTGAATTTTTAAAAGGGACAAGGCTTATTTTTAAAAGGGACAAGTTTTCCTTTTTTCTCTTCTCCCTCTCCTCCTCCCTATTGTCGGGGCAGAGAACAAAATTATCCTGAACTATCTGTGCTCTACACAAAGGAGATGCCTGCTGAGAATCTGGGAGAGGACTATCTCCTAAATTAACAAGTGAATGTTAACACACCTTCAGGGCGTCCTTGGACCCCCTTTCAGGGCACACCTCTGGACTGTAACGTTTGAAGAGCTTCTTTAAACTCCCCCTGTTCCTACTGATGGGCAGAATCACAGCCTTTGGGACAGGAGTCCCCAGTGTTTTTCCTTTGCTAGCAAAGCAATAAACTGCCTTTTTCCTTTTTCTCAAAACGGATTCCTCATTTTTGAACTGGCATCAGGGACAAGGACTGAGTTTTCGGCAACAAACCAAGCCCCTGAAATCAGGACAATGTAGAAGATTGACTGATGTGTCCTTATTGCTTTGCTACCAATAGTAATGATTCCTGAAGGAACTTGATCCTTACTTTGGGTGTCTGCTGGAGAAGGTCAGCTCGCCAGGACTTTGAGTGACATTGACCCAGTGGCACCTCAGCCAGGGGTGTAACTAAGTTGATTAATTCAATTTCTGTGCTATAGCCAAACCTTATAAAAATAGAATCTATAATCTGCGAACACTGCAAGATATGCCCTGATAGCAACTGAAATTTGTGACCGGTAACCTATCCCCCTTCCCTGCCTGAACTCCATGTTCTGGTGCACAGTCATCTTCATTACAGTGTTGCCTCTGTTCTGTCAATTTCTGTACGCAGGTTTCTGCAGGGGGTGATCTTTGCATTAGTCCGAAGGAATATAGTGTTTTCAAAAATATTTAAAATAAAAACCATGCACACACAGAAATACCAAAGATATATTATTTGGAATTTTTTCCCAACGAATTTTCTACAAACAACATGGCTTCTATTTAAATGAACAGGTCAATATACTATTCCTCTGCTGTAAGCTTCAGTGGCTCCCCATCTCCTGAGTTAAAACCAAAACTTTTCTATATCCTTAGAAGGCCTTGCATAGACTGGTCCACATTCGCCCCTGAGTCTTCTTTGTACCCAACTCCTCTCACTCTATCCACATTGGCCTTATAGTTCCTCATGCTCATCATGCTCTCTCCTCTGTCATGAGATCTTCACAAACTGTTCTGACAAATTTCCCTCCAAACTCTAACTCCCAATGTCATCATTCAGACATCTGTCCAAGTGCCACTGTCTCTGAATCCTTCCTTAACCTCCTTAAATAGATCACTCTTATGTGTGATTATTTGATTAATGCCTGTAACCTGTGTTGTGCCCAGATCTCGAATCCCCAAAGACCACCAGGGAGCCGTCTCCGATGCAAAAGTAAAAGGGTCTTTATTGCAAGCTCGAGCTCGAGCTCGGACTCACAGCGTTCACTGACACAGCAGGTACTGGCTGAGAGTTCCGAGTCTTGATTCAGTGGGATTTTTATGAGCTCCACAGTAGAGCGGGAAATTTGAACAAAGCAAAGTACACAGTTGGCTGATCTTCCAACATGTGTGGTTTGGCATGTTTCCATTGGCTTAGGGTACCCAGGTCTTAACATATTGACATATATTGTTTGGAATGCTAGGCATTGGCTTGTTAGCTCCCAATTGGTTGTTTGCCAAAGGCCAAGTACATCTAGTAGCCTTCCTGGAATTGGTTATCTAGGCCTGAAATCTTTCATGCCCTAAATGCAGCCTGTCATGGCCGCGGTTTAGCTCCCTTTTCACCTGCATGAGCCTTCTAAGTTTCAGAAGGGCAGGGCTGGGGCTGGGGATATAGCTCTGTTGGTGGAGGGCTTGCCTAGCATGCACAAGTTCCTGCATTCAATCCCCGGGACCACTGGGGGTCGGGGGGGGGGTGTGGGGGAAGGGCAAGGACTATGAATGGTTTCATACTCACAATATTTCAAGCACCTAATATTAAATGAATAAATCCAAGAGCACAAAATAGGGCTAAATAGGGACATTATCATTGGCCATTCTTAAGCTGTAGGGGGAAATAAGTCAACAAAGTTACTAGCGATCTGAGGAGGGTTAGAAGTCAGCCCTGAGGTCTACTAACATTTTAAGAGGCAGACTGAGGGTGGGGGCAGGGGAACAAATGGAGACAGGAGGAAACACAGAAAGAAGTGGGTCATGATGACAAGGTAGGTAAGTTCCAAAAAGGAGGATCACTCAGTGTTGAGGCCAGAGACATCTAGAAAGAAGGAGCAGTGTTCTTGGTGAGGGTAGTCTAGCAGGGTTTATCAGGGATTGCTATGTCACAAGTATTTGTGGTATGTTTGTGTCCCCTATTAGACTGTCTCCCCTACTCTAAAGCATAGGAACTGCCAAATGTATCTCCTTAATTTCAGTACCTGGTACATTTAACTGTCTAACACAAGCAAGCCTAAGAGTAGAGAGCAGCAAAGAATAGTGGGGGAAGCCAAGTGTAGAATTCCAGAGTTACTAGGGAGACTGAAGCAGGAGGATCACAAGTTTCAGGACAGCCTAGCCAACTAGGCAAGATCCTGTCTAAAAAAAATAATAAAAATAAAAAGACAGGTGCAGTGGCACACGCCTGTAATCCCAGCGACTCAAGAGGCTGAGGCAGGAGAATCACAATTTCAAAGCTAACCTCAGCAACTTAGCAAGGGCCTAAGCAACTCAGCAAGACCCTATCTCAAAATAAAATATAAAAAAGGGCTGGGGATGTGGCTCAGTGGTTTTAAGCATCCCTGGGCTCAATCTCTGGTAATAATAAATAAAAAGAGTTGTAGGTGTAGCTTACTATTAAAGTGTCCCTGGGATCAGTCTAGTCCTGTAAAACAAAAACAAATGAAAAGTATGGAAAGACAATTCTCCATGGAGGTCTCCTGTTTTGCTTACTTTGGGAGCAAGGCACTAACTACACTTTGTTCTTACTGAAGATGTTTGTAAACTGGAAGACAGACACAGAATCCTCATTAGGATAAAGTGAAAACATGCTTATTGTCCAATATTATAAAGAATTTTCCCTCTGCAGCAAAGGGTATACTGTCTATTATAAAAGATCAATGTTCCCTAACCTCAAGTTTACTGTAAAGCAACCCACAACATATATAATATCATCTGGTTCTCTTTGCTTGGCTCTAAAGGAACTGGGGTTAAAGGAACTAACCACAAAAATTTATATTCTAGCTACTGTTATGAGTAATAAACTATCATTCATCTCTGACCCAAAGATCTCATCTTTTCTATCAGCATCCATAAACCTATAGCAGACTAACATGTCAAAGCTTAAAACTATTCAGTTTGTGATAAAAAAGGGACCACAGTCAAGGGAAGCAGGTTTATTATTAATCCCTGGGATTCATGAGGCAAAGAATAAAACCAACCAGGATCTATAGAAGGGTTTTTTGAAGGAACAGGAAGCATTTGGGAGACATTGTCCCTTTTTTTTTTTTCCAAACCTAGATTGAATCCAGGGACACACTACCACTGACCTAAATTCACAGTTTCACTAAGTTGCTGAGGTTGGCTCAAATTTGCAATCCTGCTGCCCCCACCCCCACCTTGCTGAGATTAAAAATTGTGACCACCTCCACCTCCCCTGGCACCCAGTCACCATTCTTAGGGGATACAGGTAGCTCACAAGAAGAAAAATAGGTTGAAAAACCAGGTGTGATGCTGCACACTTCACCTATAATCCCAACTACTAAGGAGACTGAGGCAGAAAAATTGCAATCTTGAGACAGCATGAGCAACCCAGCAAGAACAGAAAAAGAAAAGGAAAGAGGAATCCCTACAATTTACAACTGAACATATCTCCTAACAATTTTCTTGAGATGTGACCTTACTCCTGGGAAAAGTGATGACTACCTAAGGCAGTAAAACACTATTCTTAAACATGACAGCTTTATAACAGAAACCACTCAGACAGTGTTCTTTCCTCCTTAACCTCATGAGGAGACTAAGAACGATCATCAATGGCAAAAGGCAGTTGCAGCAAAACAACACCAAGAGCCAACTTCACGCTCAGGAAAGAACACTCAGCTCCTCCTTGTGGTTTCCGGTACTCTACACAATCAGAGAAACTTCTCTAGTAATAAACTATAGAAATGATCCCTGAAAGTATAGTCTTGGCCTTTTGACCCCAAGACTCTGCTGGGTCTACCGTGACTGTCCTCTTTACAGTGATGATAAAGTGCCCCCCCCCAATTTCTAATTCCACTGTAAAATAAATAGTAAAACACGCTCTACAATACCCTCTTTTCAAACACTATCATTTAACAACACAGTTTAACGTTTTAAATGAACATAAATTTTTAAAAATGTTTTTAACACATCATGCTTAATTAACATAATGCTGAATGACAGCCAATCACAACCTGGTTTTTAAAGCCAAGGAGGCGTTGTCTCCGTGGTTCCAGTAAAGTGGCCCTGCCCCTTAAGCTAACGGAAAAGGCGGACTTTCGCCTCTGAGAATGCGGTTGTTTCTGGTGATGGGTAAATCAGAGCAGTTGCTCTAAATAGCTGGTCTAAGAATTTAACTTTCAGATGCTAGTAAGAGACAAGTCACTGTGACCATGGCAGGGAGGGGAGTTGGGTGACTGAGACCCAGCACTTGGAAAACAAAACCTGTGTTTTGTACAATGTTTGCAATACCTTTCACTTTGAATATTAAAAATACATCTATGGGCTGGGGATATAGCTCAGTTGGTAAAGTGCTTGCCTGGTAAGCACAAGGCCCTGGGTTCAATCCCCAGCACCGCAAAAAAAAAAAAAAAAAAAAAAAAAAAATCTAGTCTGGTGGGTTGGGCATTATTTCTTCCCTGAACAAATATGAATGTCAACCATAACCATATTAGGATATATATATATATATTTTTTTAATTTGTTCTAACTGGTTATACATGACAATGCATTTTGACACATTGTACATAAATGGAGAACTTCTAATTCGTCTGATTGTACATGATGTAGAGTTACACAGGTCATGTAATCATATATGCACATAGGGCAATAATGTCCGATTCATTCTACTATCATTCCTACCCCTAAGCCCCCTCCTCTCCCTTCACTCCCCTCTGTCTAGTCCAAAATACCCCTATTCTTCCCCCCACATCCCCAGAGGTGGTATTTTCTTTCTTTTTTTTTTTTTTTTTTTTTGCAAATTCTGTTATAAAATTGGTTTTTGCACTCTACTGCTGAGTTATATTGCTAATACTTTTTATTTTTTATTTTGAGCAGGATCTGGCTAAGTTGCCTCCAACTTTCTATCCTCCTGTTCCAGCCTCCCTAGTCTCTAGGTATGCATGAATGCACAGTCATGCACAGCAAATTAGCTACCATTTATTGAGGGCCTGCAACATATTCAACATTTTAAAATTTTTTTAGTTGTAGATGCACACAATACCTTTATTTTATTTATTTATTTTTATGTGGTGCTGAGGATCGAATCCAGTGCCTCACATGTGCTAGGCAAGTGCTCTACCACTAAGCCACAACCCCAGCCACTCAACAACATTTTGAGTGCTTTTGTTAGTTTTTTTGTTTTTGTTTTTTGGCACTGGCATTAAGCCCAGGGGTACTTTACCACTGAACTATATCCCCAAGCCCTTTTTATTTGAAGGCACTTCTCACTAAATTGCCAAGGCTGTCTTCAAATGTGTGATCCTTCTGTCACAGCCTTCCAAGTCAATGTTGTTACACATATGTACCAGAGTGCTTTACACCTAAGATAAATATAAGCATTAATCACCTCAGCTATATAGCTAGAGAAACTAAGGCATGGAAAACTAGGTAACTTGCCTAAGGTCACAGCTGTTGAACACAGCTGGTAGATCCCAAAAGAATGATCAACAATGGCAGGCAAGAGTTGCAGCAAGGCAACATCAAGAGCTGGTTTCATGCTTGGAAGAAAGTTGCACCTCTTCCTTGTCATTTTCTTATATGGTTCAGAGAAATTTCTCTAGACCCAACTATAGAAACAGCCCATGAAGGTGGGCGTGGCTGCCCATGCCTGTAATCCCAGCCACCGGGGAGGCTGAGACAGGAGGATCACAATTTCAAGGCCAATTTAGCGAGGCCCTAAGCAACTTAGTGAGACCCTGTCTCAAAATAAAAAAAGAGTGCTGGGGATGTGACCCAGTGGTTGACTGTCCCTGGCTTCAATCACTGGTACCAAAAATAAATAAATTAATAATAAATAAATAAATAGTCCATGAAAATAGCCTTGACCTTGAAAGTATAGCCTTTGCCAGGTCTACTACAGCAATGTTGTTTTAATTGATGACAAGATTTTTTCACATCTCTCAAAGAAATACCATATGAATATATTTTGAAGGTGTTGTTTTATATACAACTTTAAAAAAGCATTCTGAATACTTCTGAAGTTTTTTTTTAAAAAAAACAAAGATTTTTCCTTTCTTTCTCTCTCTCTTTTTTTTTTTTTTTTTTCTTTTTGGCAGTACTGGGGATTAAACTCAGAACCTCCCAAATACTAAGCAAATGTTCTACCACCAAACCACACTCCCAACCCATTTAATCTCATTTTGAGTCAGGGACTTGCTTTGCCTCAGTCTGTGGTGTGGTGGGGATTATGTGTGTGCCACCATGCCCAGCAAGACTAGTTATTAATTAACCTATTACAGATGAAAGTCAATCAGAAGCTATGGCTTCTGTCCCTAAAAACACTAAACACTCCCTGACCTGCTTAAAGACAAAGGGTGAGGACTGGGGATGTAGTGGTGCTCAACTTGCCTACCATGCATGAGACCCTGATTTCCAGCACCACAAAGGAAAAAAATTTAAAAGATCCTAAATTTTGGAAGTTACTAGGTGGATTAAACTTTTCATGTGCTGGCTACCCATGTGAGTATGGACACAAAGGACACTCTCTGAGGTTCATCTGGTCAACTTTTCTTTCTTTTTCGTACTGGGGATTAACACAAGGGCAATTTACCTGTGAGCACATCCCTAGCTCTGCCCATTTTTGGGGGGGAGGTGGTGCAGTGGTGCACGTATTTAATCCCAGCGGCTCAGGCAGGAGGATTTCAAGTTCGAAGCCATCCTCAGCACATTAGTGAGGCCCTAAGCAATTTAGTGAGACCTGTCTCAAAATAAAAAAGGGATGGGAATGTAGCTCAGTGGAAGAGCACCCCTGGGTTCAATCCCCAGCATCACACACACACACACACACACACACACACACACACACAAACCCAGTCTAATGCAGTCGGTAAAAAAAAAAAAAAAAAAAAAAAATCCAGTCTAATAGTTACATTATTTTTAAAAATAATAACGACCAGGTGTGGCTGCCAACACCTATAATCCCAGTGGCTCTGGAGGATGAGGCTGGAGGATCTCAAGTTCAAAGCCAGTCTCTGCAATTTAGTGAGACCCTGTCTCAAAATAAAAATAAAACAGCTGGGGGATATGGCTCAGTGGTAAAGTACCCCTGGGTTCAATCCCTACCAAAAAAAAAAAATACGCACACATATATAATAATAAATAAAAATAAAATAATAATAATGTCTGGAAGAGAACCCAGTCCCTCTTCCTATTCCCCCCCCCAAAAAAAACTGGCTTAAATGAGATTTCTTTTGTTCATTTAAACAATGAAAAAGCAACAGCAGCAAACATTTCTCCTATACTTTAATGTTCCCAAGCCCTCTGCTAACCCCTTTACATGAATTTCCTCATTTAATCTTGGAAATAAGAGGTTGAAGAAAGGAAAACTTAGAAGTCTAAGTGAATTTCCCAATGCCATTCTGTGTCTTGTGGGTCCTTACCCATGGTAAACACTGTGTTTTAGTTAGAGATAAGAAACTGTAGAGGAAAATAATTAACAAAAAGACCTGCATGGGGGCTGTAGCTTAGTGGTAGAGTGCTTGCTTATCATGCTTGGGGTCCTCGTTTCAATCCTCAGAATTGAAAAAGACAATTCAGGTTTCCTGAACTTTGGTTTACTGATCTCCTCTCCTACCATGCAGCCTATGGGTATGCAGGCATCATCTGGCCCTCTTGGAATTGCTCACTGGGAACTGGGGCTCAAATGCAAAAATGACGATACTGGTGTTGCTGGGACCAATAAACTGTTTTTTGTCTCTTAGGAGTCCATTATCTTCTGCCAACATCCACAAAACTGATGGCTAAATTGTTAACCTGTAGATAAGGGTAAAACCTCAGATCTTGACAGTTATGTTATTCACTTATCCCCATCCCACTGCAAATACTTCAGGATAAAAGTGAAATGGCTCACAATTGCTTACAAAGTCCTGGATGTCTTGGCTTCCTCCCTACTCTCCAATTTCTTTTCTTTCTTTTTATTTATTTATTTTTCCTGGATGGAACCCAGGGCCTCTTGCATGGTAAGCAAACCCACCACCACTGGACTATATCCCAGCCCTGCCAACATCATTCTTCAGCTCACTTCTGTTCTTCTTGTCCCATATTTGCCCACTTTCTTTGACTCTGTTATATCCATTATGCTCCAAGATGACCAAAAAAGGACTTTACCCCATTGTTAACTTTCCTTGAAATGTTACTGCTTGCCCTTTTTCCTTGGTTAACCATGTTTAAATCTTCAGATCCTAGGATTTCTAGTTCTCACACAGCTAGACCTCTCCTTTGTAGCACTTTTCATGGTTGTGATTTTATTTTTCTTTGGCTGATTATGTGATACTGTGTTTCTATCTCTAGACAGTAAGAGTAGGGACTATTGCTGAATTACTATTTAGTCTCCAGGCTTGATCACTGTGCATGACACAGAAAAGTACTTAATAAATAAATACAAATCTGTACATGAGATATTATGAGGAAGTGTATGATTGTAACAGAATAATAAAGACTGCAGTGTTTTAGAAGAGAAAGAGAAGCAAATTACTTTAAGATACAGCAAAGAAGTTAAGTGCAGTGGCATACAACTATAATCCCAGGGACTCAGGAGGCTGAGGTAGCAGGATTGCCAAGTTCAAGGCCAGCCTCAGCAACTTGGCAAGGACCTAAGAAACTTAGACCTTGTCACACACACACACACAAAAAAAAGGCTGGGGATGTGGCTCAGGGGCTAAGCACCCTTGGGTTCAATCCCCAGTACTGGATCCAAGATGGCGGACTAGAGGGAGGCTGTGTTCCTTGTCGCTCTGTAACTCCAGTTTCAAGCAGAGGATATCTGTTTCTTGGTGAGGCAGTTTTTTCTACTTATCAATCCCCTGCTGTTTACCCCATTTGCAATCACCTGCAGTCTGCCAGCATATCAACACCTTTTTGAGTGCAGATTACTCACTGTCAGGGGCCTATCATCAGCTATTTGCCTGCCTCTTGCCTGTCCATCCCCTGCCTTTCACCTATCCATCACCCACTGCCTGAGGTTCACCTCCCGATCGTCCAACAGCAGTCAGCAAACTGACCACAGACTGACAGTGGAGCGCCAGCTGCCTGCTGCTGCTGTCACAGTACCTGCAGTTTTGGTTACATGTGGCTGCCGCCATTTTGAGATAACAGCCAGGCCCCGCAGGACCCCTGGCTGGACTGACTGAGCCCCATCTCCAGGATCCCTCAGCCCCACTGATCACTCCCTGCCTCTGGGACCCTCACACAAACTGACTGCTTCCCGCCACCAGGACCCCTAGACCGACTAACTGCACCCTAACACCAGGAACCCCAGACCAACTGATTACCCCCCACCTCCAGGACCTCCGATCACACCCACACCCCCAGCTGCAGCTCCCCATTTGCCAACACATTTAGAAGCCACGGCGGCCATCTTCGATAATCCTGGAAGCCGTAGCTCCCATCTTTAGGTGGGGGCAAATCCCATCCTGAGTCACCTGCTGGAGACTGGAAGCTCATTGTCAGGTACCTCTCATACATCAGGTTACTGAAGACTGGGAGGTTTGAATACTGTATGACTGTTATAGTGTAGATTTTCTTTTTTTTCCTTATTGAAAAATTTTAAGTTTTTATTTCTTTACTTTTCTTGCTCTCTTTTCCTTTTGTTTACCTGTTCCCTCAGAGTCTCTTTTTCCCTTTTTGCATGCTAACAACCAACTTCTTTTGATTACACTCTCACTCTTTCTATTATCTAGAACTTCTGTATATTCTTTTTTTTATCCCATTAACAGCTACATCCTACACCCCTCCACATCCTCTTTGTCCTCCATTAGAAACTGCAGACCTTATTGCAAATATATTTGTTATACTGAAGATAATAAATTGAACTCATTCTGTTTATTATGACAATATTGTTAATGTACTCATAGGGGCTATTTGGTCTAGAGTTCCATACTGTCTGAACTGGGTACTGCCAATATTGATCTCCCCCTTAAAGAAAAGGTTTTGGAAACCTATAGGGTAACTATAAGCCTATGGGGGGAAACTGCAATACCCCAGATCTGCACTGCTAGAGGGGAAGATAAATGAACAACATGAAAAAACAAGGGAAGAAAATGATCCAAACAAATCTAGATTCTATATTAATAGAATCCAGTGACAGTATGGTAGAAGAAATGTCAGAAAAGGACTTCAGATTAAACATGATTAAGATGATTCATGAAGCAAAGGATGAGTTAAGAAAGCACATGCAGGCAATGAATGATTACCAACAAGCAGTTGAAAGAGCAACTGCAGGAAGCAAAAGATCATTTCAACAAAGACATAGAGATTCTGAAAAAAAAAAAAAAATCCAAATGGAAATCCTTGAAATGAAGGAAACAATAAACCAAATAAAAAACTCAGAGGAGGGCTGGGGATATAGCTCAGTTGGTAGAGTGCCTGCCTCAAAAGCACAAGGCCCTGGGTTCAATCCCCAGCTCCGCAAAAAAAAAAAAAAAAAAAAAAAAAAAATGAATGGAAAGCATCACCAAAAGACTAGACCACTTGGAAGACAGAACCTCAGACAATGAAGACAAAATTTTTAATCTTAAAAATAAAGTTGTCCAAACAGAGAAGATGGAAGATGGTAAGAAATCATAAACCGAATCTCCAAGAACTATGGGTCATCATGAAAAGACCAAATTTAAGAATTATTGGGATTGAGGAAGGCTCAGAGATACAAACCAAAGGAATGAACAACCTATTCAATGAAATAATAGCAGAAAATTTCCCAAGCCTGAAGAATGAAATGGAAAATCAAATACAAGAAGCATACAGAACACCAAATGCACAAAATACAACAGATTCACACCAGGCACATTATAATGAAAATGCCTAAATTCAAAATAAAGATAGGATTTTAAAGACTGCGAGAGAAAAGAATCAGATTACATATGGGGGAAACCAATACGGATATCAGCAGATTTCTCAGCCCAGACTCTAAAAGCTAGAAGGGCTTAGAACAACATATTTCAAGCTCTGAAAGAACATGGTTGCCAACCAGGAATCCTTTATCCAGCAAAACTAACCTTCAGATTTGAAGATGAAATAAAATCCTTCCATGATAAACAAAAGTTAAAAGAATTTACAAATAGAAAGCCTACGCTACAGGATATACTCAACAAAATATTCCATGAGGAGGAAAAGAAAAACAATGTAGGTCAGCAAAGGGAGGAACTACCTTAAAGAAAAATCCATTCAAAGGAGAAGCCAAGTCAAGTTAAAAACCAAAATAAGCCCAAATGACTGGGAATATAAATCATATCTCAAAAATAACCCTGAACGTTAATGGCCTAAACTCATCAATCAAAAGACATAGACTGGCAGAATGGATTAAAAAGAAAGACCCAACAATATGCTGCCTTCAAGAGACTCATCTCATAGAAAATATTCACAGACTAAAGGTGAAAGGATGGGAAAAAAGCTACCACGCACACGGGCTCAGAAAAAAGTGGGGGTTTCCATCCTTATTTCAGATAAAGTAGACTTCAAGCCAAAGTTAATCAGAAGGTATAAAGAAGGATGTTTCATACTGCTTAACGGAACCATAAATCTGGAAGACATAACAATCATAAATATTTTTTTAATTTATTTTTTATTATTGTAAACAAATGGGATACATGTTTTTTCTCTATTTGTACATGGAATCAAGGCATACCATTTGTGTAATCATAAATTTACATAGGGTAATACTGTTTGATTCATTCTGTTATTTTTTTCCCTTCCCCTCACCCCTCTTTTCCCTCTATACAGTCCTTCCTTCCTCCATTCTTACCACCCTCCTTATCCCTAACCCTAAACCTAACCCTAACCCTAACGCTAACCCCTCTCACCCCCCATTATATGTCCTCATCCGCTTATCAGCGAGATCATTCGTCCTTCAGTTTTTTGAGATTGGCTTATCTCACTTAGCATGATATTCTCCAATTTTATCCATTTGCCTGCAAATGCCATAATTTTATCATTCTTCACGGCAGAGTAATATTCCATTGTATATATATGCCACAGTTTCTTTATCCATTTATCAACTGAAGGACATCTAGGTTGGTTCCACAATCTGGCTATGGTGAATTGAGCAGCAATGAACATTGATATAGCTGAATCTCTGTAGTATGCTGATTTTAAGTCCTTTGGGTATAGGCCAAGGAGTGGGATAGCTGGGTCAAATGGTGGTTCCATTCCAAGCTTTCTGAGGAATCTCCATACTGCTTTCCAGAGTGGCTGCACTAATTTGCAACCCCACCAGCAATGTATGAGTGTACCTTTTTCCCCACATCCTCGCCAACACCTATTGTTGCTTGTGTTCTTGATAATCGCCATTCTAATTGGGGTGAGATGAAATCTTAGGGTACTTTTGATTTGCATTTCTCTTATTACTAGAGATGTTGAGGGCTGGGGAGATAGCTCAGTCGGTAGAGTGCTTGCCTTGCAAGCACAAGGCCCTGGGTTCAATCCCCAGCACCGCAAAAAACAAACAAACAAAAAAAAAAAAAAAAAAAAAAACTAGAGATGTTGAACATTTTTTCATATATCCGTTGATTGCTTGTATATCTTCTTCTGTGAAGTGTCTGTTCATTTCCTTAGCCCATTTGTTGATTGGATTATTTGTATTCTTGGTGTAGAGTTTTTTGAGTTCTTTATAGATTCTGGAAATTAGCGCTCTATCTGAAGTATGAGTGGCAAAGATATTCTCCCACTCTGTAGGCTCTCTCTTCACATTGCTGATAGTTTCCTTTGCTGAGAAAAAGCTTTTTAGTTTGAATCTATCCCAGTTGTTGATTCTTGCTTTTATTTCTTGTGCTATGGGAATCCTGTTAAGGAAGTCTAATCCTAAGCCAACAAGTTGAAGGTTTGGACCTACTTTTTCTTCTATAAGATGCAGGGTCTCTGGTCTGATTCCAACTGATCCATTTTGAGTTGAGTTTTGTGCAGGGTGAGAGATAGGGGTGTAATTTCATTCTGTTGCATATGGTTTTCCAGTTTTCCCAGCACCATTTGTTGAAGAGGCTATCTTTTCTCCATTGCATATTTTTGGCACCTTTGTCTAGTATGAGAAAATTGTATTTATTTGGGTTTGTGTCCATGTCCTCTATTCTGTACCATTGATCTACCTGTCTATTTTGGTACCAATACCATGCCGTTTTTGTTACTATTGCTGATCGTAAATATTTATGCCCCAAATGGTACATCCATGTATGTCAAACAAATCCTTTTCAATTCTAGGAATCAAACAGACTACAACACAATAATTCTGGGTGACTTTAACACACCGCTATTGCCACTGGATAGATCTTCCAAACAAAAACTAAACAAAGAACCGTAGAACTCAATAACACAATCAATAATCTAGACTTAACATACATATATAGAATATTACATCCATCAACAAGCAAATTCACTTTCTTCTCAGCAGCACATGGAACCTTCTTGAAAATAGACCATATGTTATGCCACAAAGCAGCCCTTAGGAAATGAAAAAAAAGAAAATAGAGATACTGCCTTGTGTTCTATCAGATCATAATGGAATGAAATTAGAAATCAATGACAAAATAAAAAATAGAAATTACTCCAGCACCTGGAGACTAAATAATATGCTATTGAATGAAGCATGGATAACAGAAAACATCAGGGAGGAGATAAAAAAATTCTTAGAGGTAAATGAGAACAACGATACAACATATCTTTCCTTGGGGATTCGAACAGGGGTCCTTGCACATGCTAGGTGAGTGCTCTCCAACACGAGCTATTTCTTCAGCTCCCAACATATCAAAATTTCTGGGTCATGATGAAAGCAGTGTTAAGAGGAAAATTCATTGCATGGAGCGCATTCAAGAAAAGATTAAAAAGTCAACAAATGAATGACCTAACATAACAGCTTAATGTCGTAGAAAAAGAACAGAACAACACCAAAAGTAGTAGAAGACGGGAATAATTAAAATCAGAGCTGAAATCAATGAAACTGAAACAAAAGAAACAATTCAAAAAATTGACAAAACAAAAAGTTGGTTCTTTGAAAAAGTAAACAAAATAGACAAATCCTTAGCCACACTAACAAAGAGAAGGCGAAAGAAAACTCAAATTACTAAAATTCGTGATGAAATGGAAATATCATGACAGACACCACTGAAATACATAAGACAATGAGAAGCTACTTTGAAAATTGTATTCCAACAAAATAGAAACTACTGAAAACACTGACAAATTTCTAGAGACACATGGTCCTCCCAAACTAATACACAATTTAAACAGATCAATATCAAGCAATGAAATATAAGAAGTCATTAAAAATCTACCATCCAAGAAAAGCCCAGGACCAGACGGATTCTCAGCCGAGTTCTACAAGACCTTCAAAGAAGAACTCATTCCAATACTTCTCAAAGTATTCCAGGAAATAGAAAAGGAGGGAACCCTACCAAATGCATTCTATGAAGCTAATATCACCCTCATACCCAAACAAGACAAAGGCACATCAAGGAAAGAAAATTTTAAACCAATATCCTTGATGAATATAAATGCAAAGATCCTTAACAAAATACTAGCAAACCATATCCAAAAACATATTAAGAGAATTGTGCACCACGATCAAGTGGGGTTCATCCCTGGAATGCAAGATGGTTTAACATCTGTAAATCAATAAATGTAATCCATCATATCAAAAGACTTAAGGATAAGAATCATATGGTTATTTCAATTGACATAGAAAAAGCATTCGACCAAATAGAACATCCCTTCATGCTCAAAACACTAGAAAAAATAGGGATAGTAGGAACATACTTGAACATTGTAAAGGCTATTTATGCTAAGCCCACGGCCAACATCATTCTTAATGGAGAAAAACTGAAACCATTCCCTTTAAAAACGGGAACAAGACAGGGATTCCCTCTTTTACCACTTCTATTCAACGTCATACTCGAAATACTAGCCAGAGCAATTAGACAGACTAAAGAAATTAAAGGAATATGAATAGGAAATGAGGAACTTAAGCTGTCACTACTTGCTGATGACATGATTCTCTATTTAGAGGATCCAAAAAACTCCTCCAGAAAACTTCTAGACCTCATCAATGAATTCAGCAAAATAGCAGGTTATAAAATCAACACGCATAAATCTAAAGCATTTTTATACATAAGTGATGAAACATCTGAAAGGGGAATGAGGAAAACAACTCCATTTGCAATGGCCTCAAAAAAAATAAAATACTTGGGAATCAATCTAACCAAAGAGGTGAAAGATCTCTACAATGAAAACTACAAAACATTGAAGAAAGAAATTGAGGAAGACCTTAGAAGATGGAAAGATCTCCCATGTTCTTGGATAGGCAGAATTAATATTATCAAAATGGCCATACTTCCAAATGTGCTATACAGATTTAATGCAATTCCAATTAAAAATCCTAGACCATTTCTCATAGGAACAGAAAAAGCAATCACGAAATTCATCTGAAAGAACAAAAGACCCAGAATAGCCAAAACAGGAAGAGTGATGCAGGAGGTATCACTATACCAGAACTTAAACTCTACTATAGAGCAACAGTAACAAAAACGGCTTGGTACTGGCACCAAAATAGACAGGTAGATCAATGGTACAAGATAGAAGACACGGAGACATACCCACGTAAGTACAGTAACCTCATACTAGACAAGGGTGCCAAAAACTTACAAGGGAGAAAAGATAGCCTTTTCAACAAATGGTGCTGGCAAAACTGGAAATCCATATGCAGTAAAATGAAACTAACCCCTATCTCTCACCCTGTACAAAACTCAACTCAAAATGGATCAAGGATCTAGGAATTAGACCTAAAGACCCTTCACCAAACAGAAGAAAAAGTAGGCTTAGGACCAGACTTCCTTAACAAGACCTCCATAGTGCAAGAAATAAAAGCAAGAATCAATAAATGGGATAGAGTCAAACTAAAAAGCTTTCTCTCAGCACAGGACACAATCAATAATGTGAAAAGAGAGCCTACAGAGTGGGAGAAAATCTATTCCACAACTTCAGACAGAGCACTCATCTCCAAAGTTTATAAAGAACTAAAAAACTTTATACCCAAAATACAAAGAACCCAAACAATAAATGGGCTAAGGAAATGGGCAGACACTTCACAGAAGAAGATATACAGGTGATCAACAAAATATATGAAAAAGTGCTCATCATTCCTGGTAATTATAGAAATGCAAATTAAAACCACCCTAAGATTTCATCTAACTCCAATTAGAATGGCTATTATCAAGAACACAAGCAATCATAAGTGTTGGAGTGGATGTGGGGAAAAAGGCACACTCGTACATTGCTGGTGGAGTTGCAAATTAGTGCAGCCACTCTAGAAAGCAGTGTGGAGATTCCTCAGAAAACTTGGAATGGACCCACCATTTGACCCAGCAATCCCACTCCTCGGTTTATACCCAAATGACTTAAAATCAGCATACTACAGTGATGCAGCCACATCAATGTTCATAGCAGCTCAATTCACAATAGCTAGATTGTGGAACCAACCGAGATGCCCTTCAATTGATGAATGGATAAAGAAACTGTGGTATATATACGCAATGGAATATTACTCAGCCATAAAGAAGAGTAAAATTATGGCATTTGCTGGTAAATGGATTAACTTGGAAAGTATCATGCTAAGTGAAATAGGCCAAGCCCAAAAAGACAAAGGTCGAATGTTTTCTCTGATAAGTGCATGACAATATATAATGATGGGGGTTGGTGCGGGGAAGAGAAGAATGAAGGAACTTTGGATGGTGTAGAGGAAAAAGGGGTGGGAGGGGGTGGGGATGGAAAAACAGTAGAATGAAACAGACAGTATTACCCTATATATATGTATGATTACTTGAATGTCGTGAATACACACTGTGTACAAGAGAAATGAATAGCTGTACCCCATTTGTGTACAATGAATTAAAATGTGTCTGTAAAATAAAAAATATTTTAATAAAAAAAAAAGATGAAAAAAAAATTCCCAGTACTCCCCCACCCAAAAGGAATAGCCCCAAACACCCAATCTTTGTGCTGAAGCCAAACTATGCAAGGTCCTCAGACACTTACCTGTTTTTGGAAAGAATTTCTACTGCAATATAAAACAAAACAAAAAAGTACTTATGAGACCAAAAATAATTCTTGACAAGGTCTATACTGAGGAAAGGAAATCCAAACATTTTATTTAAGGGAAGGAGGTTTCACTGGCCACCTTATTAGAAAAATCAGCAAACTTTGCAAGCCAGCCCCTTAAAATGACAAGTGACATCTAGGCAATTGAAGCAGGGACGCTGGTATTTGTCTTGTGTTCTCTGAAGCCAGAATGCCTAGTCTAGTCCTCATTTACTGGCTTGTGGCATCTTAAGCAAATCCCTAACCTTGTCAAGAAAAATGTGTTCCCTCACCCCAGCTTAAAAATCAGGCAAGTTGTATTCTACACCTTTGCTTGTAGTTTGAGAAAGTTATGTGTAGTCCACTTAGGATCACAAACTTTCCTTTACTACTAGTTATGGGTTTGTGCTTCCAGATTAACAGAAATGGTAGAAACTACCATTAGAGAATAGAATTTTGTTATTTCCTATAACAGTCATGAATAAAGTTTCTTCGTTTACTTCTTAACTGTGTTATGTTTATGACTGCACCAACAAAGGCCTTTACAACTCTTCTTCCCTTTGCCTGAAATGTCCTTTGAATGAGAATAAGTACACTTGCCACCTTGCTAGTTCCAAAAATAGATATATCCCTGATAGCAGGAAAGGAAAGGAAAGCTGGGCTACTGTAGAGATTTGTGTGTGTGTGTGGTGCTAAGGACTGAACCCAGGGAACTTTACCACTGAGTCACATCCCCAGCCCTTTTTATTTTTAATTTTGAAACAGGGTCTCACTAAATTGACCTGGCTGTCCTCAAATTTGGGATTCTCCTGCCTCAGGCTCCTGAGTAGCTGGGATTACAAGTGTGTGCCACCATATCTGGCTGTCTGGCTTCATGGACGTTTTTGAGAATTTTGTGATTAATGGAATTCTGGGGGGGGTATAGTACTGGGGACTTAATCTATAGGTGCTCTATACCCCCGGCCCTTTTTTATTTTGAGACAAGTTCTTGCTAAATTGTATTGCTAAGGCTGGACTTGAACTTTCCATCCTCTTTCCTCAGCCTCCTGAGTCTCTGGGATCACAGACATAGCGAGGCATGATTAACAAATCTTTGATGTGACAGGTATGGTATATGTTCTTATGATTTATCCTAATCTTTAAATGCTAAAATCACAAGTCTCTAAACCTACCAGATTAAAATGACAATATTACTGAGATTCAGTGATCTTCAACTTAGGGATTTTTTAAAAAAAACTCTGGCCCCTATGAAACCACAGATATGATGGTAAATAGTTAATAATAATATCAGCATCTGTTAAGGTGTCAACACTGTGTCAGGCTCTCTGCTACAAGCCATATATATATATATATATATATATATATATATATATATGTATGTACACACACACACATTTATATAGTTATTCAAAATTTTTTCAATACTGGGGATTGAAACCAGGGCCTCACACATGCTAGGCAAGCATAATACGACTGAGCTATACCCCCAGCCCTTTTTGAATTTTATTCTGAGATAGGGTCTGACTTAACTGTTCAAGTTGGCCTTATACTTATGATCCTCTTGCATCAGCCTCCCCAGTAGCTGGGATTACAGGTGTCCACCACAGTGCTCAGCTCATTTAATCTTTTTGAGGTAGGTACTATTATCTGCATTTTATAGCAGAGGAAACTGAGAGGGTCTGATAATTTGGCCCAGAAGATGTGCATCTGTTTTCCAGCTATTCTGCTGGGGTATGAGTCTTACTGGTGAACCATGAAATCATTTCAAGTCCTACTCTGAAATTATTCTTTAATATTCTTTATTTTAACATCATATATTTAGTATATTACATATTTTTATTTTAATGTCACTATATTATATTCAGACATTAATAATATTTATTTATTTATTTTTATTTTGTTTATTTATTTTTTTGCGGTGCTGGGGATCGAACCCAGGGCCTTGTGCTTGCAAGGCAAGCACTCTACTGACTGAGCTATCTCCCCAGCCCTAAACATTAATAATATTTAAATCAGAATTTTAATATATATTTGAAAAACATTTTAAAAACACTGAGATAATACCACACACCTATTAGAATGGATAGAACCTGAGGGGTGTGGTGGTGCACGCCTGTAATCCCAGCGGCTCTGGAGGCTGAGGCAGGAGGACTGCAAGTTCAAAGCTGGCCTCCAAAACTTAGTAAGGCCCTAAGCAACTTAGCAAGACCCTGTCTCTAAATAAAATAGGCTTTTATGTATGTGGCTAAGTGGTTAGGCACCCTGGATTCAATCCCCAGTATCAAAAAAAAAAAGAATGGATAGAACCCAAAACATTGCCTAGCACGAGGGAACATACCTTAAATGCCAGCAAACTTGGGAGGTTGAGGCAGGAGAATCATAAGTTTGAAGTTAGCCTTGGCAAGCTAGTGAGGCCCTGTCTCAAAATTTTAAAAAGTGGTTCACACCTGTAATTCCAGCAATTCAGCAACTCTGGGTACAAGGCAGGAGAATTGCAAGTTTAAGATCAGCCTCAGCAACTTAGGGAGGCCCTAAGCAACTTAGCAAGACCCTGTCTCAAAATAAAAAATAAAAAGGACTGGGGATATGACTCAGTGGCAAAGCATCCTTGGGTTCAATCTCTGGTAACAAGACAAATGAATAAATAAATAAATAATAAAAAGAGAAAAAAAAAAAAACTGAAAAGAAAAGATGGCGGAGGATATAAAGGTCAGTGACAGAGAGCCCCTAGGTTCAATCCCCAGTACCAGTGGAGGAGATGTGTAACAACAGGAATTCTCATTCATTGTTGGTAGTACAGCCATTTTGGTTTTCTTGTTTTTGTTTTTGGTACGAGAGACTGAACATAAGGGTACTTTACCACTGAGCTGTATCCACAGTATTTTTATTTGATTGTGGGGCAGGGTCTTGCCAAGTTGTTCAGAGCCTCATTAAACTGCAGAGGCTAGCCTGGAACTTTCCATTTTCCTACCTCAGCCTCCAGAGTTGCTGCCTTTACAGCCCTGCGCCACCACGCCCAAACTGTCAGTCACTTTGGAATACAGTTTGGCAGTTTTATATGAAATTCAATATAGTTTTATACAACAGAGCAATTGTGCTCCTTTTTTTTTTTTTTTTTTTTTTGTTCGTTTGTTTTTTGGTGCTGGGATCTGACTCCAGGGACACTACCACTGAGCTACATTCCCAATCAATCCTTTTTTATTTTTATTGTTTTTACTTTGAGGGTCTCAATAAATTGCTGGGGGTCTCACTGAGTTGCTGAGACTCACTGAGTGGCCTTGAACTGTCAATCCTCCTGCTTCAGGGTTCTGAGTCACTAGGATTATAGGCGAGTGCAAACACACTAGCCAGGAATTTATGGCCAGGAGTTTGAAGGGAGGGATGAACAGAAGGATCACAAATTATTTTGATCAGTGAAACCCCTATATAACACTGTAGTGGATTTATAACATTATACATTTGTCAAAAACTATAGAATTATATTGCACAAAGAATGAACCAAAGCAATGAAAGGACTAACTAAAGCAATTCCCTTCTTCACATTACTTTTTCCCCAACTTGTATCCAATATGTCTTTATTTATGTATTGATCCAACCTCAGCCAAGGAGCACAGGTTGGGTTCAGGGCTCACACCCTCCAGCCTGAAGGGATCTTCAGGCTAAACCTACAAACAGGGCAGCGAAGCTCTCTCAGTGAGTCAGAAGGCTATTTTCTGTTTCACATTGCTTTTTTTAATCATGTGTGTGTGTGTGTGTGTGTGTGTGTTACTAAGGATTAGAATCCAGGGCCTTGTGCATTTGAGGCAAGGACACTACCAACTGAGCTACATCCCCAGCCCTCACATTGCTTTTTAATAAACTGGTACAGCAGGGCACAGTGGCGCATGCCTGTAATCCCAGAGGCTCCGGGAGGCTGAAGTAGGAGGATCATGAGTTCAAAGCCAGACTCAGCAACTCAGTGAGACCCTGTCTCTGAACAAAATATATTTAAAAAGGGCTGCAGATGTGACTTAGAGGTTAAGCGTCCCTGGGTTCAATCCTCGGTACCAAAAAGCAAACAAAACTCAAAACTGGTATGGTACCCCCCCAAAAAAAGGAAAAAGTGAACTGAAATGTTGATCATGGATTTTTATTAATAATAATATATGAAATCAGGTGCAGTTGGCACATGCCTATAATCCCTACTACTACAGGGAGGCTGAGGCAGGGGGACTGCAAATTCAGGGTCAGCCTGGGCAATTTAATGAGTTTCTGCCTTAAAATAAAAAGGACTGGTAAGGCATTCCTGGGTTCAATACTCAGTACCACACACATACTGTTATAAATATTTGTTTACAAAATACAATAAAACTATAGAAACTCATTCGTTTCAGGGATATTTTGCTCAGAACAAATATAAAACCGTTACAAGCAGAGAAGACTCAAGGATGAGATGCCTAGCATCTCATAAATGTCCAGGACTGTGGAGGTTATAGCAGGGCTGAGATCTAGCCTGGAAAATACAGGCCTTAAATGACTAAGAATGTATTGCCCAGGAAACCCATCAGAATATTCTCAGAAAAAAATGAGAATCTCCAGGGGGAATAAACATACCAAGACCTACATTTGGAATTAGGCATTCCCAGATGGGGAAAAGCCCAACCCTATGTTTAGGAGAATAACCTGAAATAATCACTAGTGATAATAAAAACAAGAAAAAAAAATAAGAAATGTAGCCAATTAAGAGCAAAACCTAACAGACCTGTTAATTTTTGTAAGGAAGTACTGGTACAAAAAAACCAGACCTGTCAGTAATAACAGTGAACCAAAACAAGCAAGAAATAGACCACTGAAAAATTGTGTGAGAATGACAAAGACAACTTTCAATAGCAACACAAAAAAACGACTTATAAATAAGATTAAAAGAAGAGCTGGGGGTATGGTTCAGTGATAGAGCACTTGCCTAGCAAGTGTGAGGCACTGGGCTTGATCCTTAGCACCACACAAAAATATGAAACAAAGAAAATTATGAGAAAGTAATGTTTATTTATTCATTTTTATGTGGTGCTGAGGATCGAACCCAGTGTCTCACATGTCCTAGGCAAGCACATTACCACTGAGCCACAACCCTAGTTCCAAAAGAAATGTTTAAAAAGATTAAAAGAAAAATACCAAGACCTACAAATATGCAAGCAAAGAAACAGAAACTGAATCACTGTTTCTAAGTGCAAGATCACAACAGGAAACACTCAGGCAGTGTTCTCTCCCTCTTACTCTCCAGAGAGATCAAAGACAATCATCATTGGCAAAATGTAGTTATCATAAAGAAATACCTAGGACCAACTTTGGCTCAGAAGACACTCAAGAAAATGCTCAGCTCCTCATGGTTTCTGCACTCTGGTACTCTATGTAATCAGAGGAACTTCTCTAATAACATACTACAGAAAGGATCCCTGAAAGTATAGTCTTGCCTTTCCTATCTGGACTCTGCCAAGTCTGTCAGTTGCTCACTTTGCAGCAATGGTGAAGATTTTTTCTCCACCTTTTTTGGGAGGGAGGAGGGATGGAGGGGGGAATCCCACAGGTCATTTGCCTCTTTCACAAATTTTATATCTCATAATAATTTGGTCAAATGGTAAAATTCAGTACGTTATTTTCACTTATAAGCCTTCTAGAATCTTTAAGGCTGCAACTGAGTTCATTAACATACACCTTCTTAGAATCCAATCACACATTTCCATTCTCTCAATGCTTCTCTCTCCTAACCCCAGCAAACTGCCATTACTTAGCAGACCTCACCAAGGACCTTTGATGTCATGGCAGGGTCACACCCAACTGATTGCTAAGGAAGGCTGCGCTGCCCTAGGCAGAGAGGAAAGATGTTTGTGGTGTGGATCAGCACAGATGGACAGGGCCCTTGCCTGTTAGAGAAATCAGAAGAGTTGGAGTCTGTTTCCTCTGCTAATTGGGGGCTGGGGGAGGGGGCGGGCAGGAATAGACATGGTGCACACTAACACCACATAATGACAACTACAATGGTTTACTGACTGTTTACTTGATTATTGGTATTTTAATCTATTCTCATTGCAACCTCTATAAACAACTGAAAAAGGGTTGGTTGTTTCCCTTTTCTTACAGATGCTGAGTGTATCATGTGTCACACAGCAAAGAACCACAGTTGGAACCTAAGTCTGGCATGAAATAGTTCTGTATTTTTTCTGACAGGCCAACACAGTCTTAGGAGATCTAGTTTCCAATCAAATACATTTCTCTTTAAAGCTCTTAATACATCATTTTTCAAAGTTAGTCTCAATGATTCATTTTCCTGACTTCTAAATCCCAGAAGTAGCCTACCCATTTACTTTTCACAAAATTTATAGTGGGCACCCAGTCACTGAGAGGCAGAAAGCATAGTTGTAAATCTTGAGGAACATGCCCTTGGCTCATGGCCTTGTAAAATGAGGGAAATATGCAAGCCCAGGGAAAACTGATATGAAATTGTACAGCTCCACCCTGGCTCCTTCTCCAGTCTGGATCCTAATACAGTCTTTGTATAAGTTTTGGACCCCCAGCCCACGGTGGGGATTCTCAGTCTTGAGATAGCTTGCATTTTTCCTTTAATGTATCTACCTTCCTAGATAAACCTGTGTCTATGCCTTAAAAAAGAGAAAAAGTTAGCTACACATGCCTGTAAACCCAACTACTCTGGAGGCTTACACAGGAAGATTGAAAGTTGGAGGCCCCCCTTAGGGGGCCTTGAACTTACTGAGACCCTGTCTCAACATAAAATACAAAGGTCTGGGGATATAGCTCAGTGGTAGAAAGCTTGCCTAGCAAGTACAATACTCTGGGTTCAATTCCCAGGACAGGGGAAAAAAAAAAAAACATTTATTTTTAGAACACACCTTTCATATGACATTAACTGTCTGAGTCAATAACTTCCTGCTTCTGTTCCACATTTTCTTTCACGCCAGGAAGCATAATGTCACGTGGACATTCATATGACATGACATTCTGAGTCAACTACATTTTTTTTGTGTGTGTGTGTGTGTGGTGCTGGGGATTGAACCCAGGGCCTTGTGCTTGCGAGGCAAGTACTCTACCAACTGAGCTATATCCCCAGCCCTCAACTACATTTTTTAATGCTCATACTAACACGACATCAGTTTGGAAGGGTGCTCAGCAGTCATTCCATTCAACCACCTCTCCTAATAGAATCTCCTTACAGATGGCCCCATTTAGAGACAGTCAAATGTTTGGTATCCTTATCCTTCAGAAAAAGGATAGTGTTGGGGAAATCTGGCTGGGAATGGCCCATACCTCCAGATGTCAGAGCAGTTTTTTAAAGTATTTTTTTAGTTGTTAATGGACCTTTATTTTTATTTATTTATTTACATGTGGTGCTGAGAATCAAACCCAGTGCCTCACACATGCCAGGTAAGTGCTCTACCACTGAGCTACAACCCCAGTCCCAGCCCTTATATTCTTAAAGTTATAAAGTACCTTCCAGTGACTTTTATCAAAGAACCCTGGTCTCTGGTCTGGGGTCTTCCATATCTAAGACTTTTCCATTCCTCCATTTCTCCCACATTTCTGGGGACTCTGGGCTATCCCTTGGCTTTCTCTGGCAGATTCTCCAACTACAGGTGGGTCTGACCATCACTCCAGCATATTCTAAGACCAAATTCATACCACCTTTTCTGAAAGTTGCCTTTGACCTCTCCAGATAACAGAGTTGCTGGGATTACAGACATGCTCCACTATACCTGGCTGGAACTCATCTTTTGGATTCTAGAATTCATATAATCTATAATAACTCATCTTCTAAATAGGCTGAACTGAACAGGATATAATCAGAAAACAATTTTTCTTCTTCTACTGACTCAAGCACACTCACTCTTCTTGAGATGGACTTCAGGCAGATTCCACAGTTTCTAAGTAACTTTAATTGTGCAATTCCATTGAAATCAAGATTTTGATCTTAAACCAGGTATGGTGGTGAACACCTGTAATTCCAGCAGCTCAGGAGGCTGAGGCAGGAGGATTGCAAGTTTGAGGTCAGCCTCAGCAACTTAACAAGGTCCTAAGAAACTTATTGAGACCCTGTCTCAAAAAATAAAAAGAGCTGGAAAGCTGGAGATGTAGCTCAGTAGTAAAGCAGTGCTGGGTTAAATCCCTAGTACCTAAATAAATAAACAAATAAATAAATAAATAAATAAATAAATAAATAAATAAAATAAAGGGCTGGTGTGCACATCAGTGGTAGACTGCCCCTGGGTTCAATCTCTAGTACCACTAAAAGGAAATCAAAACAACAATAATAAAACAAGAACAATCTT
The DNA here is from genome assembly GCF_902686445.1 of Sciurus carolinensis. Lineage (NCBI taxonomy): Eukaryota > Metazoa > Chordata > Mammalia > Rodentia > Sciuridae > Sciurus > Sciurus carolinensis. The sequence continues at coordinate 33,281,871 of NC_062215.1, forward strand.
TTGGAGCTGGGAATGTAGCTCAGTGGTAGAGCATTTGCTGAGCACATACAAGGTCCTATGTTTAATCCCTACCACTGCAAAACCACCAGCTACCCAAACAAAAAACCCTTCAACCTTTCATCCAATTCTAATTTCTCCTTCCTTCCACATTTCAGTACCCAGTCCTTTGCTAAATCTCAGGTTGTGTTTTTTGTTTGTTTTTGTTTGGTTGTTGTTTTTTGGTACTGTGAATTGAATCCACGGGTACTCTACCACTGAGCCACATCCCCAGCCCTTCCTATTTTTCATTTTGACACAGGTCTTGCTAAGTTGCCCAGACTAGCCTGAACTTGGGATTCTCCTGCCTCAGACTCCTAAGTCACTAGGATTATAGGTGTTCACCACCACGCCTGGCTTCAAGGCTACTTTTGGCAACTCCAGAGCTGAGGTAGAGGTAAGAACCAATGATACAAAAAGGGGTGATTGCTGAGTATGCAGCTCAGTGACAGAGCACTTACTGGCTATGTGGGAGGCCCTGAGTTCTATCCCCAGCACTGTAAATACATACATACATACACACAATGGGGGTGGGGGAGAGACAAAGACCTTATTTAGCTGATGCTCTATGTAGTTTTTGGATTCATACCAAAGCTTGCCCTTTTGTGCGAACTGTTAATGGGTCATTCCAGTACCTCTACTACACTACACAGCACCCTGATGCAGGCCTGTACCCTCTCCTGTGGACTTCTTGAAACCCCTCAGTTCTTGTTCTCCAAGGTTCCACCTCTATATTCTCTGTTGAGATTCTTCCTTTCTTTTTTTTTTTTTTTTTTTTTTTTGGGTGGAGGGGAGTACCAAGGATTGAACTCAGGGGCACTCAACCACAGAGTCACATTTCCAGCCCTATTTTCTATTTTATTTAGAGACAGGGGCTCACTGAGGTACTCAGTGCCTTGCTTTTTGCTGAGGCTGGCTTTCAACTCCAGATCCTCCTGCCTTAGCCTCCCAAGCCACTGGGATTACAGGCAAGTGCCACCGCACCTAGCTCTTCCCTCCTTCATGAGTAAGATCCCTTTAGATGGCTCAGCTACCCTCTGTGCACTCTACATACATGCTCCAGCACACACCCCACGCCTGATAGAAATGTGGTTAATCTGTCTGCTAATGTCCCTTGCTCATCCAGTCATCTAGGACTGCTTCAAAATAGATGGCTGATCACCCAAGCCCTAAATTTCAGAAACAAGTTATCTGCATGCCACCTTGGAGGAAACTGGGCAAGGGTATCATATTTCAGCTGTTAAGCAGGCTGGAACACCAGCTCCTATCTCTCCAGCTTGCAAGCACCACAATTGTGTCTATATGAGGTTCACCTGAAGGGCTTCTTACTTTGCTTGAGGTTGGGGAAGGAAGGGAAAAAGCCACTGCATTCCAACACAATGAATACCTTTTAAAGAATTCACTGTCATCCCCATACCACTGCTTTCCCTTAGATGGGCCCAAGGCGGGTAAAGGGATTGAAGTCCAAGGATCATTTTATTATTGATTGATTAATTTTTTAAAAATTATTTTGGCAGTGCTGGGGATTACACTCTTCTATTGTGCTAAATCCTCAGTCCTTTTTTTTTTTTTTTTAAATGAGCAGCTATGAACATTGATATGGCTGCATCTCTGTAGTATGCTGATTTTAAGTCCTTTGGGTATAGGCCGAGGAGTGGGATAGCTGGGTCAAATGGTGGTTCCATTCCAAGCTTTCTGAGGAATCTCCACACTGCTTTCCAGAGTGGCTGCACTAATTTGCAGCCCCACCAGCAAAGTATGAGTGTACCTTTTTCTGCACATCCTTCCACACCTATTATTGCTTGTGTTCTTGATAATTGCCATTCTAATTGGGGTGAGATGAAATCTTAGGGTAGTTTTGATTTGCATTTTTCTTATTACTAGAGATGTTAAACATTTTTTCATGTATCTGTTGATTACTTGTAGATCTTCTTCTGCGAAGTGTCTGTTCATTTCCCTAGTCCATTTGTTGATTGGATTATTTGTATTCTTGGTGTAGTGTTTTTTGAGTTCTTTATAGATTCTGGAAATTAGTGCTCTATCTGAAGTATGAGTGGCAAAGATTTTCTCCCACTCTGTAGGCTCTCTCTTCACATTGCTGATAGTTTCCTTTGCTGAGAGAAAGCTATTTAGTTTGAATCTATCCCAGTTGTTGATTCTTGCTTTTATTTCTTGTGCTATGGGAGTCCTGTTAAGAAAGTCTAATCCTAAGCCGACATGTTGAAGATTTGGACCTACTTTTTCTTCTATAAGATGAAGGGTCTCTGGTCTGATTCCGAGGTCCTTGATCCATTTTGAGTTGAGTTTTGTGCAGGGTGAGAGATAGGGGTTTAATTTCATTCTGTTGCATATGGATTTCCAGTTTTCCCAGCATCATTTGTTGAAGAGGCTATCTTTTCTCCATTGCATATTTTTGGCCCCTTTGTCTAGTATGAGAAAATTGTATTTATTTTTGTATTTGTAAATTGTATTTATCTTTGTTCCTTTTCATAAGCTCAGTTGATCCCAAGGACTTTGTTTTAATACATCCTGACCGCCTGCTTCACTTAGCTGGTCCTGTGGGCCACATAGTGTAGATTCTGCTTAATGGCACTTCTTTTTTGCGTAAGCATTTGCATGACTCTTAGGGCTCTGAAGTCAATTTTAAGAGTGCACAAATTATAAACACAAAAGAAAGAGCAACCTACGAAATCTAACAAAGACCCCGAAAATTTTCATACTAAGACTATATGTAGATTTCTGTTCTGTGTTTAAGTTGATCAAAACATCTGGAAGAAAATGACTAAAACTGTTTGCATCTTTGTGTGTATTTATGACTTGATGTAATAAAGCTTATTTTCATTAACAAAAAAAATTTTAAAAAGGACTGGGGATGTGACTCAGTGGTTAGGTGACCCTGGGTTCAATCCCTGGTACCAAATAAATAAATAAATAATAAAAAGAGGTAGAGAGGTAGTTCAGAGGTAGGTCACCCAGATCACTGAGTTCAATTCCCAGTACAAAAACCAAAACAAAACAAAAAAAAAAAAAGCAAGAAAAAAAAGAAAAGGAAAAAAAAAAGTAAAGTAGACTAAGTTGCACCTGTCATCTTAACATAGCACTTACCTTTCTTAAGAATTTTCTTCACTTTCACATAGTTCCCTTGTTTGACATACTCATGAAGCTGAGCTTCCAAGGAGTCATTTCTTAAGGTACCAAGTCGAACAGGACAGGGAACTGGAAGATGAATAGCCCGAGACATCCTGTTTCAAAAGAGAACATGCTTATTCTAACTGAACCAAAAATGCAAAGAAGCAACTTAGATTCTTTACATTTGTAAACCTGTTCACCTTCATTAATACAGTTGTCTCTAAGTATCCAAAGGGGATTGGCTCCAGGACCCCTGCAGTTAACAAAGTCCACAGATGCTCATGTCCCTTATATAAAATGGCATAGTATTTGTGTATAACCTACATGCATCCTCACAGTATATTTGGGGGGGTGCAGGGTTTACTGTGGATTTAACTCAGGGGCACTTAACCACTTACCAGCATCCCCAGTCCTTATTTTTTGAGAACAAGTTGCTTAGTGCCTTGCTAAATTGTTGAGGCTGGCCTTGAACTTACAATCCTCCTGCCACAAACTCCCAAGTGCCTGGAATTCTCCCAGTATACTTTAATCACCTCTAGATTATTTAGAATACCTAATACAATGTAAATGGTACGTGAATTGTTATTATAGTGTATTGTTTAGGAAATAATAACAAGGAAAAAAGTCTGTATAAATTTAGTACAGATGCAAGTTTTTTAAAATAATATTTTCTAGGGGTTGGGGATGTAGCTCAGTGGTAGAACACTTGCCTAACATGCATGAAGCCCTGGATTTGATTTCCAGCACCACGAAAATAAATAAATAATTTTCTATACAAGGTTGGTTGAATATAAAGATGCAGAATTCATGAATACAGAGGGTCAATTGTAACGAAGAGGATTTTAGGGAAACAATTACAGAAACTCTATGAGATCAATGTTTATGCTCAATGTTACTGTTTTTTGTTTGTTTTTGCTGCTGTTGTTGTTTTGATATTAGGGAATGAAGTAAGGGGCATTTATCAAAGAGCTACATCCCTCGCCCTTTATTTTTATTTTGAGACAGGGTATCACTAAGTTGCTTAGGGCCTTCCTAAGTTGCTGGGTCTCAAACTTGCAATCATTCTGCCTCAGCCTCTCAAACGGATGGGATTACAAGCATATGCCATTGTGTCCAGCATCAGTATTATCGTTAAAGAATTGAGGCAGGCACGTTGGCACACACCTGTAATCACAGCAACTCAGGAGGCTCAGATAGAAGAATCGAGAGTTCAAAGGCAGTCCCACAACTTCGTGAGGCACGAAGCAACTCAGTTGAGACCCTGTCTCTAAATAAAATATAAAACTGGGCTGGGAATGTGGCTCAGTGGTTAAGTGCCCCTGGGTTTAATTCCTGGTACAAAAAAAAAAAAAAAAAAAAAAATTGAGTCAGGCAAGGAGGTGCATGCTTGTGATCCCAGGAATGTGGGAGGCTGAGGTGGGAGGATTTCAAGTTTGAGGCCAGCCTGGGAAAGTTAGCAAGACCCCGTCTCAATTAAAAAGGACTGGGAAGGCTGGGCATGGTGGCGCATGCCTATAATCACAGCAGCTTGGGAGCCTGAGGAAGGAGGATTGAGAGTTCAAAGTCAGTCGTGGCAATTTAACAAGAACCTAAGCAACAGTCATCGAGTGCCCCTGCATTCAACCTCGAATTTGGGATCCTTCTACCTTAGTCTCCAAGTCACTGGGATCACAGACATGTGCCTCCTCCCTCCTGTCATGGGATGAAGCAGCTAGAAGGCCCTCATCAGATGCTGGTTCCTCCAACTTAGTCTTCACAGCTTCCAGAACTGTGAGAAATAAACTTCTCTACTACAAATAACCTAGTTTCAAACATTATAGAAGCACAAAATGGGCTAAGACATCTACTATGTGTTTCAAATGTGACAGGTAATGTGTAAAACACCTAAAATTAAATCATTGCTATCACAATACTCATAGTCTTGCAAGGCAGACAAGTGGTGATGTGTTATGTTCCACAGAGAGTAAGATAATTAAATCCCATTCACATGAATCCCCAAGTATGGACCTCAAGGGTATGACTTCAGGCTACATGGGGAAGCACAGATCGCATGAAATGAGGAGAAGTAAAAGAAAAAGTCAAAAAGATTGATAGATTTAATGGTTCTTCAGCCAGGAGGCTTAAGGATTGTAGGTTACTGAGAAGTAACACTTCTTTTTTCAGGGGGTGGGTACTGGGATTGAACCCAGGGGTGCTCTACCACTAAGGTACATTCCCAGTCAGTTAGACTTTTTTATTTTGAGACAAGGTCTTGCTAAATTGCTGAGGCTGGCCTTGAACTTGTGATCCTCCTGCCTCAGCCTCTCAAGGCACTAGAATTACAGTCCAGTGACATAACAACCAACAGAGAAGTAACACTTTCTTGATTTACCCAGGGACTAAATGTGGAAAGTACCAAATTGAGAGCTTTAACTTTAATTCCTTTGGTATCTGTTAATATCCATATCACTGACTATAAGCAGCATTCTTTTAATCCAACAGCATCACAACTTTTTCTTTTCTTTTTTTTTTTTTTTTTTTGTACTGAGGATTGAACCCGGGGTGCTTTACCACTGAGTTATATCCTGAGTCCATTTTATTTTTAAATTTGAGACAGGTCTTGCTAAGTTGTATAGGGCCTCACTAAATTGCTGAGACTGGTCTCAAATTTGCAATCCTCCTTCCTCATCCTCCCAAGGCACTGGGAATACAGGTATGCACCACCATGCCTGGCATAACTTTCCCTAAGCAAACAAAAGGGAAGTTTTATAGCAAGCTATAGTTTCCCATTCCCCACCTCATATTCTGCCTTTTCTTTTTCCAGGTATTAAGAAAATGGCATATTTTCATTATAATTTGGATGATTAGTTGTTATGAATAGAATTGTGAACCCCCCACATTCAAATGTTTAACTTCCAATACCTTAGATGTTTATTTAGAGTGTTTAAAGAAGCGAATGTTGCTCAGTGATGGGGGCCTTGCCTACAATGCATGGGGTCTGAGTTTGATCCCCAGCACAGCAAAAAATAAAATCGAGTAGAGCACTTGCCTAGCATTCATTCATAAGGCCCTGGGTTGAATCCCCAGCCCAGTACAGAATGGGGGGAAAAGTGAGTAATTACAATGAAAGTTAGGATGGGAATGTAATTCAACAACTGGTGTCTTTTTTCCCCAGTACTGGGGATAGAACCCAGGGCCTCATGAATGGCAGGCAAGTGCTCTACTACTGAGTCATATCCCAGTCCCCAGTGACTTATGTTCTTAGAAGAGGAAGGACAGACCAGAGGTTAAGATCACAGTATGAAGAGGCAGCAAATATACAATAATCCACAAATCAAGGAGTGAAGCCTCAGAGGAAACCAACTCTGTCAGTACCTTGATTTTACTTGAACTAAAACCTCTTGAAGGGAGAGAAAATAAGTCTCATTCTTTAACCACCCCATCTGTAAGTACTTTGTTATGGCAGCTCTAGAGAACTAATGTATTGATATTGGCTATTATGTCCTGTTAATAAGCAAATGGTTTAACATTAAAGTATGTCAGCATTATGCTATTTACATGCTAATTACGGCTAGTTTTACTTCCTCCACTTTTTCTGCTTTAATCCCACAAACTGAATAAGAACAAGCAAATAAACTTCAATGGGGAAGAATAAAAGTAGATTTCCAAATTTAAACCTCAAATTATACAAATTTCTAACAAAACCTGTAGTTTTCTCAAACCTACACAATTAAGCATCTGACCTTCCTGAGTAATAAGTAACATCAACAACCCACACACGCACACAAAAGCAAGCCCTCCTGAACTTCACTACTGCTCATGCCCACCTCCAAAATTTAATGGGGGGAAACTACTAAAACACCACACTAAAAAACCTTCAGAAAACTCTAACGTTAAACAACAAACCAGGGGAAAGCGCGAACGCAGTCCCCCACTACCACAAATTATGCAGTCGAGTTTCCCACATTTGGGGAAATCGCAGGGGTCAGCACATCCGGAGTGCAATGGATAAGCCTCGCCCTGGGAAAACCACCTTCGTGATCATGGTATCTCCCCTGCCAGGTAAGTATGAGTTGAGGAACACTTGTGCCACTTCACCCTCATTCTTAACACACTACTTACTCACGGTCAGTCGAATTTTAAGTTCTTTACGTGTTCTGTTTCAAACTACACACTTCTTTAAATGTCACACATCAGGCTACAGTTTTCGGGATATTTGTTGGAAATTTTGCCGCAGGAAGAACCCTCTCAAACCAGCAATCATCGCCCTCTTATCTACATATCCCCGCCTCTTGTAGTGACGTCAGCCTCTCCTTCAAGGCTTTCTTCCTTTCGTAGTTTCCTCTGGGTGAGTTAGCTCTAATGAACCACCGCGCCTCGCTTGTCTCCAAAAGACTTCTGCAGGTGTGGCTGAAAAGATTTAAGAATTCCTTGCCTTTTCGATGTATGCAAAAATTCTGGTGTGGATTCGTAATGAGTCTTAGCCATGCACTGTAGCGCTGACCAGTTTGGGAGGCCATGGCGAGGCGGAGTATGTAGGGAACCCAGCACAGTGGGTTGTGGCAGGTCTGAACCGCTGTTTCTGACAGTCGGTCAAACCCCCCATATGTATCCATTTCCAAAAATTGTAAAGTGGAAATAATTCTGCCTGCCTACCTGCCTCACAAGGTTTCTGTAAGGACTGAATGAATGTAAAATGCAGCGACTAGCTCCCCGACCCCACTCAGGCTATTCAGCTTCTGGACTGGTGATAGGTGTACTCTGGGCCCCAAAACTTACTTCGCAGTTACCAGCAAAAACGGAACAGCATCCAGGTTGTATTTGGGAACAAACTGGGTACTTGTCCTTCTACATTTTGCTCCAGGCAAAACAATTCTCTTTGTAATTTTCCTTGGGGTCTCCATAATTAAAAAAAAAAAAAAAAAAAAAAAAAGAAGAAGAAAGAAAAGCTTTGTTTTGTTTGGTATTTTTGGAGTGTGCTTTTTTAGTTACTAAAAGTGATAAATTTCCTTTCCCTTGTAGATAATTTGCAAGACAGAAAAGGTTTGAAAATTAAAATCAATTACAATCCAACTACAAAATTACCAGGTACACTTTCTTGCTGTTTTGTGTGCTAATTTGAGGATCAAACCCAGGACCCTGTGCACAAGTAAGCAGGTAAGCACTCTACCACTGAGCCACACCCCCAATCCACATATGCATACATTTTTGAAAAAAAATATTTTTAGTTGTAGATGGACACAATACCTTATTTTATTTATTTATTTTCATGTGGTGCTGAGGATCAAACCCAGTGCCTCACAAGTACTAGGCAAGTGCACTATCACCGCGCTACAACCCCAGCTCTGTATATACTTTTTTTTTTTTTTTGGCTGGGGATTGAATTTAGGGCCTTGTGCTTGCAAGGCAAGTACTCAACCAACTGCGCTATATCCCCAGCCCTGTATATACTTTTAAAAAGACTATAATTCACATGCTGTTTCTTAACAGTTTTCATTCCCTTTGCTATACATGGATCATAGGTTTGTTCTTGTGTTCTAGGGATTGAACCCAGGGGCACGTTGCCATTGAGTTATATTCCCAGTCCTTTTTAAAATTTTTACTCTGAGACTGGGTCTTGCTAAATTGCTGAGGTGTTCCTGGAACTTGCCATCCTCCTCCTGTCTCAGCCTCCCCAAGTTCCTGGAAGCCTGTGAAACTTAGATCCTCCTTCAAAATAAAAGATAAAAGGGGGCTAGTGTTGTGGCTCAGTGGTAGAGCACTTACTTATCTAGCATGTGTGAGGCACTGGGTTCAATTCTCAGCACCACGTATAAAAAAATGAATAAAATAAAGGTCTATCAAAATCTAAAAAAATTTCTTAAAAAAGATTTTTAAAAAAAGGTCTCAGGATGTAGGTCAGTGGTAGAATGCCCCTGGGTTCAATTCCCAGTACCAAAAATGAATAAATTAATAAAACTTCAAGCTTGTTAAGAATGAGAGAAAGCCAGGCACAGTAGTGCATGCCTGTAGTTCCAGTGGTTGGGGAGGCTGAGGTAGGAGGATTGCAAGTTCAAAGCCAGCCTTAGCGAGACTCTGTCTCAAAATTTAAAAAAATAATAAAAAAGGAAAGGGGATATGGCTCAATAGCAGTGGTATGCACAAGTTCCTGATTTTGATTGTCATCTGGAGATGGAGAAAGCAGAACAGATGGAAGGAGGAGAAAAGGAAGGGCACAGGGAGGCCTAAGTTGTATGATAGTACCTGCAAAAATAGACAGCATATGAAACTGAACAAACACTGTGCTTAATATAACTTCTAAACACCAACTCATTTCCACACGTACCAAGTAAAAAAAAATTGACCAAAACCACGATAGCAAGACAGTCACGCAATTTAAAGCAACCCACAAACACAACTATATTTAAAAACCAGAAAACCCAGGGGAGAACGCGAACGCAGTCCCCCACTACCACAAATTTTGCAGTCGAGTTTCCCACATTTGGGGAAATCGCAGGGGTCAGCACATCCGGAGTGCAATAGACAAGCCTCGCCCTGGGAAAACCACCTTTGTGATCATGGTATCTCTCCTGCCAGGTAAGTATGAGCTGATACTTAACCCGACACTACCCACTGCCCGGAACATCACGGTACAATTCGGGTCACCACTGACAGGCTCTAACTGGGCTGTATCTACACATTGAGACTCCCCCAAATTGATTCTGTGCATTCTATCTAGTATTGTTGATAGAGATGATATGATAGAAAGGTGATTTCCAGGGAATTTGCTTCCAAAATGCACCAAATCTCTAATCTACATACTCCGCCTCTGGGTTTTACGTCACGGGAAAACTCCTTTCCTTTTGGCAGACCGCTTCGCACATTCTGGGTCAGCCCCCTAAGATCAGTTCTTCCTGTTTGCGTTGACCTAAATGACACCTATTGGACTATTTTTCTGGCATAAACTCCATCTCTAACTTTTGGTAGTCAAACGCCTTCCGATCTCCCTTTGAGCAGAGCCCCCTTGCACAAAAGGACGTCAATGAGCCAACTTCATGCCTTCCTGAAATACCGACGTTCCATACTAGCCCATACCATTTTTCTCCTACGTTAATAGGGGGAGCACAGCATGCTAGCGTGGTGTAAGGAGAAGGTGGGAGCTTTAAGGGGTTATTTTGGGGTGCTAGGGACCTAACTCTGTTCCCCATACTTTAGGCATGTGCTCTATCATTGAACTTATACCCCAGCCTGGAAAGGGAGTTTTGGAATTCAAGATCCGTACAGCAAAATCCAGGGTTCACACTGCATTCCTGTTTTAAAATGTTTTACACTGCCTGCTTCTAAATAAGCTTTTAACCTCTAACCCTGATCCTTGGCTTGTAAATAAGAACTACTGATATTGGAGTTCTTGTGAGTTAAACCTATTAAACAACTTCCTACACGTTAATATCTATAACAAGAGTCAAGCAACCCAATGAAATTTCCAAAGCAAACTAAAATGATACCACTAATAGCTGAGTGCTTACTATGCATCTTCATCTTCACTTTTAATACAATCATACCCACTTTTCAGCCAAGAGAATCTGAAATATTACCCAGTGCTTTTCTACACACACAAAAAAAGCTGACATCAACCTCGACAACCTTGAGGAGACTTAACTTCTAAGAAATCCTACACCATAAACTGTCTTACACAACAACAAAAAAATTATAAACAATAACATCAATGCAAAACACCAAAATATCTGATTTTAGACACACAGAAACAGGGGAGAGCGCGAACGCAGTCCCCCACTACCACAAATTATGCAGTCGAGTTTCCCGCATTTGGGGAAATCGCAGGGGTCAGCACATCCGGAGTGCAATGGATAAGCCTCGCCCTGGGAAAACCACCTTCGTGATCATGGTATCTCCCCTGCCAGGTAAGTATGAGTTGCTGAACTCGAAGCCTTCACAGCCAGGTGTGCACAGCACTAAACGCGTAGGGTCGTAACATACGCGTTCACATGAAAGCTCCATATCATGAAATAAATGATCTCCAAACACTTGCTAAGACTGGCAGTCTCTGAAATTCCCCAAACTACAATCCAAGAAACAACAAAAGTAGAAGAAACTTTTCCCAGTCTGCACCGGAAATTTCATCTACATATCACCCGCCTCTGTGGATGACGTCAAACGGGCAGGGAACTCACTTCCTTCATTCAGAATGGCGCATCCTCTAGCCTTGAGAGGACAAAATGCATGCTTATAGCGTGTGATAACTTTTGTTTCCTGCTGGAACACAATGAGCATTTTTTCCCTCTTTTTATTTTTCCTTTCTCCCCCCCCTTCCCTACCTCCTATCCCAAGAGACTGGGAATTGAACCCAGGAACATTCTACCACTGACCTGTATATCTGACAGCCCTATTTATTATTTTAAGACAGAGTCTGGCTAAATTTCCCAGGTTGGCCTCAAACTTGTGATCCTCCTGCCTTGGCCTCCTGCACAGCTGGGATTACAGGTGTGCAGCACCACACCCAGCCACATTTTCTTTCATGAGCAGAAATTTCATGCATCACTTTAAAATGTGAATTGTATTTAATAACAGCAAAACCAGGAAATGATAAGAGTGGCCCGTTCACTCATTTATTGAACAAGCACTGCGTTCCTATCGTTGGGGATATTAAGGATGAAAGTCAATTCCTGCTTCAAAAGAACCTAGACTCTGTGCCAAGCATGGCATGCCTGTAATCCCAGTAGTTCCAGAGTCTGAGACAAGAGGGTCACAAATTCAAAGTGAGCCTCAACAACTTAGCAAGACTCTGTTCAAAATAAATAAAAAGGGCTGGGGATGTCACTCAATGATTAGGCACTCCTGGGTTCAATCCCCAGTGCCAAAAAACAAAAACAACAACAACAACAAAAACCAAAAAACTCAGAGGCTATGGAAAAGGCAGCAAATTAAAGTGAAAAATGCTTTGTGAACTTTCCCTAACTTTTTCATTTCTAGTCAATTCCTAGTTGCCCCACTAGAAAGCCCCTGCCCAAAAATGGCACAGCTTCTCACCAATGGCTCATTGCCAGCAAGAGTTTACTCTTCAGAAGGAATGGGAGAAGGCTCCCTAGAAGCGGTGACTTTCTTTTTTTTTCCAGTGCCAGCGATGGAACCCACCACTCTGCACATACTAGGTAAGCACTCTACCATTGAGCTATATCCCCTGCCACCAGAAAGGATGACATTTGAAACAAGTATTAAGGAGTAGGAAGAGACTGTATAAAACTATTTATGAAAGGAAAACAAAAGTTCTGGAAAGAATAAAAGGATAACAGGGTGGGAGATTAAGGGAATTTATCAATATTTATTCATGTATAACTAAAAAATTTTTTTTGGTTTTAGGGGATTTGTTTGTTTTTGTTTTTGGTATCAGGGATAGAACTAGGGGTGCTTAACCACTGAGTCACATCCCTAGCCTTTTTTTTTTTTTATTTTGAGAAAGGGTCTCACTAAATTGCTTACGGTCTCACTACGTTGCTGAGGTTGGCCTTGATATTTTAATTTTGTGATATACTGCATTTGCTGGTACTATTTTTTATACAGTGAAGCAACAGCTTCTCTTTGTAGCAAAATAAGAAAAAATACTCAACTTCTTCATAAAAAATATTTTGCACTGGGTCCAAAAATTATTTAGCCAAGGAAGGAGAGATTATGATGCATTTTGGACATAAAAAGCATAGGGAAGTTCAAACATTCCTCCCTGTTAGGTCTTTAGGCCAAAGTAACTCCATTTTGAAAATCAGCACTTGCCCACCTAGGTATGACCTTCCCGGTAGGCCCACCCCAAAAGAGTCCCTAATTACCACAGCAAAGATGTCAAGTAACATTTACAGGGCCAGACCGGTTATTTTTTAACTACTCTGTTGTACATGACTATACAGTTTAGAAGTTTTTCCTGCAGGTTGCTGCTCCTTGCAGAAGGGCAGCCTGGCAGACTCTGTCAATATATCTTTGCTTGAACTCAGAGCTATGCCTCTCATGGATATTTGCGCCAGTTACCCTAACACTCCCGAAAGTTCAACATTTGATGCTGCTGGAATAAACTACAGTAACAAATTTATTGGATCATAGTTCCATGACACAGTAGCCTTTGTATCAAAGACCCAAAGATCCAGGGTGAAATATTCATTTTTATATTTAACATTCCATGAAGCATGGACAGTCATGCAGAAATACATTTGGACAAAAAGCATAAGGGTAACTCAGTAAGGCCTATATTTTCACATTCTTCTTGGCCTGTGCAGCTTTCCTTTCCTTTCTTCTTTGGTACTGGATATTGAAAGCAGGGGTGCTTTATCACTGAGCTGCATCCCCAGCCCTTTTTATTTTGAAACAGGGTCTTGCTAAATTGTTAAGGGCCTGGCTAGGCTTTCCTCAAACTTGTGATCCTCCTGCCTCAGTCTCCCTCCTCAGTAGTTGGGATTAAAGGCATGCACCACTGGGCCTGGTTCTTGCCTTCCCTCTATGGAACAGGACCTTTTCTGGAATGAGGGTCTTATGATCTACAATCAAACAAGATAGGACAGAAAATATATTTATAACCAACCTTTTTTTGTGTGTGTGGTACTGGAGATTGAATCCAGGGGCACTTTATCACTGAGTTATATCTCCACCTCTTTTTAATTTTAATTAATTAATTTTTTGTACCAGGGATTGAATCCAGAGGTGCTTAACAATTGAGCCACATCCTATCCCTTTTTATTTTTTATTTTGAGACAGGGTCTCACTAAGTTGTTTAGGGTATCACTAAGTTGCTGGGGCTGGCTTTGAATTTATAATCATCCTGTCTCAGCCTCCTGAGCCACTGGGATTACAGGTGTACATTACTGCACCTGGCTGTTTTGGGGTTTTGTGTTTTGTTAATTGATACAGGGTCTTTCTAAGTTGTCCAGGCTGGCCTTGAACTTATGATCCTTCTGTCTCAGCTTCCAGAGTCTCTGAAATTACAGGCATACAGCCAACTCTTTCACAGAAAGACAGAGGAAAGTAGAGTAATATTTTTAGGGTTTACTCCCGGCTTTGGGGTAAAGGGCAAAAAGGGGTTCTTCCCCCGCCCCAGTATTGGAGATGGAACCCATGCACTCTCTTATCACTGAGCTATATTTCCAGCCCTTTTTATTTTTTATCTTTTATTTTGAGACAGGATCTCACTAAGTTGCTTAGGACCTCACTATATTGTTTAGGTTGGCCTTCCCCTTGCAATCCTCCTGCTTCAGCCTCCCAAGTTGCTGGGATTACAGGGGTGCACCACCATGCCCAGCTTAACCAATAAAGTCTATGCAAATACTCCAAAATCCAAAAAACTTCAAAATCGCAAACACTTCTGGTTCCAAACATTTCAGATAAGGACCCTCAATCTGTACTGTGAAATATGGAATCTGCTTCAAAATAATAGGGTGGGTGGGTTTAGAGTATGGAAGGTAGATGAAATAAATCAGAACTTGAATGAAGCAAATTACTGGTTAAATGGGGATGCATGAAATTATTTTGTTTACATTAGTTTTTCAAAATATAAAGTTTTAAAAAAGAGAAAAAAAAGTTCAAGGAGGACCATCCCTTCTCTCATGATTCTGATTACCTTTACAGGTTGGTACCCCAGCTTCACTACCTGTGAATGGGGGTAGAGAGGAAGAGTAAGAGGGTATGTACCTTGGATTCTATATTTCAGTAGGTGAAAAAGTATTAAAGGAGAAATAGAAATTGGATTTAGAGATCATCTTTTTCTCCTTTCCTTCCTCTCCTATCTCAAATACACTTAACCAGCAAGTCTTTTTTTTTTTTTCCTTAAAAATATATTCAGAATCTGATCCCTTCTTAGAACTGCAGTGCTACCAATCTGGACCAGCCTATCTCATCCCGTGCCTAGATTACTGTAGCCTCCTTATCTCCTTTCATCCTTGCTTCCCTAGTCTATTAACACAGCATCCAGAGATCCTGATAAAATCTATGTCTGTTGGCATCACTCTTCTGTTCAAAACCCCTAATACTAATCTCATATGAACTGTGAGGAAACAGAAGATGAGGGGATAGTTCCCCATTTATTCTAATTTTTTAAAAAAATTTTTGGTACCAGAGATTGAACCCAGGGTGGTTAACCACTGAGTCACATCCCCAGTCCATTTATTGTATTTTTCATTTTGAGACAAGGTATTGCTAAGTTTCTCTCGGCCTTGCTAAGTTAATGAGGCTGGCTTTGAAACTGTGATCCTTCTGCCTCAGTCTCCCAAGCTGCTGGGATTATAGGCATGGGTCACCACAACCGGTTCCACATTTACTATTCGAAGCCAACATTACTCTGGTATCTAAATCGATAGGAAACTTTTAAGTAAGCTACAGACCATTATCTCTCAAGGACAAAGACACAAAATTCCTATTTTTTTTAAAAAGACACTAAATTCAGCAATATGCAAAAAGAGTAATATATCATGTTCAAGTGGGATTTATTCCAAGGATGTGAAGTTGGTTTAAGATTAGAAAAATTAATCCATATAATCAGCATATCAACAAATCAAGAAGAAATATGTGCAACAAAAGTTCATCATCCATTAGGATAATCTCAGCAAAGTAATTAGCTTCATAAACATCTATGAAAATCCTACAATTAACATACTTCATGGTAAATACTGAATTTTTCTGCAGTTTAAGAATAAAACAACCATGTGTACTTTAACCACTATTATTCAACATTTACTGGAGGTGCTAGCAAGTGCAATAAGAAAAGGAAAAGAAAAGCCAGTTTGGAGTTGAGCACAGTGGAGCACCCCTGTAAACCCAGAGATATGGGAGACAGAGGCAGGAGGATCCAGGCCAGCCTCAGCAACTTAGCAAGGTCCTAAGCAACTTAGCAAGACTGTCTCAAAATAGAAATAAAAGGATGGGGATGTAGCTCAGGGATAGAGTGCCCCTGGATTCAACTCCCAGTTGAATATAAATTTAACTTTCTCAAATAAGAAGTAGGATTTAGTTGCCCTTGACACAGTTTCTAGTTCTACATCTCCTCCCAGTTCCTCAATGTAGTCAATCTAGATATCTTATATATTTGCCTCCTGGCAACACTTCCCAATGGGACATCTAGGTACAGCTTACTTGACTGACTCCAATAACTCTCACAGTAATGTGACTTCCTGAAGTTCATGCCTGCTTACTTTAAACCTACCAATTAGAACTCCCTACAGGAAACCTGCCTTGGACCCCAATAATAGCTTTGGCCCATGGGTCCCTTCTTTCTCTCTCCCTCCTCCACTAACCCACTCTGTGTGGCCTTCAGGCATGCCCTGGTCTCCCTGGGCTTGTAAGTAAGAGAATCTTTATTTCCATCTTGTGTCTCTCTTAATCATTAAAGAAGCAATCCCTACCTTAAAGATCCTAAAACTATATGATATGGGGACAGGTGAAGTGTCACACACCTCTAATCCCAGTGGCTGAGGAAGCTGAGGTAGGAGGATTCCAAGTTCAAAGCCAGTCTCAGCAATTTAGGCACTAAGCAACTCAGCAAGGCCCTGACTCTAAATAAAATACCATAAAGGGCTGGGGATGTGTTTCAGCGGTTAGATGGTTCTGGGTTCAATCCCTGGTGAAAAATAAAAACACAAACAAAACCAACCTATATCACATGGCTGTTTAGATAGAAAATCTTTAAAACATTTACCAGCTCTCCCCCCTCCACAAAAAACAAAAACAAACCAAAAAAAAAAAAAAAAACTCTATAAAAAATTCTTAAAATTCACAACCTAATTTAGCAATCACAGGCAACAAGATCAATACGTGCAAATCAATCATACTTCAGCATATTGGCAAAAACACTTGGAAAAAACCTCAGTGAAATTTCAAAATAATAAGTAGTAACATTTACTAGAACATAATTCAAACTTTCATACCATTCACATTTCTCTCTTACTTCTATCATTCTAACAGTCCACAACCATCACTCATTTTTTTCTTTTTGTGGGGTAGGGGGACTGGAGACAATTGGGGGTGCTTTGCCCCATCCCTTTTTATCTCACCGAGTTGCCCAAGCTGGCATCCTACTTGTAAGGCTTCCTAACTGAAATACATTATAAAACTCCTAAAGGGTGAAATTAAGTACAAACCTTTGCTTCTTTACAGGGTAATACACTTCAAACAATAAGCATCAAAACATTCTCAGCAAAACACCACAAAAAAACCTAAGCTACGTGTGAAACCAAAAATCTATCATTCGACAATAAAGAAACAGGGGAGAGCGCGAACGCAGTCCCCCACTACCACAAATTATGCAGTCGAGTTTCCCGCATTTGGGGAAATCGCAGGGGTCAGCACATCCGGAGTGCAATGGATGAGCCTCACCCTGGGAAAACCACCTTCGTGATCATGGTATCTCCCCTGCCAGGTAAGTATGAGTTGCAGTTATTGCCAGGCATCTCACCCTCAGATCTCAGACACTTTTCACACAGGGTCACTACACTGCTCAAACTCTAGCCCAACACTTTCAACATAACGACTTCTCCAAATTGTAGGACCCAAACAACGACAGTTTTATTACTGTAATATTTATGTACAAAAGCCTCAAAAATGTATGTAGATGAACAAGTCCAGAAGACACTGCGGTCATCTACATATACCAAGCCCCTTTTGATGACGTCAAAAGCTTCTGACAAATCTGAGACTTTTGTTGATGTGGTAGACAGAATGATAGCCCACAAAAATATCCACAGCCTAATCCCTGGAAGTTGTAAATGTTACTTTCCACCACAGTAAAGAGTATATTGCAGATGGGAGTAAGGAGTTGAGATGCAGAGATTATCATGGATTATTCAAGTGTGCCTAAAGTAATCACGCGATTTGCATAAAGATCTAATTACAGAAGTTAGAAGATGCTAAACAGAGCCGTGTCGCTGCCTGTAATCCCACCCACTCAGGAGGATTGCAAATTCAAGAACAGTCTGGACAATTTAGTGAAACCTTATCACAAAACAAAACAAGAAAGCTGGGTTGGGGAATCTCAATGGTAGGGGTGTTTTGTTTTGTTCTTCCCCAGTACTGTAAAAGAAGAAAGAATGGTAAACCGTCTAGTAGTTTGGAAAACCGGAGGAAAACAACATAAAACCAAGAAATATGGGAAATGCCTCGCAGCTCAGAAAAGATAAGGATAATACCTGCCTCCTACTTATTTCAACTCCATGAAAAACAGCTCTATTAAATTTATCCACTGACAACTAACATTAACCGTGTATAAACCATGGATAGTAACAATACTTGCACTTAAAAAACATTAGAGTTCTCTCATTTCAACAGATTAAATTAGGGGAAAGCGCGAACGCAGTCCCCCACTACCACAAATTTTGCAGTCGAGTTTCCCACATTTGGGGAAATCGCAGGAGTCAGCACATCCGAAGTGCAATGGATAAGCCTCGCCCTGGGAAAACCACCTTCGTGATCATGGTATCTCCCCTGCCAGGTAAGTATGAGTTTCGAGTGACCGTGGGCATCTCACCCTCAGATTCAAACCACTTTTAAGATGGGGTTATTTTTCTCATGGAGACTATCGACTCCCACAATTCTAAAATGAAAACTCTTCAAAATATAATAACCATGAAGCAATATATTGTATATCTGGATATATCAAAATCTTGAGCAATACAGTCCTGTGCTAGGAGTGACCAGCAGTCACTTGTCTAGAGCCGTCTGGTCACGGACCCTGCCTTGCCACATGTACAGCTAAGATGGCGCCTGCCCGATGCTGGCGGGGCATGCCTCTCCTGTACACTAACTGTAAGGCGATGCTACGTGTGTATCAGGCTAGATTGCGTGGTGCTTCATGATTGGCAAAGTATACTTCCTTGCTCCTGCTCTGTGCATGGACTTCATTAGTAACCATAGAGTGCTCTGGCGTGTGGACAAGTTTTGCCTGCGCGCCCTTTCCCCTGATTGGTTTTTGTACTGATATAAACTGGACTTACTTCCCTAATAAACGAGACTTGATCAGACTGCTGTTTGTCTCCATTTCTCGTGTCTCTTGTCTCTCCCAATCCCCGCTCCCCGCTCCAGGTTCCCGTTGTAGTCCTGCGGTCGGGGTGGGGCTTGGATAGGGGGAATTCGGGAGGGAAGAGGCGTTTAATCGAAGGGCAGAACAAAGTGAAAGTCAATTCAAGAAGGATCGCCCAAGGGAGCCTGCCCCGCCGCTGCTCATAAAGGTACAGAAACGCCTAATTATGGGACAAGAATTAAGTCGGCATGAAATTTTTGTTAAGCAATTAAAAGAAGCCTTAAAGACACGAGGAGTAAAGGTTAAGAGTAATGATCTTTTTAAGTTTTTTGACCTTATTAAGGACACCTGTCTGTGCTTCCCACAAGAAGGAAACATTGATATAAAAAGATGGAATAGGGTAGGAGATGCCATGGGGGACTTTCATAAAACATTTGGCCCAGATAAGATTCCTATTACAGCTTTTGCTTACTGGAATCTCATAAAGGATCTTTTAGAACATACAACAGATAATTCTGACATAGCGTGCAGCTATCTCTCAGACAGAAGGCATTTTAAAAACAGCATCAAAACAGGATCTTCGGGAAGAGCCCTCCGAAGATAAGGGGGAGGTAGATCTTATTTCCCTTGAGAGAGAAGATGAGGAAGTTACAAGTCCCTTTTCAGATGCAGGCAGCACAGATGTTAAAAAGAAAACTCAACATCAGGACGAAGCTCCACCTAAAATTTATCCTTTACTGGCTCGTTTTAAAGACCCTTCAAACGAGAATAAAATAGACAATGAAGAAGTTGATTGGGACCTCATAAATGAGGAAGCCTCAAAATATCATAATCCCGACTGGCCGCCTAAACAAGGACAGTCTGTTTTCTCACATCCACCTCCCTATAGCACGCCCTCTGCTCCTATGGCAATGGCGGTAATAGATCCAAAGGAAGACCTTAAAGAAAAAATTAAACATTTAGAGGAACAAATAAAACTAGAGGAACAATATCAAGCTCTGATTACCAGGTTACAAAAATTAAAGATGAGCAATGAGTCAGCGCCCAGTCCTGATGGATTTAAAAGGGATATTCGCCCCAAATTCTACCTGGTCAACAGTGTCCAAGAGGAGGAGTTCCCTTAATCAACGGAGATTTCAAACCCCCTCCTCTAAGTGCTTCCCCTGTTACTGAGACCAGGGATAATCAGGGACAACCCTGGAGGCACCACACTGGCTTTGATTTTACTGTCATAAAAGAATTAAAAACTGCTGTTTCTCAGTACGGGGCTACACCCTTGCTATTTTAGACTCCATAGCAGAAAATTGGTTAACACTACAGGATTGGAATACTTTAGTCAGAGCCACCCTGACTGGAGGTGACTTCTTGCTTTGGAAGTCTGAATATTTTGAAAATTGCAA
The DNA here is from genome assembly GCF_902686445.1 of Sciurus carolinensis. Classification (NCBI taxonomy): domain Eukaryota; kingdom Metazoa; phylum Chordata; class Mammalia; order Rodentia; family Sciuridae; genus Sciurus; species Sciurus carolinensis. Next base: position 33,302,394 of record NC_062215.1, read on the forward strand.
AGATACAGCTAAAAGAAATCAACAGGTGGGAAATGGGTGGACTTTTGATATGCTCACTGGAGTAGGTACAATCAGACAATCAGATGCAGTATGACCCTAGAGCGTATGCTCAGATACAGGCAGCAGCCACTAAGGCCTGGAGAAAATTGCCTTTTAAGAGAGACATCAGCATGTCCCTTACAGGAGTCAAACAAAGCCCTGATGAGTTCTTTGCTGACTTTGTTCATAGACTTAAAACAACGGCTGGCCGTATTTTGGCAGTTCGGATGCAGTCCTTGACTATGTCAAGCGACTTGCTTATGAAAATGCCAATCCTGCATGCCAAGCCGCTATAAAACCATACAGGAAGAAGACAGATTTAACCGGATATATTCGTCTGTGCTCAGATATAGGACCTTCTTATCAACAGGGCTTAGCAATGGCCGCTGCCTTTAATGGACAGACAGTAAGAGACTTTCTTAATAATAAAGACAAAAAGAAAAGGGCCTGCTTTAAATGTGGCAAAGGCGGACACTTTGCCAAAGAATGCAGATCAGACTTACAAAAAACTCTTGAGGCCAAGACACCTGGTCTCTGCCCTAGATGCAAAAGAGGAAAACATTGGGCTAATGAATGCAAGTCCAAAAGAGACAATCAGGGAAATCCCCTTCTGCCACATCAGGGAAACAGGAGGAGGGGCCGACCTCAGGCCCGGAAACAAGCATATGGGGCAGTCAGTTTCGTTCCAGCCAACAGCAACAACCACAATCCATTTCAGACCTCAGCAGAGCAACCCCAGGGAGCGCAGGATTGGTCCTCAGTTCCACCTCCTGTGTCATATTAACTCCTGAAATGGGCCCTCAAGCCTTGAGTACTGGAATTCTTGGCCCATTGCCCCAGGTTATTTTGGCTTAATTTTAGGAAGAAGTAGCTCCACCATGAAAGGTTTACAAATACTCCCAGGAGTTGTAGATCAAGATTTCTTGGGAGAAATTAAGATCATGGCCAAAACAGAACAACATTGTTACTGTCACTCAGGGAGAAAGAATAGCACAGCTGATACTGTTACCATTAGTTCCAACCAAACACCCAGTTCAAAATCCTAGGAGAGGAAATAAAGGCTTTGGATCCTCTAATGTATATTGGGTACAACACAACTGATCAAAAACCTTCTTTGACCTTATAGATAGATGGCAAATCCTTTACAGGTCTAATAGATACAGGAGTAGATGTGACCATAATTAAACAAGAGGATTGGCCTTCTTCTTGGCCTACCACAGAAACTATGACTAATCTTCGGGGTATTGGTCAAAGTACAAATCCCAAGCAGAGTTCTAAATACCTCACTTGGAGAGACAAAGAAAACAACACAGGCCTCATTAAGCCTTATATCATACCTCATTTGCCTGTTAATTTGTGGGGAAGAGACCTACTCTCTCAGATGAAAGTAATTACGTGCACCCCCAATGAAACGGTTGCTGCTCAAATGCTATCTCAGGGATATACACCAGGCAAAGGGCTAGGAAAGGCTGAAAATGGTATTTTACATCCCATTCCCAATGTGGGACAGATAGACAGAAAAGGCTTGGGAAATTTTTGACTTCGGCCATGACGTGCCTGCACCCCAACTGTGTGCAGATCCAATAACTTGGAAGTCAAATGAACCAGTTTGGGTTGATCAATGGCCGCTAACTTCTGAAAAACTTGAAGCTGCTCAAATGTTAGTGCAGGAACAGCTAACAGCTGGACATATCATAGAGGGTAACTCTCCTTGGAATACTCCTATATTTGTAATTAAGAAAAAATCTGGTAAATGGAGATTACTACAGGACTTAAGGGCTGTCAATGTCACTATGGTGCTCATGGGAGCCCTACAACCAGGGCTGCCATCTCCAGTAGCCATCCCTCAAGGATATTTTAAGGTAGTTATGACCTCAAAGATTGTTTTTTCACTATCCCTCTACATGTAGATGATCAAAAAAGATTTGCTTTTGTCTACCATCAATAAATTTTAGAGGACCGATGAAAAGATATCAGTGGAAAGTATTGCCACAAGGGATGGCTAATAGTCCAACCTTGTGCCAAAAATTTGTCGCTCGTGTCTTACCACCTATTAGAGATTCTTGGAAACAAATGTATATTATTCATTATGTGGATGATATACTCATAGCAGGACAATCAGGAGAACAGGTATTACTATGTCTCACATAGCTTAAACAGCAGCTGACTGCAGTAGGGTTACAAATTGCTCCAGAAAAGGTTCAGCTACAAGACCTTATACTTAGGTTTCCTGCTCAATGGTCCTAGGATTATTAATCAAAAGGCAACCATCAGGAGAGATCATTTAAATACCCTTAATGACTTTCAGAAGCTTCTAGGTGATATAAATTGGCTTTGACCATAACTTAAATTAACCACAGGGGAGTTAAAACCATTGTTCGAGATATTAAAAGGAGACCCTAATCCACAATCATCCAGGGCTATATCCCCTGACGCATTAGCTGCTCTTAAAAGGGTGGAGGTCACTTTGTTACCAATATTGATTATTCTCACCCCTTGACATTATATTTAACACTTCCATCACTCCAACGGGCCTTTTCTGGCAAGATAATCCTATTATGTGGATTCATCTTCCTTCCTCACCCAAAAAGGTGCTATTGCCTTATTATGATGCAGTAGCTGACCTGATTATCAAGGGGAGAGAAGAATCTAGAAAATATTTTGGAATAGAACCATATAAAATTATTCAACCCTACACCCGATCTCAGGTCAATTGGCTGTTACAAAATACTGACACGTGGCCTATAGCTTGTGCCTCATTCACAAGTGATATAGACAATCATTATCCACCAAATAAATTGGTTCAATTTTGCAAACTACATCCTTTTGTGTTCCCTCGTATTATTAGAAGGGAGCCCTTACACAACGCTCTTGTTGTCTTCACTGATGGGTCATTCACAGGAACAGCTGCTTACACCTTCCTTGATAGGACTGTCACTTTCCGGACAAAATGCACATCTGCCCAACTCGTTGAATTACAGGCTCTTATTGCAGCTTTATCTGCCTTTCCCAATAGACCCCTTAATATCTACACAGACAGTGCCTACTTAGCGCACTCGGTGCCACTCCTTAAAACTGTCTCTCAGATCAGACATGTTTCTAAAACAGCATCACTATTCCTTCAATGCCAGACACTCATCCATAACAGAAGGGAGCCTTTGTTTATTGGACACATCAGAACTCACTCTGGCCTTCCGGGGCCATTGGTCAAGGGCAATAAAATTGCTGACACAGCCACCAAAGTGGTTGTGGTAGCCTTTTCAGATAATATTAGGCAAGCTCAAGACACTCATAACCTACATCATTTAAATGCCCGCTCTCTTAGGTTACTCTACAAGATCACTAGGGAACAAGCAAGAAAAATAGTAAAAGGCTGTACCATGTGTGTTACTCATCTACCGGTTCCACATCTAGGAGTTAATCCTAAAGGCCTTGTTCCTAACATGTATGGCAAATGGATGTTACTCATTTCTTAGAGTTTGGTAATCTAAAGTATATTCATGTCTGCATAGATACATTTAGTGGGTTTATATTGGCTACCCTTCAGGCTGGAGAAGCAACGAAACACGTAATCGCTCATCTATTACATTGCTTCTCAGTCTTGGGCATACCTAAACAAATTAAAACAGATAAGGGACCTGGATATACAGCCAAAACCCTCTAAAAATTTTGTGAAAAATTACAAATTCAACATGTCACCAGAATTCCTTATAATCCTCAAGGCCAAGGAATGGTCGAGAGAGCACATCTTTCCCTTAAAACTACTATTGATAAAATAAAAAGGGGGGAATGGTACCCAACCAAGGGTTCTCCCCGTAATATACTCAATCATGCTTTACTCATTCTCAATTTTTTAAAAATGGATGATCATGGGAAATCAGCCACTGATCGTTTCTGGCACCCGGAATCTCAAAAGCATTTTGCGATGGCAAAATGGAAAGATCCATTGGATGGTTCATGGCACGGTCCAGACCCAGTCTTGATCTGGGGTTGAGGCTCAGTCTGCGTCTTCTCTCAAGAAACTGATGCAGCCAGATGGCTTCTAGAGCGCCTTGTACGCCAAGTTAATGAAGTTACCCCCTCCAGGGACAAAAATCATCCCTGAGAGTCTTTTCTTCTCCTTCCACAGGTATGAACAAAACATTGCTTCTCTGGATAATGGCTGCCTGTTAACTGCTCTTCTACAGCCATGCAGGGTTTGAGGATTCTGTTAAGGCTTGTGAGTATTTACTGGAGCTCAAAAACAAACCATGTAAGTGTGAGGGAGGATTTATATTGAGTACTGATGAGGCAAGTCACAAGCAATCATACATTGGTAATCTCCCGAAACAACGCCAAGAGATAGATTGTGGCAGTCACATCACATTTTCGGAGACACATACTCAGTGGTACTATATCGAAAAACCACAAATTATTCCCCCAGTTAATGACAAACCTGCACCCTGTTCTTGCACAACCTTTCACATTCCTTTCATAGCTCTTGTTATTCCTCAGCTCAAACCTGTTCTTCAGGGCACAAAACCTATTTTACTACTACCTTAATAAAGTCCCATCCAGGATCAACTGGAGGGGATTGGTCTAATAACCCTGGAGGATTAAGTGTTGCCTCATGTCCTGCAGACTTAGTGGGGAAAACAGTTTGCTGGTCTACTATGGCCCACCTACAAGTGTCTGACGGAGGAGGTCCCCAAGATTCTAATAGAGCCAAACAAGTCTATGATAAAATTCAACAGATGTACGAGGAACTGCATCCCAGTCTCTTATATCATCCACTATCATTACCTAAACACAGACCTTCTGAGATAGACCCTGCCACTTATGATATTCTTGAGGCCGCTCACACCTTGCTTAACCGGTCCAACTCTCCCTTGACTGTAGATTGTTGGCTTTGCCTGCAGCAAGGATATCCTGTTCCACTAGCTATCCCAATTGATTATAGAAATAACTCTGTTACCAACCTCACAATGATAAGTTATAAGACTATGACCAATCTTGATGCATCATGGTCCAGTTTTACCAGTGGGAATTGTTTACCGACTCTACCATTTTTGGTACAGCAATTTATGTACTCCAATACTACTTGCTTCTTCTCACCTGGCTATAAAAATACCTGGGATTTGGATATAGGGACTATAACATTTAGTGATTACTCCGATACATTCAATCTTTCACAGCCATTGTGCCCCCCTAATGGCACTGTATTCGTTTGTGGAGGTAATAAGGCTTTTACTCAACTGCCAATCAACTGGACTGGACTATGTGTCCTAGCTGCCTTGCTCCCAGACGTAGACATTATTCCAGGAGATGAGTCTGTTCCTATACCAACAATTGATCACATTGCAGGGCGACCCAAACGCGCTGTCACTTTCATCCCTTTACTTGCAGGTTTGGAATAACTACAGCAGTGGCCTCAGGTACTGCTGGTCTGGGGGTTTCTCTTACTCAATATACTAAATTATCCAAACAATTGATCTCCGATGTACAAATACTCTCAAGCACCATATAAGATCTTCAAGATCAGGTAGATTCCTTGGCAGAAGTGGTCCTACAAAACAGGAGAGGTTTAGACCTTCTAACTGCCGAACAGGGAGGCATTTGTTTGGCTTTACAGGAGAGATGCGTTTCTACGCTAACAAATCAGGAATCATAAAGAACAAGATCAAACAACTGCAAGAAGACCTAGAAAAATGCCGATGAGTATTGGCTGATAATCCACTATGGACTGGATTCAGTGGACTCCTTCCCTATCTCCTTCCCTTATTAGGTCCCCTCCTTTGCTTGCTGCTCGTAGTATCTATAGGTCCTATGATATTCAATAAGATTATGGCTTTTATTAGAGCTCAAATTGAGGCTATACAGGCAAAACCTATTCAGGTTCATTACCATCGACTGGAAATGATGGATTGTGATGGTGTAGCATCAAATCAATATATAGATCTTAATAGACCATCACCCCCGTGAGCTGAACTGGACAGCCAATGACGGGTAAGATTCATGGAGAGCTCATACCGACCTAAGACAGGAAATGAGGGCTAGAGCCTCATTGTCCAATGACGGGTAAGGATGTTGCTCTGCCGTGGACAACCTAAGACAGGCGCAGTTCCCGAGGGATTGTCACTCCAGCTCTATAAAATAAAAAAGGGAGACCCGTCCAGAGCCATCGGGCCACGGACCCTGCCTTGCCACATGTATAGCTAAGATGGCGCCTGCCCGATGCTGGCGGGGCATGCCTCTCCTGCACAAACAACTGTAAGGCAATGCTACGTGTGTATCTGGCTAGATTGCGTGGTGCTTCATGATTGGCAAAGTATACTTCCTTGCTCCTGCTCTGTGCATGAACTTCATTAGTAACCATAGAGTGCTCTGGCGTGTGGACAAGTTTTGCCTGCGCGCCCTTTCCCCTGATTGGTTTTTGTACTGATATAAACTGGACTTACTTCCCTAATAAATGAGACTTGATCAGACTGCTGTTTGTCTCCATTTCTCGTGTCTCTTGTCTCTCCCAATCCCCGCTCCCCCCTCCAGGTTCCCTTTGTAGTCCTGTGGGTCGGGACAGTCACTGCGCTTATCTGCATAATCCCCACGCCTTTCACTGATCTCATTCATTCAGCATGACCTTTTGTAGTATGCTTGGAGATTCTACTGAAATAAAATGTAAAGGTAAATACACTCTAAAGATTAAAAGCTAAACAACATAAACTAGCTCCTGTCCTCAAAGATTATGGTGCTGTGTTACTGATTTGTGGTATAGTTCAAAAAGCTGCTATCCATATAACCTAAATGAGCAAGTCTGAAAAGATGAAATTTGGTTAAACTACATTCAAAGGACTTGGGGTATAGTTCATGGGTAAAATGCTTGCTTAGCACACCTGAGGCCCTGGGTTAAATCCCCAACACTATGAGGGAAAAATAAATACAACAACTTTTTAAAAAACTACATTAGAGGGCTGGGGTTGTGGCTCAATAGTAGTGTGCTTGCCTAGCTTGTGTTAGGCCCTGGGTTCGATCCTCAGCACCACATAAAAATAAAATAAAGGTATTATGTCCACCTACAACTAAAAGTATATTTAAAAAAAAAAAACTACATTAGAAAGCCCAGTGAACACAGTGCAAAAAAGCTGGTTCAATCCAAAGCAACAAGCTTAAGTGCAAAATGCTTTCAAACATACAGCAAGTCATCCTTGTTACTTGAAAGATGAGTTATACGAATGCTAATTTTGAAAAGAAGCAAACTAGGAAAGTGTTCATAGAGCCCCTAATTCTAAATCTGGAGTATGACAGATTACCCTCACCACCTCCATGATCAATGTCTCCCCTCTCAAGCAGGAAAAAGTTATATTTCCATGCATCCTAAATCCTCTCTTATTTAATTTCACAGGCACAGGGTCAATCATCTGCTTTTTCACAGGTTTCTCTGAAATCCAGAACTGACCCACTGGAGAATCCATTCTACAAGAAACTACTGAGATCTACTAGAATCCTGCTGGATTCCTCAAAAAAAGCAAATCCTGTCTCGGGCAATACTTAATAATTCATGTATCTGACATTCACATAATAAATAGTATCACTCAACATTTTCCTTCTTTCTTTACTGTACACTAGAATTAGAGTGTTCAAGTTTAACAGTGTTCTTCAATTGAAGCACCCTATTTCCCAAGCCCCCCCTTTATTTTATCTTTGTGTGTGTGTGTGTGTGGCTCGCCTCACATTTGCTATCCTTCTGCTTTAGCCTCCAGAGTTGCTGAGAGGCTTGTGTCATCACATCTGATTCTGAAGTCATTTTGCAGAAGGGCTCTTCAGATATTATCTCCTCTGCCAAAATAAATTATCCAGAGTTTGATATCTTTAAAACAGGAAGCAATAATACTGTTTTAAAAATCTTATGGGGCTGGGATTGTGGCTCGGTGGTAGAGTGCTTGCCTGGCATGTGTGAGGCACTGGGTTTGATCCTCAGCACATTTAAAAATAAATAAAATAAAGGTACTGTGTCCATCTATAACTAAAAATATTTTTAAAAATCTTACTAAAGATTAACAAGCAGCTGGACCCAGTGTCACAATTTATAATCCCAAACACTCAGGAGGTTGAAGCCCTAAGCAACTCAGCAAGACCCTGTCTCTAAATTAAATACAAAATATGTCTGGAGAAATAGCTCAGTGGTTAAGTGCTCCTAAGTTTAATCCCAGGTAACAAAAATAAAAATAAAAATAAAAAATTTAGCCGGAGCTAGGTGTGGTGGTGCACACCTGTAATCCCTGCAACTCTGAAGGCTGAGGAAGAAGGATCACAAGTTTGAGGCCATCCTTAGCAATTTAGCAAGGCCCTAAGCAAGTTATTGAGACCCTGTCTCAAAAAAATAAAAATAAAAAGGGCTGGGGGGTGTATCTCAGTTGTAGAGTGCCTCTGGGTTTAGTCTCAAGCACCAACAAACAAAACAAACAAAAACTTGCCCAAAGCAGACATAATCCCATAGATTAATCTACTTATGAACAAACAAGCAAAACTTTTTTTTTTTTTTTTCCAGTAGTAGTGGGGATAGAATCCAGTGGTGTTCTACCATTGAGCTACATCCTCAGTCCTTTTTATTTTCTTTTTGAGATAGGCTCTTACAGGGTTGCCAATGTTGACCTCAAATTTGCAGTCCTTATCTTCTACCTCAGTCTGGTGAATAGCTGGAATTATAGGCACACATCACTGTGCCTGGCCATGCAGAACTATTTTAACTAAATGTATAACATCTTTGTAAACAGAATCTAGCAGGGTATTAAAATAAAAACAGATGACTAAAGGGGTGTTATATCAGGAATACAGGACCTAAGTACATAAAGCATATGATAAAGTAGCACTTCATATAGATGGGAGAAAGAATTGACTACTTTAAAAGGACTGCTAAATTAGTTCACCACTGAAAAGAAAGAAAAAACACTTCCTTTCACTGGAGGATGAAGATGGGGATTGAACATAGGAACCTACTCATGGTTAAGTCTCTCTCTCTTCACAAACACACACACATGTATATGTATATATATTGGGGATTTAACCCAGGGGTGCTTTACCACTGAGCTACACACCTAGTACCTTTTATTTTTTATTTTGAGACAGGGTCTAAGTTGCTGAGGCTGTCCTTAGAATTTGTGATCCTTCTGCCTCTACCTCCTGAGTTGCAGGCATGCAACACCATACTCACCTATTCCTTTTTTTAAAATCAAATTAAAATATTCAAATGTAAATCTAAGTCATATGTTGAAAAAATATGCTTATAATTTCTTTTTTTTTTTTTTTCAAGCATGCTATCACTAATCTCATTCCCCTGCCCTTTTTATTTTTCAGTTTGAGACAGGGTCTCACCAAGTTGCCCAGGCTAACCTCAAACTTGTGATCCTCCTGCCTTAGCCTCCAGAATGGCTGGGATTACAGGTATGTACTTTTGGGCGTGGCCATGTTTTTAATTTTGAAGAGACTTTTTAAGCATGTTACCAAAATCAGGACTGAATAGAAAATTTGACTAGGTTACATACAGAAAATCTCTCTAAAGCAAAAATCTTCATAAAACAAAGTTTAAATACATATGACAAAATGGGAAGATATTTGCAACACATAGATTAAGCAAAAGACTGCATTAGAATATGCATATAAGAGTAGATAACAAGCATTAGAATTAAGAACTATAAGAATCATGGATTTTTTTTTTTTTTTTTTTTTTTTTGGTAACACGATGGAACCCAGGGGTGTTTAAACACTGTCACATCCCAGGCCTTTTTATTTTATTTTTTATTTTGAGACAGGTTCTTGCTAAACTGCTGAGGCTGGTCTTAAACTTGCAATCCTCCTGCCTCAGCCTCCCAAGTCACTGGGATTAGGGCTGGATTTTCTTTTCTTTTCTTTTTTTTTTTTTTGAGATGGAGATCTCACTACATTGCCCAGGCTGGTTTCAAACTCCTGAGCTTAAGTCATCCTCCCAAGTACCTGGAACTACAGATACTACAGATACTACAGCATGATGATGAAGGTAATTATTACAGGTAAATCAAGGGTTGGAAAATACTAATAGCAGCTAATTGTGTAGTTGCTATTAAACATGGAGTCCACTAGTTTCTTTTTTCTTTTCTTGGTAGTACTGGGAATTGAATCAGGGGCCTTGCACATGCTAGGCAAGTGCTCTATCTACTGAGTTATATATTCCTAGCCCTTGACTAGTTTCTTAACTCTCCCCTGCCAATGAAATAATATTCTAAACATGACCAATTCCACTGCATTTGACCACACTGAAGAGTTACTGCTGACTCTACCCAAGAACCTGATTGCTATACAAACATAAGCATGGATTCTACCATCATGGACAATATTTAGCTAATGCTAAATCATAAGTTAAGCAATGTACTTACACAAACCACATCTTCACTATCCCTACCAGGCTTTCCTACCAAGTTGGGAACTTCTGAAATCCTCCCCTTCTCAAAGAGGTATACAATTTGGAGGTAACTCGAGGTAATAAAAAGTATTCTAGGAAAAAAAAAAGTACTCTAGGTTTGAATTTCGGCTTGAAGAAAACTGCTCCGGGCTTCTACATGCTAATCTTCCTCATGGCATGGCTATGAGCATTTTAAATGTATGGGATTTGTTACAGTGCTCAACAGAATGTTGTTCCTTAGTTCTATTTTGCAATATTTTAAAAATTCATTTAAATTGGGAAGAAAAATCAAGAGTAAGATCGTCGCCAAGGATGGGCAGAATGGCGCATGCCTGTAATTGTAATCTCAGCGACTCAGGAAGCCGAGGCAGGAGGATCCCAAGTCTGAGGCCAGCCTCGGCAATTTAGTGAAGCCTTGTCTCAGAACAGAAAATAAAAAGGGCTGGGGATGTCAATCAGAAATAAAGTGCCCCTGGCTTCAATTCCCCGATCCTCCCCCTCCACCACCACCAAAAACAGAAATCGTAGCCAACGGGTAGGGTATAAATTACACCCCTAAATAAATCATACTCCCTAGGAAAGAAATGACCTCAAAAATCATCTTCCAAAACAGCTCCCAATTCCCCCAAGGTTTTGTGTTTTATAAGTGGTCATTTCCATGGCTTCAACACCCCTTTGCAACTCTACTGGGGGTCGAACCCCTCCCTCTCAGGACACGGAGGAGCATAGGCCTGCCCAACTATGGGTCATTACGTGCTTACTTTTCCAGCTGCTTCTCAAGCTAAGCAGGCCGTGAAGTGCTAACGGTCTCAGAAGCCTCCATGCTCCAGGCTTGACTCGCGGGAAGGCGTGGGTGGGTGCGGGGATAGGGCTGTGAGTCTCCCCGCGAAGGTGGGGGTCTGGCCCACAATCCTTCGCGAAGGCGGGAAAGGCAAGGGGGGGGGGCGGGAAAGGCAAAGGGGGACAGGAAAGGCCGGAGGGCTAGCGAGAAGAGTCAAGGGGCTGAAATTCTATCATAAGCATAAATTAATCCTTATATGATCCCGGACTTTTCCCACCAAAAAAAATTAGTTAACTGTTCTGCGTTCCTTTATTGCTCCCACTATTCCCACTCAAGGAATTAATTCCTGTTAATGACTGAGGCTTCCATCTAACAGGCCAGTGCAGAAACTGTGATGTGTAGGGGCTGCTGGGCCTGACTCTCCATCCTAAGATGGAGGCCATACATCTGTTTATTATCACCGTGTACATTAAATGGAGAAACCCTAAATGGTATATGAAGGAATCCGAGGAGGTGTGAAAACGTATAACCCCACTGTAGCAAAGCTAAAGCCTCGTGCAAACAGGCCGCAGACCCCGCCCCTTCCGCTTTACGACTGACGTCACGACCCGGGCGCGGGCGTGTGGGGTTTGGCCACGCGGATTTAGCTACTTCGGGTCTGCGTAACTGCGTACGTAGACGTGCGGCTTTGAAATGCAGCGGGATTTGATGAGTTTCCCGCTGTCTCCGGCAGTACGGGTGAAGCTCGCGTCTGCAGGTTTCCAGAACGCTGAGGAACTCCTGGAGGTGAAACCCTCCGAACTCAGCAAAGGTAAGGACTGTTGACGGCAGGCTGAGGTACGCGGGCAGCTTTCGCCGCCGCCTCAGCCTTCGTTCTCCTGCTCTCAGGTTTCAGTTCAGTCTCTACCAGTGTGCTGCCTCCCACGGCCGCGTTTAAAACGTGGAACAGTTCCTCGAGTCCACTTCAAAGTTGTCCGAAGGGGCCCGGGTTGTAGCTCAGTACTACAGAGATTGCCTAGTAAGCGCGGGACGCGCGGGCGCACACACACGGAACCAAAACAAAGAACAGTTGTTTTCTGGATGGTTGGGAGAACTGTTTGTGAGGAAAACATTATTTTTCGGTGCTGGGAATTGAGCTCTGGTGGGTGTCTACCACTGAACCACATCCTCAACCCTTTTGAGACAGTCTCACTGAGTTGCCGAGGCTGTCCTTGAACTTGGTGCTCCCCTTGTCTCAGCCTCCCGAGTAGCTGGGTGAGTGTGCCACCGCACCTGATTTTACTATCAGTTATCTAAAAAAATTAATGAAGAAAACCTATAATTGTGTTAGACATTTAAATCTCTAAAATCCATGACCTATTTTTTCTTATTTTACTTTCAGAAGTTGGAATATCTAAAGAGGAAGCCTTAGAAACTCTGCAAATTATAAGAAGAGAATGTCTCACAAATAAACCACGATATGCTGCTGCACCAGAGTCAGGCAAGAAGTGTACAGCACTGGAACTTCTTGAGCAGGAGCATAGCCAGGGCTTCATTATTACCTTCTGTTCCGCACTGGATAATATTCTTGGGGGTGGAGTACCCTTAATGAAAACAACAGAAATTTGTGGTGCACCAGGTGTTGGAAAAACACAATTATGGTAAAGTAAGATGTTCCCCTTCTAAGGGTGGGCTTAATAACATTTTATGCAAGTGATGGAGTATTGTACTGTGTGTTTACAGTAAAGAAACCATAAAAGGCTTGTGTGTGCTCTTAATTTTCTGTGTGTGTGTGTGTGCTTAGAACAAAACTCACTTTATCATTTATATTACTTCAGTACCATATCTTGATAAATTGATAAAATTATCTTGGTATCAAAAATGCTTCTTTTGCAACATGTTGTGGTCACAAGGGTAAGCAGGCAGTCTTCTACATTATTAATTCACTCCCAAGAATATATTGGCAGGTGAAATGCTTGAAAGTGGATTTTTGCACAAGAAAGGTCTCTATTTCCAGAAGCCTAGAAAACACTAAAAAGTTCCTAGTCTTGGTTTTATAGGCATAGCCTTTCCCTAATCCAAGAATCAGTTGATTCACATTTATCTGGATCCTTGGAGAGTCAGCCATCTTTGTTGCCTTGGGGAGTGTATTTGCATTTATAAATAGTGGAACCTAATGTCATTATCTGGAGTTTGAAAAACACTGCACTAGATAATCATGATAATGTTTTGGTCACTAGACTTATTTCTTGACAGTATGCAGTTGGCAGTAGATGTGCAGATACCAGAATGTTTTGGAGGAGTGGCAGGTGAAGCAGTTTTTATTGATACAGAGGGAAGCTTTATGGTTGACAGAGTGGTAGACCTTGCTACTGCCTGCATTCAGCATCTTCATCTTGTAGCAGGAACACACAATGGAGAGGGTAAGTTAACAAATGAACCTCTGTTTCTGTATAACAAAGGTTGTTTGCATTTGTGTTCATCTCAGCCCTCAGCAAGAGACAGGCCATTCTGAGTGTGAAGCTTAATGGTTTAACAGTGTATTAATGTCAAATGCTGTGCGTGTGTTACAAACACTGTAGTCAGAACTGGCCTTTTCTTCCCCTTCTATGGACCTCACTACAGTAACTCTGGGGCAAACCCATGTAAGTATTTCAGTATATGACTTCAAAACATCGTATTCCAGCTTGCCAGATACAAGCTAATGTGGACATCTTAATATAAGTGAATGTTATTAAATGCATTCAGTATATATTGAGTTCTACACTGGGTTTTTCAAAATCCAAATGCTGCTTTGAAATCCGCATCTAGAAATGTTCAGATGTTAAGCTGATTGACCTTTGGGGGTTTTGAATAGTACATAATTTACTTCATAACTGCACTAATTATATCATTTAAGAGTTTGGGAGACTTTTGGGGGGTGTTTATTAGATTTAAAAGGATTTTTTAAATGATAATTTATATTCGAGTTCTTGTCCTTTCAGTTACTTTTTAAAAAATTTGTTCTTTTTAGATATACATGACAGAAGAGTGTATTTTGACATACATACATGGAATATAACTTATTCTAATTAGGATCCCATTCTTGTCTTCTTAATTACTTATAAAAGCAAGTGGCCAGTTTGACTGTTTTCTTTTTGGTACCAGTGGTTGAACTCAGAGGTACTTGACCACATCCCCAGCTCTATTTTGTATTTTATTTAGAGACGGGGTTTCACCAAGTTGCTTAGCACCTCACTTTTGCTGAGGCTGGCTTTGAACTTAGATCCTCCTACTTTATTTTTATCTTCTTCTAATTTATTTATTTTAGTATGTGTGGTATTAGGTATTGAATCTAGGACCTTACACATTCTGGGGAAATACTCTACCACTGAACTACATCCCTAGCTCTTTATTGTATTTATTATTTTTGTTTGTTTGTAATGCTGGGAATTGAAGCCAGGGACGCTTTATCACTTAGCTACATACCCAGTGCTTTGTAGTTTTTATTTTGAGGGTCTTCCTAAGTTGCCCAGGCTGACCTTGATTTTATACTCCTGCTTTAGCCTCCCATGTAGCTGGAATTACAGGCATATGCAGTCTTTATACTTTTCTCTAGAAGTATAAGACAGTGATGCTTTTCATAAGATGCTTATATTTCCACTGAGTGAGCATAATTAGCTGGATATTTTTATTTCCATGTAGGTACGAAATATTTTTGTTAACTAATCAACAGTAACATTTACTAAAAGACATTTGTACACTGGCAGAACATACCACCCCAAAATATGCCATTTTGGCAAAAGGTTTATTTTGAGCTGAAGGCAGTTGAGAAAAAACATAAAGCTGTCTGCCTTCTCCATGTTTTCCTAAAAACAACACAAATGTGCTAAGATGTTTCCTCTCCCTGCTCTGCCAGGAAAGACAAAAAAATAATTACCAGAGATAATCTTTGACTATCAGCCTTGGAGAAATCAGCCACCAGAGGAATCTAAGTAACAAACTTCATTAGCTAGTCTTTATCTTCCATTAGTTTCCCTTATATTTGCCTTCTCACAATTTGCTGGCTCTAGAGAGTCTAGGTCCTTTTCCTTTGTCTTTTTACTTCTCTAAGAATTTATTGTTCCTTTGGTTAAATAAGCCAAAATTCTAACCAAATTTTTGAGACTCCCATTTGTTCCATATGTGATGCACAAGTTAAGAAATTTGTTTTTTCTGTTGTTAAACTGTCTGTCAATCTCGTTTACAGGGCCCCAGCAAGAAAACTTTGGAAAGTAGTAGGAAAACTAATTTTCCAGCCAGATGTGGTGGTTTATGCCTGTAGTGCCAACATCCTGTTAGACTGAGGCAGGAGGATTGCAAGTTTGAGGTCAGCCTGCACAACTTAGCAGGATCCATCTCAAAATAAAATAAAAAAACAAACAGAACTGAGGATGTAACTGGGTGGTAGAATGTTCCTGGGTTCAATCTCCAGTAGACTCCTCCCACACGCAAAGGTATTGTTTTCTTACAATGGTCAACATGTCCAAATGAGTAAAACTTAGTAAGACGCTGTTTTTTGTTTTTTGTTTTTTGTTTTTTTTTCCCAGAACACCAAAGAACTTTGAAGGACTTCACTCTTGAAAATATTCTTTCCCGTATTTACTATTTTCGTTGTCATGATTATACAGAGCTACTGGCTCAAGTTTATCTTCTTCCAGATTTCCTTTCAGATCACTCAAAGGTATGGGTCAAGCAAATGTAACTAACAAAATATCTTTGAAGGTGTTTTTGATTAAGCATGAAAAATAACGACATAGTATGGTAGCATAAAATTAAAGTCAAAGCCAAAAAAGAAAACCTCTTCCTTCCTTGTCCTACATTATATTTATTTTGTATATACATACACACTATTCAAATTTTAATTTCAAAATTATGTGTGTATTTTGAAATTTAAATAATTTAAAAATTGAAATACCAGTGGACTATAAAGTTGTGAGTTTATTTCTTGGTTCTTATGATTTACATATCTTTTCTTTTGCCACTATCACAATGCTTGTTTTGTTTTGTTTGAAGTGCTGGGATGGAACCCAGGGCCTTAGACATGTTAGACAAGTGTTCTACCACTGAGCTACACCCCAGCCTTACTTCTTACTTTCTAATTTGGATGCTTATATTTATTTTTTATTTTGCCTTATTGCTCTGGTTAGACTTCTAGTGTAATGTTGAATAATTGATGAAAGTAAGCACCCTTGTCTTGTTACTGGTCCTGGGGGAAATTTTTCATTTCAGCATTAAGTAACTTATTCACAGATTTTTTACCCCCTCAGTACTGGAGATTGAACCCAGGGATATTCTAACACTGAGTTGCATCCCCAACCCTTTTTTATTTTTTATTTTGAAATAAGGTCTCACTGAGTTGTCTATGCTGGGCTTGAATTTGTGACTCTTCTACCTCAGCCTCTTAAGTTGCTATATTTACAGGTGTGTATGTACCCCGTATTCACAAAGTGTATAAATGTAAATTTGCTTTCATTGCTAAGATTTATTTGTAACCCCCAAATCAGTACTAACAGTGCTTTATAGTTATTTGCAGATATACAGTTTAAGCTACCATAACAAAAACACCATAAACTGGATGGATTAATAACAAATTTTTATTTTCTTAGAGTTGTAGAGGCTAGAAATCCAACACAAAGGTTCAGGATGATTTGCTTGCTGGTAAAAGCTTTCTTCTTGGCTACCACAGTCACGTTTTCACTGTGTCCTTATGTGGTAGGGGGAGAGAGAGAGGCTCTGAGTGAAAGAGAAGGGGACAGAGACAGCATGAGAGTGAGTGAGAGTGCATGTCGTCTCTACTTAGAAGGACTCTAATCCTGTTGGATCAAGGCCTCATCTTTATGACCCCATTTAGCACTTAACCTTACTTACTTAGAAGCCTATTCTCCAAATACAGTCATGTTGAATATTAAGGGTTTAACATGAATTTTAGGAGAACACAATTCAGGCCTTAGCATCTGTCCCTGGCCCTCCTGAAATTCATGTTCTTCTCACATGTAAAATACAACTGTTAGATCAGTTACCCCAAAAGTTTTATCTGGTTCCAGCATCAGTTGTAAAGTCTCATCCAAATATGTTGGTAGACTCAAGTGAGAGTTCACCCTGAGGCAGAATTCCTCTCCAGCTGTGAACCTGCGAAACCAGAAAAGTTATGTGCCTCTAAAATACAGTGGTAAGGCGGCGTCACGTAGATATTTGCATTCCAGAAGAAAGGAAGAGAAGAATAATGAATCCTAAATAAGTCCAAATTCTAGGTAGGAATTTTGTTTTCAGTACTAAGGATTGAACCCAGCGGCACTTTATCACTGAAATACACTACACCCAGTCTTTTTTTTTTTTTTTTTTTTTTTTTTATTAAAAATCTTTTTTATTTTTACAGACTAACATTTCTACATTTCGATTCATTGTACACAAATGGGATACAACTTTTCATTTCTATGGTTGTACACAATGTAGATTCACACCATTCACATAATCATACAAATACATAGGGTAATACAGTCTGTTTCCTTCTACTATCTTTTTGTCCCCCACCTCCTCCCACCCCTTTTTCCTCTATATTATTCAAAGTTCCTTTGTTCTTTTCCCTCCACCACTCACCTCGTTATATATTGTGATGCCCTTATCAGAGAAAACATTCGGCCTTTGGTTTTTGGGCTTGGCCTATTTCACTTGGCATGATATTTTCCAACTTCATCCATTTACCAGCAAATGCCATAATTTTATTCTTCTTGGATTTTTTATTTTTATTTATTTATTTATTTATTTTTTGTGGTGCTAGGAATTGAACCCAGGGCCGGCCTTGTGCATTCGAGGCAAGCACTCTACCAACTGAGCTGTATCCCCAGTCTAATTTTATTCTTCTTTATGGCTGAGTAATATGTAATATTCCATTTTGAGACAGGGTCTTGCTAAGTTGCTGAAGATGACCTTAAACAACTCTGGTCCTCCTGCCTCAGCCTCCTATATCACTGCTATGCCTGGCTAGGTATTGGTTCTATTTTGCTTACCAGTGCCTCTTTCAGTTCATCTCTTTGTTGCATTCTACTGTAGGCATCAAGGAGTAACCAAGCTACTACTCTAATACTTTTAGAAATCTCCTCAGCTAAATAGCCAGTTTTCTTCTCTCCCACATCTTATCTTTCACAGACCACTAAAATACAGTAGCCAAGTTCTTTGCCACTTTATAACAAGGATCACCTTTCCTCCAATTTCCAATTACATTTCCTCATTTCCATTTAAGACCTCACCAGAATCACCTCCCTTCTTTGTTTTCTTTAGATACTGGGGATTGAACCCTGGGCATTTTATCTGTAAACCACATCCCCAGCCCTTTTATTTTATTTTGAGACAGGCCTTGGTATGTTGTTGAGGCCAGCCTTGAACTTGTGATTCTCCTGCTTCAGCCTCCCAAGTTGCTGGTATTACAGGTATATGCCACTGTGCCCAGCTCAGTATCATCCATATTATTTTTTATATGAACACACACACATATATATAAAACGTCCATATTTCTAGCAAGCATCTCAAAACTCTTCCAGTTTGTACCCATTACTCAGTTCCAAAGCCACTTCTACAGTCTTAAGTATTTGTGGTAGTAGTACCTCACTTTGTTTCTAAAATTTGTTTTAGTCAGCTCTGGCTGCCATAATAAAAATATCATAAATCTTAATGATTTAAATAACAGAAATTTCTCACAGTTCTGAAGACTAGAAGTCCAAGATCAAAGTTCTGGCCGATTTAGTTTCTTGTGAGGGCTCTCGGCTTGTAGATGCAACTTTTTGCTGTGTCCTCAGGTGGGAGAGAGGGAGTAAGCTTTCTGGTGTCTGTGTATGGTACTAGGGATCAAACCCAGGGTATTCTACCACTGAGCCCTTTTTATTCTAATTTCGAGACAGGTCTCGCTAAATTTCTGAGACTGGCCTCAAACTTGAGATTCCTGTCCTACCTTAGCTTCACCAGTCACTGGGATTACAGGCATGCACCAGTGCACCCAGCATCTGGTGTGTCTTCTTTAAACTAACTAAAATCGTATCAGATCAGTATGTATTTTATAACCTCATTTAATCTTAATTATTTCTTTTGAGGCTCTTTCTCTAAATACAGTCACTTTGGGGGATAGGGTTTCAACCTATGAATATGGGGGGGGAAACAATTCAGTCCTTTCATTTTCGTTGTTGTTGTCCTAGAGGTCTTGTGCATGCTAGGCAAATGCTCTACCACTGAACTACACTCCCAGTCCTTTTTAAATTTTATTTTGAGACAAGATCTCACTAAATTGCCTAAACTAGACTTGAATTTTTTATCCTCCTACCTTAACCTGCACAGTAGCTGTGTACCACTATGCCTGGCTTTTTGACCAGTTCCTCTTACTTCTCTATGGATCTGCTGGTAAATATTTAACAACTGGCTTTTGCAGGTGGGGGGGAATGTATGCATGTACACACACAAGATTATTATAAGTTTTGCTGACACAAAGGATATGTAGCACAGTTTACTATTAATGATAAAATGTACACTACTCTATTATAAATTCCATATTGCCATTAATTCTTACAAGCTTTCATTGACTGGATCTTTTTAATAAGTGAAATTCACAGAACAAAATTCATCATTTTAAAGTGAATAATCTGGGGCCAGGGGTGTAACTTGGTGCTGGAGCACCTACTTACCATGCTTAGATCCCTATATTCAATCCCAGCACTGCAAAAACAAAAAGAATAATTTAAAAAATGAACATTTCAGTGCATTTAGTATATTTACAATGTTGAACAACCACCATTTCTAGTTCCAAAACATTTTCACCACCTCGAAAGGAAAGGCCCAACCCATTACCTAGTTGTTCCTTATTCTTCGTTCTAAGTCCCTGCAACTATCAGTCCGTGTTGTTTCTGTAGATTTGCCTATTCATTTATTATATGACCTTTATTTCTGGCTTTTCCACTTAGCATAATGTGTTCAAAGTTCATCTGCATTGTAGCATGTGTCAGAATTTCATTCCTTTTAATAATATTCCATTATATGTATATTGTACAATTTGTTTATCCTTTCACCTGTTGATATTTGAATTATTTCTTATCTTTTGGCAATTGCGAACAGTGCTTCTATGAGCATGTATTTAGAAATATTTGTTATAGTACCATTTTTCGGGTTTTGTTGGGTATGTCTAGGAGTGGAATTGCTGGATCATATGGTCATCCTGTGTTCCAACTTTTGGGGGAACTACCAAAGTGGTTTTACAGTGGATGAACCATTTTTATATTTCCACTACCAATGTATGAGGTTTTTGTTGATTGTAATTTTTCTAAGCTTGCATTCATATCCAACCTATGCCATGATTTGGAAAACCAGGTTACCCATAACCACTTGACTATGTTTAATAGTCTCTTGAATAGTAAAGTGATAGATACAAGAAGTTGCCTATATCATTAATGAACAAATACTGTTATAAAAATGAATGTTGGTTACAGTTTTGCTTAAGTTAACCGGAATGATGAAAACAAAATAACAAAAGTGGTTATGCTTTGTTTTGTTTTGCTGAATTGACTTTTTTCTCCCTTCTGGGTAGTAGAGACTAAACCCAGGGGTGCTATATCACCAACCCTTTTTTATTTTTATTTTTAAAAATTATTTATTTTGGTAGTGAGGATTGAACCTAGGGGTGCTGAGCCACATCCCCAGCCCTTTTATTTCTTATTTTGAGACAGGATCTCACTTAAGTTGCTTAGAGCCTTGCTCAGTTGCTTAAATGGACTCAGACTTGTAATCCTCCTGCTTCAGTCTCCCAAGCCTTGGGATTATAGGTATGTGCCACTGCACCTGGCTGATTTTTTATTTCTTTTGGTACAGGAGATTGAACCTTTTTTAATACTTTATTTTATATTTTTATGTTTTATTTAGAGACAGGATCTCACTGAGTTGTTTAGGGCCTTGCTAAATTGCTGAGGCTGCCTTTGAACTCGAGATCCTCCTGCCTCAGTCTCCCGAGTTGCTGGGATTACAAGTGTGTGCCACTACACCCGTCTGTTTTTTTATTTTTTTGAGACAGGGTCTCAGTTGTTGAGGCTGGTGCTCCTGCCTCAGCCTCTGGAGTTGCTGGAATTATAGGTGTGTGCCACTATGCCTGGCAGGTTAGTTTTCTTTCTTTCTTTTTTGTTTTGTTTGTTTGTTTTCTAATACTAGAATATTTCCTAGGTTTTTTGGGGGGACTATGGGTAACAGGGATTGAACTCAGGAGTGTTTTAACTACTGAACCACATACCCGCCTTTTTTTATTTTTTGAGACAGGGTCTTGTAAAATTACATAGGGCCTTGCTAAATTGCTAAGGCTGGTTTCCAATTTGTGATCTTCCTGCTTCATTCTCCCAGGTCACTGGGATTGTAGGCATGTGCCACCACACCTGACTGAATATTTCCTAGATTTTTGGTGAAATTAACAACATAATGGCTACAGGTACAACACATTTTAAAATTCTGATGTTGACATTTTCTACCTCACATTGTTAAGTAGATTTTTAATAATAAAATAAGCTCAGATCTGTAGCTGATCTGTTTGCTGATTTCCATGGAGAAAATACTCCTATTATGGATGATTTCAGGCTGTTGACTTGATGTCATTGATCATGGAGTAGAAGAAGAAACAATATTCTCTAGCCTGTCATTCTGTGGTATTTCCCCTGTAAAGGACTTTAGGTATGGGCCACCCATGCCTGCCCTCTGCTGAAGAGGGTGTTTTTTGTTTTGTTTTGTTTATAACAGAACAGGAACCCTGAAGGTAAAATCATTATGCTTAATTGGGCTGGGGGTGTCCTTAGTGGTAGAATGTGTGCTTAGGGTGCACAAGGTCCTGGGTTTGACCCCCAAATACCAAAATACATACATATGTGCATAAAATTGGTATAATTAATGGAGAAATTTATTTTAACAATTTTTTTTTTTTTTTTTTTTTGGGTGATGCTGGGCCTTGAACCCAGGCCTCATGAATGCTAGGCAAGTGTTCTACTACTAAGCTTGTACCTCCAGCCCTTTACCAAGAATTTAAATGTACTTTATCAGTGTAAAATACCTCCATAAAAACTGTGTACACTGGCATGTTATATGAAGATTGTTATTTCTTTTTCTTTTTGAGTTAAATTGTCAAAACAGTGCCTTTTGATTTTTGGTAATTACTTCAAAAATCACTGGATAAATAAATTTATAACTTTTCAAATGACAGCCTTTCTTTGAGGAGTTAGGAAAAAAACCCTGGATTTTAAAGTATTTTTTTCTATATGAATTATGTTTTTTGGATGCCATTTTTATTATTTTTAATATCATTATCTCTTTGTTTAGGTTCGATTAGTGATAGTAGATGGCATTGCTTTTCCTTTTCGTCATGACCTTGATGACCTCTCCCTTCGAACTCGATTACTAAATGGCCTAGCCCAGCAAATGATCAGCCTTGCGAATAATCACAGATTAGCTGTAAGTATTACTGGTCAAGAGAATTTTTTTAATAAAGTTAAGACTGTACAAAATATTAATGTCTACAAATACCAAGGCAGATTTTGCCATACTAAAAAGGAAAAAATACGTGTACACGGGTTTTTTTTTTTTTTTTTTTTTTTTTGTTCTATTTTGTTTTGTTTTGGTACTGAGAATTAAACCTAGAGGTACTTTACCACTGAGTCACATTCTCCAGCCCAATTTTTATTTTTTTATTTTATTTTTAAAATATTTTTATTAGTTGTTGATGAACATTTATTTGTATGTGGTGCCAACAATGGAACCCAGTGCCTCACCCATGGTAGGCAAGTATTCTACCCTTAAGCCACAATCTCAGTCCCTTAGTTTTTATTTTGAGACAGGGTCTCACTAAGTTGCTCAGGGTCTCACTAAGTTACTGAGGCCTGACCTTGAACTTTTGATCCTCCTGCCTCAGCTTCCCCAGCTGCTGGGATTACTGGTCGATTACACCACCACACCCAGTGGCTACAGTTTTGAAGGTAGTTTTATTTTTATTTGGTTTGTAAAAAGAATTAATACCAGTCATAAGTGTTTTGTATCTGTTTTCCTGTGAAATAACAAGCATATTCAATGTATGTTATTTTTAAAAAACAGACTTTGATAAATAAGTGCCACCTTTGGTAATTGTATTGTTTTCTTTATCTAAATATATATTTGATGTTTCTGAGGTGAGCCCTTCTAATATCCTCATTTTTCTTTACTGAGTCTTTGATCATTTCATAGTTAATATAGGATTGAAAAATATCATAATGTAAACAACCTAGCTGTGTTAAGGTAGAGCCAACTCTTTTAGATTTGAAATAGGAGAGAGGTAAATATAAGCTCAGAAATGAAGAGATAAAAAAGTAAGCTTTCTTTGTGTTTTTGATGTCACACGAAATATCAGTCTGGCTTTGAATTTATAATCCTGCCTCAGTCTCCTGAGTAGCTGAAATTACAGGCACACACCATGTGTGGCTTTTTTTTTTTTTTCCCCTTTTAAAATAAACCACCTGTTTACTGTTACTTTTCACTCTGTTACCCAACCCTACCACTGACAAATGTAGTCTTGTCTGGGGAGAAGATGGAAGATTAAACTGTTTTACTTAATTTCTTTGTTTTTATCCTGATTAGAGTCCTTAAACACACACCTGCAATGCATAATAAATTAATATAGATTTCCCTCTATAAAATTTAAAACATACATATTTTCACATTTTTTGCCATATTCTGAGAAGCATAGCTTCTATGTTTGAATTCATTCTTGCCATTAATTTGGCTTGGTTAATACCTGAATCAATGATGAATCCCCAGTAGAGGGCACTCAAGATTAATGGGTTGCATAATTTTTAAAGTTTATTTTCTTGAGACTGGATTTCACTGTTACCCACACTGGACTTTGAACTTGAGATCATCCTGCTTCAGCCTGCCGAGTAGCTGGGATTATATGGGTGTTTCACCACACCTGACTAGGTCTGTTTTAACAGAAACAGCTTCATCTTTTCTTATTCTTTCTTTTATCTTTCTGTGGTCCTGGGAATGGAACCTAGGACCTCATACATACTAGGCAAGTGCTCTATCACTGGGTTATGTCCCCAGCCCTTTTTATGTTTTATTTTGAGATTGTTTTTATATTTGAGATTTATATTATATTGTTGTTAATTTTTCCAGTATGGTCTCAAATTTGCAATCTTCCTGACTTAGCCTCACTCATGGCTGGAAGTACAGGCACACAACACTGTACCTGGCTTAGAACCCATTTTTATTTTTCTGGATGCAGGTACTGGGGATTGAACCCAGGGTGCTCTACCACTGAGCTCTATTCTCCACCCCTTCTTTAAATTTTAATTTTGAGACAGTGTCTTGCTAAGTTGCTGATGTTGATCTAGAACTTGGAATCCTCCTGCCTGAGCCTCCTGAGTTTCTGGGATTACAGGTGTGTGCCACCATCCCCAGTTGGAATAAATTCCTTAATGTGAAAGTATTAAACCAGAGGAATTGTTTTTTTTTTCCCCCCCTGTAGTACTAGAAATTGAACCCAGGTGCATTCTACCACTGAGCTATACTATTTTTTTGTTTGTTTTTTGAGATGATAGGATCTAGCTAAGTTGCTTAGGGTCTTGCAGACCCACTGAGGCTGACCTCAAACTCAAAACCCTCTGCCTTAGCCTCCCTAATTGCTGAGATTACTCGTGTGTGCCATCACACCTGGCAGAGGAATCTGTTTTTAAGCATTTTGTTTTGTACTCTTAAATTACTCTCTGAAAGCATGTTCCAGAATATATTCTCTTTAGCAATGAATGAAAATTCTTGTTTTCCCACATCTTTACCACCCTTTGGTATTACCAGTCTTCTAATTCTGTGCCAAGATGAAATAAGGAAAGTCCTTTGTTTTTTTTTTTGTTTTTTTTTTTTGTTTTTTTTTTGGTACCAAGGATTAAACCAGGGGATGCTTAACCACAGAGCCACATCCAGCCCTTTTTATATTTTATTTAGAGACAGGGTCTCACTGAGTTGCCTGGGACCTTGCTAAGTTTCTCAGGCTGGCTTTGAACTCTCGACCCTCTTGACTCAGCCTCCCAAGCTGCTGGGATTATAGGCGTATGCCACTGTTCCCAGCTAGGAAAATTCATTTAAAAAATGTACTTCTTTAGTTATTAGTAGAAAATTTTATAACTGCTTTAATAAGATGTAATTTGCATGTCATAAAACTCACCCTTTTAAAGTATACAATTCAGTGTTTTGGGAAAGTTCAGAGAGTCATGGAACTGTCTCCACTATCTAAAAAGAAATCTCTGCTCCACAGTGATCTTCAGATTATTACAAATGTCTTTACTTTCTTCTTTAAGATCTCATGGAAATTTCTTCTGTGGCAAACTTGATGTCATATACAGGGAAAGTTCTACCCTCCCCATAGTCCCTAACAACCACTCATCTGCTTTATGTCTCTCTGAATTTGTCTCTTCTGGACATTTCATATAAATAGAATCATAGAATATATGACCTCTAATGTATGGCCTCTTTCACTTAGCATAATGTTTTCAGTACTCATCCATGTTTAACTGGGGATCAAATCCAGGGTACTCCACCACTGAGATCTATCTCTACCCTTCATCCAGGTTTAACTGGGAATGCAGCTTAGTGATAGAATGCTTGCCTAGCATATTTTTTTTTAAAAAACCACAAAGATTCATCCATGTTGTAACACATATCAGCATCATTTTGTTTTAGTTTAGTTTAGTTTAGTTTTTTGGCACTAAAAAACTCAGAGGCGCTTTACCACTGAGCCACATCCCCAGCCTATTTTTCTATTCTTTTTGGTACTGGAGTTTGAACTCAGAGGCACCTTATCACTAAGCCGTGTCCCGAGCCCCCTTTGTTTTTGTTTGTTTGTGGGGATTGAACCCAGGGGCAATTTACCACTGAGCTACTTCCCCAGCCCCTTTTGTTTTTTGGGGGTACTGGGAACTGAACTCAGGACATTTCACCACTGAGTCACTCCCCAACCCTGTTTTGTATTTTATTTAGAGACAGGTTCTCTCTGAGTTGCTTAGCACCTCATTTTTGCTGAGGTTAGCTTTGAACTCACAGTCCTCCTGCCTCAGCCTCAGAAGCTGCTGGGATTACAGACAGGCGTATGCCACCTTGCTTGGCACCAGCCCTTTTTTTTTTTTTTTCTCTTTTGAGATAGGGTCTCACTAAGTTGTATAGGGCCTTGCTAATTTGCTAAGGCTGACATTGAACTTCTGTCATAGACTCTCAAGCCACTGGGATTACAGGCATGTGCCACCATGCCCAGCTTTTACTTTTTATTTTGAGCCATGGTTTCACCATGCCACTTAGGACCTTGCTAAATTGCTGAGTCTAGCCTCAAACGTGTGATCCTCCTGCCTCAGCCTCACAAGTCACTGGGATTATGGCAATGTATCACTGTGCTCTCAATATCCTTTTAATGACTAAATAATTTGGCATTTTATGAGTATGCCACATTTTGTTTATCATCAGTTGAAGGACATTTGGATAGTGCAAGTATTTTTAAAACTCTGAAACTTATAATTTCAAAATGTTAACTTTACTGTTTTAAAGTCTTATTTATTAGAACCTTGGAGTAATCACATGGTTATTTGTGTCATGTTAGATCCAATATTTTGCGGAAATAGTATGATTATTTTATAAATATTTACTAATAATTCAAAATTGAATTTTAGGATGCTAGACACTGGTTCATTTTCTTGAATATAGACTAATCTATATAATGGATAGACTAAATACTATGAACCAGCACTGGCCGATAAAACTTTTGAAAAGATAGAAATGTGCAGTCTAGACCTTTGAGTACTTGAAATATGGCTAATGCCACTGAGGAATTGTATTTCTAGTTTTAATTTAATTTTTAAAAAGCCACATGTGACTAATGGCTATGAATCTGGACATCAACATCACACCTCTAAATAAAAAGTGTGGACATAAGCAAATATTCCAGAGGCTAAAACTTAAGCAGAATGTACAGTAAGAGGTATTACTCAGCATGTTGGGAATGCTAGTTAGTCATACACTTCAGTTAATTACCAATTCAAATTCCTGCCTAACTTGTTCTAAGAGGCCTGGTATGAGGCAAAAAATGAAGAAGGTACACTTAAGGAGTGGGTACTTAAAAAAAAAAAAATCATGTAATTCATTTGGTATCTGTTTGAGATCTAGATGAACTAGAATTATTTCTAGCTAAACAAAATTTTGGTATATTGCTACTGCAATAGAAACAGCCAAACAGCTTTTCTTTTTCTTTTTTTAAATCACTTTATTGTTGTCGTAGTTGTTGATTTTTTATGTGGTGATGGGGATTGAACCCAGGACCTTAAGCATGCCAGGCAAGTGCTTTACTGCTGAACTGTCTCTTCAGCTCATACAGCCTTTTCTTGAGAGCTCGTTTGGAGGTTCTAGCAGGGGAATGCAGCTACTCATATCCTTGACTGAAGAACGATCCTCCTCTATCAGGGAAGATCACCCTCTTGGACCAAGCATGCAGCTTTGGGAGGGATGCACATGGAGAGTTGAGGGAGGAAGGGGATACCCTTCTAGCCACCCAGAGTCAGCTGAATCAGTCCTGGTGATGAATGGGTGATAGATTTTATAGCCAGATCACCCTCACATCCAAAACAGCATTTTCTTCTTAGTCTAATGGAAATGGCTTTTTAAAAATTGGTTCTAATTAGTTATACATGACAGTAGAATGCATTTTGACACATCATACATAAATGGAGAATGAGTTCACATTTGTATGGTTGTACATGATGTAGAGTTACATAGGTCATGTAATCATATATGTACATAGGGTCATAATGTCCAATTCATTCTACTATGATTCCTACCCTCACGTCCTCTCCCCTCCCTTCACTCCCCTCTGTCTAGTCCAGAATACCCCTATTCCCCCCCCACCACCTTATTGTGAATTAGCATCTGCATATCAGAAAACATTCTGCCTTTGGTTCTTTGGGATTGGCTTATTTCACTTAGCATAATATTCTCCAGTTCCATCCATTTACCTGCACATGCCATTCTTCTTTAGGGCTGAGTAATATTCCATTGTATATGTATACCACAATTTCTTTATCCATTCATCTGTTGAAGGGCACCTAGGTTGGTTCCATAGTTTAGCTATTGTGAATTGAGCTGCTGTAAACATAGATGTGGCTTCATCACTGTAGTATGCTGATTTTAAGTCCTTTGGGTATAAACTGAGGAGTGGGAAACCTGGGTCAAATAATGGTTCTATCCAAATTTTCTTAGGAATCTCCATATTGCTTTTCAAAGTGATTGCACCAATTTACAGTCCCACCAGCAATGTACAAGTGTACCTTTTTCCCCACATTCTCACCAACATTTATTGTTGCTTGTGTTCTTGATGATTGCCATTCTGATTGGAGTGAGAAGGAATCTCAGTGTAGTTTTAATTTGCATTTGTCTAATTGCTAGAGATGTTGAATATTTTTCATATATTTGTTGATTGATTGTATTTCTTCTGTGAAGTATCTGTTCAGTTCCTTAGCCCATTTATTTATTTTTTTTAGCCCATTTATTGATAGGGTTATTTGTTTTTTTGGTGTTCAAGTTTTTTGAGTTCTTTGTATATCCTGGAGATTAATGCTCTGAGGTACATATGGTAAAGATTTTTTCCCATTCTGTAGGCTCTCTCTTTACCTTATTGATTGTTTCCTTTGCTGTGAAGAAGCTTTTTAGTTTGATTCCATCCCATTTACTGATTCTTAATTTTACTTCTTGTGCTTCTGAAGTCTTGTTAAGGAAGTCAGGTCCTAAGCTGACATGGTGGAGATTTGGACCTACTTTTTCTTCTGTGAAGCACAGAGTCTCTGTTCTAGTGCCTAAATCTTTGATCCACTTTGAGTTGATTTTTGTGCAGGGTTAGATAGAAGTTTAATTTCATTTTGCTATATATGGATTTCCAGTTTTCCTAGCACCGTTTGTTTTCTCCAGTGTATTTTTTTGGCACCTTGGTCTAGTATGAGATAACTGTATTTATGTGGGTCTGTCTCTGTGTCTTCTATTTTTTACCATTGGTCTACATATCTGTCTTGGTGCCAGTACCATGCCATTTTTTTACTATTGCTCTGTAGTGTAGTTTAAGGTCTGGTATTGTGATTCCTCCTGCTTCATTTTTCTTGCTAAGGATTGCCTTGGCTATTCTGGGTCCCTTATTTTTCCAAATGAATTTCATGATTGCCTTCTTTAATTCCGTGAAGAAAGTCATTGGGATTTTAATAGGAATTGCATTGAATCTATATAACACTTTTGGTAGTATGACCATTTTGACAATATAAATTCTGCCTGTCCAAGAGCATGGGAGATCTTTCCATCTTAAGGTCTTCAGTTTCTTTTTTCAGTGTTCTGTAGAGTTTAGTGTTCATTGTAGAGTTCTTTCACCTCTTTTATTAGATCGATTTTTTTTTTTTTTTTGAGACTATTGTGAATGAGGTAGTTTTCCTAATTTCTCTTTCATTGGATTCATCATTAATGTTTAGGAATGCATTTGACTTATAGGTGTCAATTTTATATCCTGCTACTTTGCTGAATTCATTTATTCTAGAATGGGAAATGATTTTTTTTTTTTTTTTAAGTAAGGAACTTCTGTTGCTTTTCAGAGAATTTTTTTTTCCCCGCTACCAGTTTCAGCTTGCTAAATAGTAAATGTCTTCTTTCTGGAGGGAAGATCAGTATTGGAAAAATATTAAAATAACCACTTTTGGCTGGGCATGGTGGTACGTTCCTATAATCCCAATGGTTTGGGAGACTGAGTCAACAGGATTGTAGGTTCAAAGCCAGCCAGCCTCAACAACTTAGAGAGGGCTTAAGCAACTCAGTGAGACAGTGTCTCTAAATAAAATACAAAAAAGGGACTGGGGATGTGGCTCAGTGGTTGATTGACCCTGGGTTCAATCCCCAGTACAAAAAAAAAAAAAAGAATATGAACAATAATAAATGCCGGAGAGGATTTGGAGAAAAAGGAACACTTTGACACTGTTCAAGGGATTGTAAATTAATACAACCACTGGGAATCAGTATTGAGGTTCCTCAAAAGACTAGGTATGGAACCAGCGTTTGACCCGGGTGTTCAGCTCCTCAGTATTTATCCTAAAGAATTAAAGTCAGCATATTATAGCAGTACATGCATACCCGTGTTTATAGCAATGCGATTCACATTAGCCAAACTATGGAATTAATTATAGGTGTCCATCAACAGATGAATGGATAAAAGAAAATGTGGTGTATGTATACAATGGAATTTTATTCAGCCATAAGGAAAAATGAAATTATGTCATTTGCAAGGAAAATAGATGGAACTTGAGACTATCATGTTAAGCAAAATAAGTCAACTCAGAAGGTCAAAGGTCATGTTTTCTCTCATGTGGAAGCTAGAGGAAAAAGGAAAAGAAAGGTGATGGGGTGATCACATGGAAAGCAAAGGGAGATCAGTAGAATAGAGGAAAAGGATCAGTGGGAGGGAAGGATGGAGGCAAGAAGTGCTGGGGCAGGAATATTGGTCAGATTATATTGTTATACTGTGTGATGTACTAATATGTAACAACAAATTCCACCATTATGTATAACTATGCACCAATTAAAAATGTGGAGAGAAAACAATTTCTTAAAAAAGCAAGGGGGTGGGGCGCTGGGGATATAGCTCAGTGATAGAGTGCCCCTGGATTTAATCCCTAGTATCACCAGAAAAAAAAGAAGAAATTACTGTTGGGGTTGTGTGGAGGAGTAGCTCATAAGTAGATTATGTGCTTAGAATGCTCAAGACTCTAGGTTCAACCCTTGGAATCAAAAAATAAAATGATTGTCAAAACATGGAGTCTTTTCCATAGGCCACTATTTCATCCAAGAGAATTAGCAATATTTTTAGCTTTGAGGGCCATCTCTGAGTACAGCAATAATGGTTAGTACTAGCAAACTATTATAGTTTTACTTTAGAATTATTTGATCTGGTCACTGAGTTTCCTACTTTTTCTGTTTGTATTATACTTTATGAAGTTAGAGCTCATATTTTTTCTCACTTGTTTTTTCTCTGTAAAATGATAAATTTCAATGCCATATTTGTCTTCTCCCTAAAAATAGAAACATTGAGGTTTTTTTCTCCTTTGAATAAAAAAATTCTAGGGAGACAATAATGGTAAAGAACTCTGACTCAATCTTTCTAAGCCTCTAATTTCTCATATTTTTGTAAAACTGGAATAACAATCCCAATTTAACCACGTGCATTGGTGCTACCTGTAATCCAAGAGACTCAGGAGACTGAGGCAGGAGGATTGTAAATTCAAGGCCAGTCTCAGCAATTCAGCAAAGCCCTAAGCAACTTTGGGATACCCTGTCTCAAAATAAAAAATAAAAAGGTCTTGGAATGCAGCTCAGTGCTAAAGCACCCTAGGTTCAATTCCCACTACCCCAAATGCAATAAATAAATAAATAGTACCCCATTATAGAATAGTTATAAAGATTAGATAAGATAATGAAAGTAAATTGTATTTAAGTGTCTCTGGCATGTATTCAGTACTCAGTAAATATTCGTTACCACTACTGACATTGCTGCTGTGTTCTGATTATTTTACTGACTTACAAAAAACTTTAATTTTAAAAGTAAAGTTTTTCTAATGCTTCAAATTATGAAGCTTTTGTTCTTTATGTTCTTGTTCTTTATGTATTATTTGGTTTGGTTTCTTTTATTCTAACATTTTTACAGAAAGAACTTCTCTGTTCTTGTCAAGGTCATGTAATTCACAGTATGCCACAATGGTAAGGAACCTGCAGAGTTTTACTGCAGAGTTCAACCTCTTACAGACTATACCATACCACCCCTCTACCCCCACCCCTTCTTATCTATTAAAAAGTTTTCTGATTGGGAGGCTCAGGCAGGAGTATTTTAAGTTTGATGGTCAGCCTGGGTAATGTAGACTTTGTCTCAAAATAATAAAAATAAAAAGGGCTGGGAATGTAGCCCAGTGCTAACATGGCCCTGGGTTCAGTCCCCAGTACTGAAAAAAAAAAAACAAATTTTCTCTGAATGTGTAGAGCATCATGAACAAGGAAGGGGTGCAACGTTCTCTACTGAGAGTAACACCAGCTCTTGATGTTGCTTTGCTGCAACTGTTGTTTGTCATTGATAATCATTCTTTTCTTTTTTTGGGGGGGGGGGGGGTGTGGGTATTGAAACCCAGAGGTGTTTAACCACTGAGTCACTTCCCCAGCTGAGTTGCTTAGGGCCTTGCTGAGTTGCTGAGGCTGACTTTGAACGCAGTCCTCCCGCCTCAGCCTCCGGAACTGCTGGGATTACAGGTGTGTACCACCACACCAGCTCATTCTTCTCTTCTTTTGGGATCTACCAGCTCAGTTTAACAGCTGCAGTCTTTTGTCAGGTTACCTAGTTTTTCCATGTCTTAATTTCTCCTGCTCCAAAACTGACAAGATCAATATTTGTATTTATATGTAGAGCAAACAAAATGTTACTGGTTTTGTGGCAAGCCCTCAATAAATTGTAGCTAATATTGTGCTGGGTGTGGTGGTACACAACTTTAGTCTCATCAGCTTGGGAGGCTGAAGCAGGAGGGTTGCAAGTTCCAGACTTGGCAGCCCTGCTTGGGGTGTAACTCAGTGGTAGAGCATGTGGGTGAATCCTTGGGTTACATCCCCAGTATGGGGGGGAAAAAGAAAGAAAAGAATGTTATTAGATAACTAATTTTTATGGGCAGACTTTTTTTTTTTTCTTTCTGTACTAACAATTGAATGCAGTGCACTTAACCACTAAGCTAGATCCCAAGCCCTTGTTTTGTTTTTTTTTTTGTTTTGTTTTGTTTTGTTTTGTTTTTTTTGAGACAGGGTCTTGTTAAGTTGCTTAGGGCTTCCTTAAGTTCTGAGGCTGGCCTTGCATTTGAGGTCCTCCTGCCTCAATCTCCCAAGTCATTGGGGTTACAGGTATGTGCCACCATGGCTAGGCTTATGGGTATATTTAAAGAAATTCATTGGAAAAGTTTTATTTTCTAAATATGTGTCTAACATTTTCTTTAGTAGTTATTGTATTCAGAAATCACAGGACTATTTACTTGATCATTTTGCAGGGAGACACCTGATTTTCTCACATTTTTGCTTTTGTAGGTAATTTTAACGAATCAAATGACAACAAAGATTGATAAAAATCAGGCCTTACTGGTTCCTGCATTAGGTAGGTAAATTCATGAGATGAGCATTTTTAGTTTGACATTTTTCTGCCTTTTCATTTTGTTTATTGAGTGCTATAAGCTCTATGAGAGCAGAGAGTATTTTGTTCATTGACAAATTTTAGCACCAAGCACAGTGCTCTGAGACATTGATTGATCCTTTCACTAATTTAACAAACATATACTGAATATTTACGATCTGTCAATTATTCTGTCAGGTACAAATATTCAAAAGATGACTACTACTATCAAAACCTCACAGCCTTAGCAAAGAGGAAAGGATGAATCCATTTAAATACATATCATACTACCTTGAGTAGACTTATGACTCTGTTCCTAGCCTCAGCATGATTTTGTTAGAACAAAATACCACAAGATGTATTTCCACTAAAATCTGTAAAAATATTTTTTCGCCAGGCACAACGATGCACATTTATTGTTCCAAGTACTTGGGGGACTGAGATAGGAGGCTCACTTGAGCCCAGGAGTTTGAGGGAAGCCTGGACAACATAGATCTCATCTTAAAAAAAAAAAAAAAAAAAAAAAAAGAATGTTAGAGGTTTTCTTTTTTGGGGGGAGTTGAAAATGTGTTAGTCGTTAGTGGGAGAGATGACATGGAAGACTGAAACACTGAATGATATGAATAAATTCCCTAGAAGCAAAAGAGGCTAATGATTTGTAGTATTTCCCTAGATCAGTAAAACTGTATCAATCTTAGCATGTTACTTGCTTCCCAGGATTTTAAAACAAAGTAGATTCTTATTGCATTAAATTTGATAAAGTAAGACTATATTTGGTATTCTAAGGAACTTATAGCCTAGTCAGCAAGGCAATATAAAGTTATGTTCTTTTCTTTCAGGGGAAAGTTGGGGACACGCTGCTACAATACGGCTAATTTTTCATTGGGACAGAAAACAAAGGTAGGTAAAGAAAAAAGTTAATAATTGTGAATATTAGGTCAATTATGCTCAATAGTTATTAGCTTCTTAGAGCTAGTTCCCAGGACAAGATTTATAGTGATTCTAAGCTAATGCTTTTGCTACCTTGTTGGCATTACTTAGACCAAATTTTTTGGAATTTTTAAATGATGGGGTGCATGCATCTGAAGCAAGTAAGTGACTAAGGAATGCCACCTTCTAAAGCTCTTTGAAATTATTTATTAGCCATACATAATGAAGTGGTACTCTGTGTTCACAGAAGGAATTGAAAGAAGAATAAAATGAAGACAAAAGAAAAATTTTGAGGTTAGCTTTAGGACTAATTTATGTGGAAAATAGGATGGCTTTTTAGTTGCTTAATATAGTTCTTGTATGAAATTGTGTCTTTTTAAAATTTTTTTGTATTATCCTGCTTTTATTACCCAGTTACTTACCTGCCTTTCACAAGTATTGTTCTTTAAAATAAAATCATGGCAGCATGAAACCTTTGTGTTTGTTTTTAAAGCTGCTGAGCTATTGAATGAACCAGCTTTCCTTTTCTTTAAAATAGGCCATTGAAAGCTATGAAGTCTTTTATTTTGTACTTCCAAAAATGTCAGATTCATGCCAGCCTTTCTGCCTTGTGATTAATTGGCATAACCTACAGAGGAAACTGAGGCAATATGTGGGTAAAGGTAGAATAGTCACCTAAATACATATTGGGCCTAGTTAGTGATATTTTCTGGTTTTTTTTTTTTTTTTCTGTTGTTGTTGTTATTTGTTTTTATTTTTTATTTTTTTTGTAACTTTTGTTTACTTTTATGTGGTGCTGAGGATTGAATCCAGTGCCTCACACGTGCTAGGCAAGTGCTGTACCACTGAGCCACAACCCCAGCCCCTGTTTTTTTTTGTTTGTTTGTTTTGTTTTTTTTAAGCTGCATTTGTTTGTCCTAAAACTGAAAAAAACATGCTTAAGTTAGGTTTTACTGACACTGAGTTCATAGCAAAACTAATTACACTTGTGCATACATATTTTACATTGATTCATGCAAGTTTTTGTCTCCTTGAAAGATTAGCATTTCCAACTAGGCATGGTGGTACACATCTGTAATCCCAGCTACTTGGGAATCTGAAGCAGGAGGATTGCAAGTTTTATGGCAACCTTGGCAACTTAGCAAGACCCTGTCTCAAAATTTAAAAAGGGGTGAGTGTGTAGGAGACTGGAGATGTAGCGTACTGATAGATTGCCCTAGGACTGGGGGGAAAAAAAGAGATGATATTTCCAAAGAGCTCAGATAACTCTTTTTCCCATAATTTTGTCAGTTTTCCATTGACAGAATAACCTGAGAAAAACAATTTAAAGGAGGAAAGATTTATTTTGGCTCACAGTTTCAGATAATTCAGTTGTTGCTTGGTCCCCATGGCTGTGGGCTTCTGATGAGGAGAACATCATGGCATGGTGTTGTGGACCAAAACTGCTCACCTCTTGGTGGCAAGAAGAGGGCAGGGAGAAGCAGCTGGGAACAAGATGTAGTTTTTAGGGGCATGTCCCCAAGGACCTACTCCCTTCAATTAGGTCCCACCTACTACAGTTTTTACCACCTACCAATATCCATTCATCTGTGAATCCATCAGTGAGTCAACTCATTGATGAAGTTAGAGCCCTCATGATCCAGTCACTTCTGAAAATCCCTATCTCAGCATTGGGGACCAAGCCTTTAACATATGAGCTTATGGGGGACATTTCAGATTCAAGCCATAAAACTAATGTGAAGTGTTTTACAATTGACTATTTCCCCCAAATTCTGTATATAAATTATTGTATGCTTATTGAGTATTCCTTATTCAAAATGCTTGAGACCAGGAGTGTTTTAGAATTTTTTGTTTCTTCAGATTTTAGAATATATGCAAATACATGATGAGTTGTCTTAAGAATGGGACCCAAGTCTGAACACAATTTGTGTCTTAATATGCATAGCTGGATGGTAATTTTATACAAGTTTTCATAATTTTGTAGCTGAAATAAAGTTTCATGATATGGAATTTTTCTGCTTAGCATCATGTTGGTGCTCAAAAAATTTTGCATTTTGTAGAAGTTTGGATTTTCAAATTGGGGATGCTTAACCTGGACTAGATTCACAAAATTCTCTTCTTAGCAACAAATCCTATTGTAGAGACTTGGTAATAGTTTTCCAGCTGAGAGTTTTTTAAAAACATATTGCTTATACTTCCCCAGATTTAGGTTATTCTGTAAAGTACATACAATTATATAAACGTTCTTAGGAATTCTCCTCGAACTGGGCAAATACTGTACTATGACATTTTCCCTATATCCTATACTATTTTGTGCATGCTTGCTTGTGCTAGGTATTTTCTAAGAAGTTCATGTTAAACATTTCAAGTAATCTTTTCAATAACTTTTTGAAAAATCCAGACCTTTTAGTATTAAAAGTGAGAGAACCAGCCTGGGGATGTGACTGAGGGATAGAGTGCCTGTCTAGCATCTGCAAGGTTCTGGTTTTCATCCCTAGAATGGGGGGGGGGGGGAGGAACCACAAAGCAAAAAATCCAGAAAGTTTAGTTAAGTAGTAAATAACAGCTTCCTTCTGTTGAATATTTACTGTCCTTTATTATACAAAGCACTGTATATATGTATAATTTCATTTTACTTTTTAGAGAACTATGAAGTAGGTAGTATTATCCACATTTTATAGCTGACTCTATAATACAGTCTGTTCCTTTTTTTCCTATAACAACTGTTTCTAGAAGGTAATTATAGTATTGCATTGATTGCCAGCAAATCTGAATGTGTAGCTCTTATTTTCTTTTTTAGGTAAAATCCAGGTGTGGTGGCGCATGCCTGTAATCCCAGCAGCCTGAGAAACCAAAGCAAGAGAGAGGATTGTGAGTTCAAAGCCAGCCTCAGCAACTTAGCAAGGTCCTAAGTGACTTAGTGGGACCTTGTTTCTAAATAAAATATAAAAAGGGCTGGGGATGTGGCTCAGTGGTTAAGTGAGTTCAATCCCCAGTACTAAAAAAAAAAAACAAATTCCATGTTTCTACACTTTTTTTATTTCTAGCCGTATGATAAGTAATATGCATACTTTATAATAATCAGAATAAGTTGACTTCATTTAGCAGAATTAAAATAATTTCATTCTTCATTATTTGAAACCAGAATTTTCAAGTTCTTAAAATTGAATTTTTTTTTTTTTTTTTGGACAGGATCTCAAGTTACTTAGGGCTCCACTAAGTTGCTGAGGCTAGCTTCAAACTTGGGATCCTCCTCCCTCTGCCTCCTGAGTTGCTGGGATTACAGGCATGCACCACCACTCCCAGCTGCATGAAATCTTTGTGTCCTGGGAAGTTGGGCCCTTTTGTTGTCACCATCAATTGAGTGCCTGGGATTGAATTTGAGGCCTCATGTGTGCTGAGCATGTGCTCTACCACTTGAGCTTCAGTCTTCACCCCAGTGTTGCATGAAATACATGCTTTTAGATTTTTAGTTTCTCTTTAAAGGATGGAAACAGAAGCATATCAGAGAAAAATAGTTATAAAAATTAACACTTTTTATTTGAGATAAAAAACTGAAAACCTGACAGGTGAGGTGGCACATACCTATAATCCCAGCTACTTGGGTGACTAAGGCAGGAGAAAAGCAAGTTCTAGACTGGTCTTGGAAATTTAGTGAGATCCTATCTCAAAATTAAAAATAAAAAGGACTGGGGATGTGGCTCAGTGGTAGAGTGCCTCTGGATTCCATCCCTAGTACCACCAAAACAAAAAAACAAACCCCCCCAAAAAAAAAACCCTGAAAACCCTTAAATGCCCAAATTTATATTGGGAATTGAATTTAGATACACCATGAACCCCAGCCCCCATCCTTTAACACTAACATCTGATCTCTAACTTTTACCTAATGAAGGAATAGTATTCCAAAAGTTCTTAAAAGAAATGCTTTTGTCTGTGTCCTTATTATGTGGGTTTTCCTCTAATTTGCATATTCATGATAATATGAGGCCAAGATTATTCAGAATTACAGTACTCTTTGCCAAGAAGATCTGGTGGTAGAGTGGAGTAATATATCAACACCCCCACACAGTGTTTCATATGTGTGCTCAGCTTTAGAGCACAAATTGTGCTTCTGTCTTGTTTCTTCCTGACCCAAACTATGTAGTTCAGCCATATGTTAAGCTTCATCTCAGTTTGGGCCTTGAGCCAAGTGATTCTTTGGTTCAGTTTCTTGTTTAAAAAGATATCTTGATACCAGGCGCAGTGGCACATGCCTGTAAATTTCAGCAACTGGGGAGACTGAGGCAGAAGGATCATAATTTTGAGGCCAGACTTGGCAGTGTGATAAAACCCTGTTTCAAAATTTAAAAACAAAACAAAACAAAAAAGGACTGGGGATGTTGTTCAGAGGTAGAGCCCTGCTGAGTTCAATCCCCAGTACTGTGTGGGTGGGGACTCCGGGGTATATTTTGAGATGTAGATATGACATATAAAAACTTAGTTTCACCTAGAAATTTGAGGTGGATTGCCAACCTGAAATCTTTTTA
This sequence comes from Sciurus carolinensis, assembly GCF_902686445.1. Classification (NCBI taxonomy): domain Eukaryota; kingdom Metazoa; phylum Chordata; class Mammalia; order Rodentia; family Sciuridae; genus Sciurus; species Sciurus carolinensis. Next base: position 33,341,309 of record NC_062215.1, read on the forward strand.
AAAAAATTTTTTTAGACGTAGATGGACACAATACCTTTATTTACTTATTTTTATGTGGTACTGCAGACTGAACCCAGTGCCTCACACATGCTAGGCAAGCACTCTTCCAGTGAACTAAAACCCCAGTCCTCATTTAGGATTCTTAATGAATGTGTAAATACTTCTTAAGAGATTAGTACTGTTTTAATAATTTTCTTAAAAAAGTCAAAGGCACTGAGTACCTTTTTGGACAAACTGGCGATTTGAGGTGATATTAAGATACTAATTGTTCAGGTTAGCTAATTTTTGTTTTATTGAATCAAAAAGTAATTATCGAGGATTAGGGATGTAGTTCTATACTAGGGCATTCACCTAGCATGCACAAGACATTGGTTTCATTTTCCAGCACTGTTTAAAAAAAAAAAGTGATTATTTTAGTATTTATTCATTAACAGTAGAATATCAAGGCCTATCTGCCTGTAATCCCAGCTACTCAGGAAGTTGAGGCAGGAGGATCAAGGCCAGCCTGGGCAATTTAATGAGACACCATCTCAAAATTAAAAAAAAAAGAAAGAAAAAAAGGACTGAGGATGTAGCTCCGTGTAGAATGTCCTGGGTTCAATCCCCAGTACCTTTTTTTTTTTTTTAATGTTCTTTTATTATGTATTACTTAACAGTTTTTTTATTTGTGTGTTAAGTTGTAATTCTAGAGAACATGACATTTTGGATTCTGCTGTTTTCATCCTGAAAGCACAAACCTAGAACAGAAAGCTATTGGACCATAGTTTCTAATTGCTTTTCTTTTGCATTATGTTTGAGGAGAGGGACAATTTTGAAATTAGGTAACAAATCATAACCAAAATGTCTTTTTTGAATTGACTTCAAAAACAAATCAATGTTGTATTGTGTGCAAATAAATAATTCTCATAACCCTGAAAGTCTGTGATTTACTTCTCTAAGTTAGAATCTATGTTTTATTTAGTTATATTAGTTTTTTTAATGACATTTAAGTAAACACAAAATTTTCCATTTTACCTTTCCCCCCACCAGTTCTGGGGACTGAACCCAGGACCTCTCACATGCTAATCAAGGGTTCTGTTTTAACACTGAGCTACATCCTCAGCCCTTCCTTTTTTTTTTTTTTTTTTTTTTTGAGCCGAGTTCTCATTAAGTTGTCCAGACTGACCTGGAACTTGTGTTCCTCTTGCTTCAGCCTCCTAAGTAACTAACTCATTTTAGCCTTTAATGTTTTGTTTTGTTTTGTGATACCGGGAATTGAACCTGCGGGTGCTATATCACTGGAGCTATATACTCTTAGCTCTTTTTCTTTTTTTTTAATTTGGGACAGAGTCTGCTAAATTGCCCAGGCAGTCCTTGAACTTCCAATCCTCCTGCCTGAAACTTCCTAGTTATAAGTATCAAAAGTATGTTGTACCACGCCCAGCTTATTTTTACCATTCTCGTTAGAATTTTATTTTTTATTTATTTTTGGTACTGGGGATTGAACTCAGGGGCACTTTTCCTGTGAGCTACATTCTCAGTCCTTTTCATTTTTTGAGACATGGCCTTGCTAAGTTACTGTGACTACCCTCAAACTTGGGATTCTCCTGCCTCAGCTCAATCCTGGAATTATGTATACACCACTGCATTAGTCGGTTTCCTTCCCTTGTTTTATATATATGTATGTATGTATGTGTATGTGTGTGTGTGTGTGTGTGTGTGTGTGTATAGTATATAATTATATACATATATAATTAGTGATCTTTTTTGTTCTAATTAGTTATACATGACAGTAGAATGCATTTTGACACATCATACATAAATGGAGAATAACTTCACATTCATCTGGTACATGATGTAGAGTTACACAGGTCATGTAATCATATATGCACATAGGGCCATAATGTCCAATTCATTCTACTGTCATTGCTACACCCATGTCACCTCCCCTCCAATTTCCTTCCTTAAAAAATTAAGATCAAATTGTATTCTATGTGTATTTATACCACGTTTTGTTTATTCATCTGTCAATGTACACTTGAGTTGCTTCTGTCTTTTGGCTATTTTGGATAAGTTCTGTCTGTTTTAAAGTAAAATTTAAAAGCCCTTTAAAGTTTTTCTGTTAACATTATTTGAATATAATTAATAAGATCTTCCTGCCTCAACCTTATGAGCTGCTGGGCTTATAGGCATGTACCACTGCTCCCAGCTAGGATTTTATTTCTTAACTACTTTCAACTTTCAGTTTTGCTTTTTACTTTGCATGGTACATAATAAAATTCTACCTAAATAGACCTTGTTCTGTCATGACAATGATTTTTCTTCATAATCATTTTAAAACAGTGCATCTTCCTATCTTATTTTTTTATTTTCTAAAAACACATAAAAATACACAAATACTGCAGAAAGATTGGGAAACATAAATATGTAAATAAATAACTTTCAGCTTGTAATAACAACTATTAGCTTTTTTTCCCCCTTTAGTTCTAGAGATTGAACTCAGGAGGCACTTTACCACTGAACTGCATTCCCATCCTCTTCCCTTAGTGGAGTAGCTGGGATTACATATGTTTGCCACTGTGCCTATTAACTTTTTGGTTGTAGTCTTATTACACTTTTTCAGTAGACGTCATATATATATATATATATACACATACATACATACACACACACACACATACATACATACACACACATATATGTAAATGGGATCATGCAGCATAATTTATATTATTAATAATTTCCTGTCATTATTTTGTTACCGTTCCTTTTTAGCATAAGTAGTATCTTCATCGTATCTAATTTATTTTAATCATTGGATTTTTCTTTGTTGCTTTGAAATTTTATTTATATAAACAACTATTGTTATAATAATTATTACATGCATAAATATAGGTATTTTTTAGGGGATTTTTTTTTTTTTTTTTTTTTTTTTTTAAGTGGTGGAGTCTTGAACTGACCTTGAATTCCTGGGGTCAGGTTATTCTCCCACCTCTGCTTCCCAAGTAGCTGGAACTCAAGCATGTGCCACCTTCCTTAGCAGGGGATATTTTTTTATATTTCTTTCCCTTCTGTGTCTGTAAGAACAGAATAATTAAATTATAGTGAGTTAGCATAAATTATGAAATCAGTCATATGAAGTAATTAATTAAAGTTATATGTTTGTATATATTCTTTTTCTCTAAGCAGGTTGGCAACATTGTACAAATCACCAAGCCAAAAGGAATCCACAGTACTGTTTCAGATCACAGTCAGTATTTTTTGATTAGTGGGATTTTGGTGTTGGTGGGCAGTAATTATCTGAAGAGATCATTTACAGATTGCTTTTGTTAACTTCTGTAGGCAGCAAACATATTGAGGACAGCTTTTGATGCTTAGAACATCCCCCAAGTAGTTGTATATACAGAATTTTATAGTCATAATTGGACTAAAATTTATTCTTAAGAACAGAGGAAATACTTATTTTGGGGTAGTATGTTCCATGGCATATGTAATGTCAGTATATTAAAGATTTTTAAAGTGAAAGTTGTTGGAGAATTTCAGAAAAAAATACCAACATTACTTTTTTTTGGTCTGTAGATATTATAGATCTATCATAGCCACCAAATATAGTACACTTTAAAATGTTAATTTTTCTGTGAATTAACATCATAGAACATACATATTTGGCTGAAATATGCATATTTATCAACATTGCTGAGCCAAGTATATCTTGGCATTTCATTTTTTATAAGGACAAAAACAGAAATGGAGATTCTGCAGCTGAATTAACCACTTAATTTTTGCACTACCCAGGTGCATTTGAAATAGCCTATTTGGGAAACATTTAAATATTTAATTGTGAAAACTTGTAAAGTACCTAAGAATTAGTACAAACTTCTTTTCATTTCTTCCAACATAGCTACCATAAAGTTTGTGAGGATTGTTCTTTAGAGAACTTCTGGTTTTTTGTTTTTTTTTTTCTTTCTTTTGTTTTTTTTTTTTTTTTTGAGGTGGGGGGTTGCTCAAGAGCCTCACCACTGAGCAAATCTACAGTCCTAGAAGACTTTTGTTTTTTAAGTACCAGGGATTGAACTCAGGGGCGCTTGGCCACTGAGCCCTTTTACCAGCCCCTTTTAATATTTTATTTAGAGACAGGATATTACTAAGTTGCTAAGGCTGGCTTTAAGCTTGCAATCTTTCTACCTTGGCCTCCCAAGCCGCTGGGATTACAGGAGTGTGCCACCGTGCCTGGCCTAAAATACGTTTTTATAATGTAGTGTTTTTTCTGTATGTGTGTATAAATAAGTATATTATAAAAGAACTTAATACAATACTGGGTTAGACTATCCATGAAACTTATCCTCATCATTCACAATGGTTAATAAATTCTGTCCCAAGAACAAAGTAGCAGTTACTTAAAAATATTTGCCAACCAGTCTTTATTTTAAATGTTCTTAAAACATATTTGTATATTTTTTCATCTTGCAGCCTCAGGGATTTAGAGATGCTGTTGCCACAGAAGGTTCATTGAGTACCCGGAAAAGGTCACGAGAACCAGAGGAAGAACAGTAACCCCAAAACAAATCTAAAGTATACAAATATATTGATGTGAAATTCATTGTTTATGAGTAGTAGACTCATTACTTTAAAATATGAGTAGTAGACTCATTACTTTAAAATATAAACACATACAGTAATATGAACGAATCAGGATTATATGAAGTAAACAGGAAAAGTACTTAAGGAATGTGATTCTCTGAAAGAGGTTTTCTAAAGCAGTGTTCTACAATTACATTTTACTTTGATTTCATTTTCAGTAGCATTCGGTAAGATGTGATATAGGTATTACATTTTCCAAATGTGGAAAGCTGCTCTCATGTGACCAATCTGAATTTGACATTCAGACTAGTAAATTTCTTTCCCAATTGCCTAGAAATTCATAGGAATAAAAGATTTTTTCATATTCTTATTTGTTCTTCTCTTTTTTTTAAATAATTTTTTTAGTGTAAATGGACACAATACCTTTATTTTATTTATTTATTTTTATGTGGTGCTGAGAATTGAACCCAGTGCCTTATATGTGCTAGGCTCTACCACTGAGCTACAACCCCAGTTCTCAAAGTAGTTTTGATAATTCTTTAAAATAACCTGTTTTTATTACCGTAAAGAGAAACTATGAGTCAGCATATCCTGTTTAGTTTTATGGGTAGGATACAAATTTTAGATGATCAAACTGATTTTAATGAATTCGATTCTAAAATTTAAGCCATTTGTTTGTTATTTTATAAAGTTAAAGGAAAGATTTTGATGCTGTTATCTCATCTAGAAATTGTTTAAAACATTTCAGGGTAAGCTGATAAGCCTGCAGTTATTTATTTCTACATTTTTTAAGCATTTTGTGATCCATTCTAGAATTCTAGAATTCCTTTGAATAATCTTAACCCTGCTTGAATAAATTAAAAATTTGGATTGTTTGAGTGTTTTCAAAATGCATTTACAAAATTTACTTACTGGTTTCCTGTGGGAAAAGAAAGAAAAATTTTTTTTCCTTTTGGATGCTGGGAGTCAAACCCAGGCCCTTGCCTATGCTAGGCAAGTGCTCTACCACTGAGCCACAATCTCAGCTTCCTTAACTTTGTTGGTTGTTTTTGTTTTGGTACTAGGAATTGGACTTGGAGCACTTTGCCACTGAGCTACTTCCCCAACCCTTTTTTGTTTATTTTAAGACAGGGTTTCACTGAGTTGCTTAGGGCCTTGCTGGTTTGCTGAGGCTAGCTTTGAACTTTGAATCCTCCTGCCTCAGCCTACTGACCCTCTTGGATTACAAGTGTGCACCATGCCTGGCTGACCTCAGTGAGTTACTGATATTACAGGCATGCACTACCACGCCTGACCTCCTTAGTTTTTTGAAAGCTTAATTTTTCAAAGATTATTATTTCTTTTTCAGTTTGTAAACTTTTCCCCTAGCATTTTCTGTTATTTGGTTTTAATTCATGATGTGACTTTATACCTATTGTGCCCCGTTTATATAAACTTGCCACCTAATGTTAGACCAGTAAATTAGTTAGAAGTCTTACTTTCTGGCAGATCAGTGATTCCATGTAGGTTTCATCTTGTAGTTAGTATGATACATTTAAAAGATATATTACCTTACTCAATTTCATGCCATTGCTGTGATCCTTCTTTCTGGTGATTTTTTTTTTTTTAAACATACATAAATATTGGTGTAGTTTGGATCTTAATTGTCCCCAAAGGTTCATGGGGGTAATTGCTGTTGGGAGGTGGTAGAAATTAAGAGGTGGGACCTAGTGAGAGATCTTTTTTTTTTTTTTTTTTTTTTTTTAAATACCAGGGATTGAAACCAGGGACTCTCAACACTAATCCACATTCTAGCCCTTTATATTTTGAGATAGGGTTTCACTAAGTTGTTCAGGACCTCACTAAGTTGCTGAGGCTGGCTTTGAACTTGAAATCCTCCTGCCTCAACTTCTTGAGCCACTGGGATTATAGGTATACGCCACTGTGCCTGCCATAGTGACAGATCTTTATGTCATTGAAGGGATGCCCCAAAGGAAACTGTGGGACCCCAGTCTCTCTTTTTTCTTCTCTTTTGTTTCTTGACCATGAGGTGAACAGTTTTGCTCTGCCAGCTGCTTTTGCCATTGCCTTCCAGCACCCCCACCAGAGACCTAAAATCAGTAGGTCCTCCAGATCATGGACTGAACCTCCAAAACTGTGTGCCAAAATAACCCTTTTTAAAAATAAGTTGCTTATCTCAGGAGTTTGTTATAGTATTGGAAAGCTAACACAAATACATTTGCACACATACACAGAAAAGATTTCCATTTTTTTTTTTTTTTAATATCAGTTCAGTATTTTAATTCCTTGGCCACAGTTAGTACAACACAGGCCATTTAATACAATCTAAAAATTATTCATTCTGGAAAAAATAAATACTAGAAATTTAAATTTTGCTCTTCTTTGAGAAACCCTTTCTATACTTCTATACTTGGAAAATCAGTTTGACTCTAAGTAAGTTATTAAAGGTATAAAATATAATAAAGTATAGAATTAAAAGTTCACGTAACCTAATTCAGGATTTTGTTTTATTTAGGATAGAACTTAATATTTCAAATGCAGACAGAGATCTATATTGCTAGATAAAACAAATGATCACACCAGTGTCTTTCATCATAAATTTAAGTTTTTTTCAGATGTGCTTGTGTGTGTGTACGTGTTTATATAATGTTTTGTTATTTATGAAAGACTTTTACATCATTCATTCTTCTAACACCTCTGTAAGATAGAGGTGATAGTTTGGCCTGTCTGCTTTTTTCCTTCCTTCTTTCCATCTATCTATCCAATGCTTAACACATTCAACTACTATTGGTTGAATGTTTCAAATAAGATTTTTACTTTTTTATTGTGGCAAAAATAGCCATAACATAAAATTTGCCATTTTAACCATTTGTAAGTGTATACCTAATTGACATTAATTATATTCATGGTGTTATGCAACCGTCACTAGTATTTCCAAAACTTTTCATCATTCGAAACAGAGACTGTACCTGTTAGGTAATAACTTTTTATTCTTCTTTCCTCCAACTCTTGGTAATCTTTCATCTACTTTCTGTTTTTATGAATTTGCCAATTGTAAATACTTCATGTAAGTGGAATAATATAATATTTTTTCTTTTGTGTCCAGTTCGATTCTGCATGATTTTAAGGTTTGTCCATATTGTGGCATGTGTAGGAACTTCATTCTTATTTATGGCTAAATAATATTCCATTTTATGTGTATATTATATTTTATTTATCCATCAGTTGATATTTGGAGTATTTCTAAAGTGTTTTAATAGTTTATAAGTTTACATAAAATAATGCCTTTGTTTTCTGAACCTTTTCTGAACTTTTATTGCTAACCAAGTTTAGGGAAGTTGACTTAGCTTTGGTATATTTTCAAGATAGTCTACTTGCTTGAATTTTAATCCTAATTCATTTTCATTCTGTAGATTAGCTATTTTTATTTTCTCTCCAATTATTGTATTTTATTTTTCTTAGCAGTGTTCTTATTAAAATAAGATAAAATTGTAGTATTAAAATTAAAATTGATAAAATTGTAGTATGTGGCAGAAATATTATAAGAATAGGATTATAAGACTTGCATTCCAATTCCAGCTGAGACATTAACAAGCCATGTCAATTTTGGCATCTTTATTTTCTCATGTCTTTATTTATATGCAAGTTTGGATTAAGTGATTGCTTAATTTCATTGGTATATATTTTGTGGTTTCTACTTCTGTAGAGGCATTATTAAATATTCACTTGAATTTCAGTTTTGAGATGCAAAGTTGAAATATTCTGTTTTTTTTGTTTTGTTTTGTTTTGTTTTAATTGAGTTGCAGTAGAGAGGCTGGCTGTTCATAATATGTAGTTTTAGTTAACATCAGTGCCTAAATTTACTGTTACTGTTAAAATTTACAGAACATTTTGCTCCCTCAGAACTGATTTTGGCATAAAATATGTTGACAAGATTTCATGTATTTTTGACCGCAGTATATTCCTTTGCCTGTTATCCATTTTTGTTCACCATTGACTTAGGCCCTTTTCTTTCAGCTATTCATTTGATTCTCATTATGTGTAGTAGTAAGATGTGAGTTTTTAAACATGCCATTACTCTGTGATTTTATGTGTCGCTTATTCTATGAAGATATAAAAGTTGGGCTCACTCAGAAGGACTTGAGAACTCACAGAAATTATATCACAGAAATTATATTCTAACCTATTTTCAAAATTAAAAAACTACAAGACAAGACAAAAGCCAATAGCCATATAATGTAAAGAGAATTTGTTTCAAGAAGTCCTACCAATCAGGGATCAGAGAAAAACATAATTTATTATATAAGCAACTGGTCTAATGATAGAAAAGTATACCAGTTCCTTTGGTTTTGGTACTGGTTGAACTCCAGAGCTGTTAACCACTGTGCCACACCCAGCCCTGAGACAGAATCTCACTAAGTTGCTTAGGGTGGCCTTGAACTTGCCATCCTCCTGCCTCAGCCTTCTGAGCTACTTTGATTATAGCTTTGCACCACCATGCAATTAATTTAATACTCACATCTTATATAATGTACACACTACTCAGCACCTTTCTTTTTTGTATCAGCAATTGTAGAATTTTCTCAATTAAAATATCACTGTGTGGCATCCTGTTGAAAGACTATACTATTTAATCACTTTTATGATGGATATTGAGATTAATTCATTTTTTAATAAGGACATAAGGAATTGGTCAGAATGTATATGCATTTAAAATTTTGACAGATGTTACCAAATTGTTCTCCAGAGACATGACAAGTTTATACTTCCACCAGTGGTGTTTGAGAGTGGCCTCACTTCTGACAACGCTTTATTTATTTATTTATTTATTTTGCCAATTTGATAATAGTTTTTAAAAGACATCTCCTAGTGTGATTTTACATTTCTTTAGTTGCATCAAACTATCCTGACTTGTTGCTATTAAATATTTAATTATAACCAACTCTTATGTAATTCCATGTAAATTATCAAATGGTTGATAATTGGATTTCCCAGCTAGTTTGGTTAATGGCAGATCAATGCAAATGTCTGATCTTCTTTGAATTAATAGTTCTCACTGTAAATTCATATGTTGTCATTGTGGTTTTTATGTATTGGTTTCTTGTAGATCTGTTACACTAGTTAATATCCTTCCATTTAATTAAATTTGGGACACATTTCTAAGCCTCAAAGTTCAACTTGCTGAACTTTGTCATAAATTCCTGAAGGTAAATGTTACGGTAGTTATTTGGCACTCTTGCCATCAGGAGTTGAAGTATATTATGTCCTCTTGAATTTAAGAGAGGCCTAGTTGTTTTGGCTAATAGAGCAACATAAAAGTAATGTTACTGACTTAGCGACTAAGTCATAAAAAGCTATGTGTCTTCTGTCTTATTAATGGGAACATTTTTGAAGCCCAAGCCACTATGTAAGAAATCTGACTACCCTGCCATCATGTTGGAGATGTTATGTGTAGACTTTACAGTTGACAGCCCTCAGCTCTTGGCCAATAGCTAGTATCAACTGCCATTTAGTAACACAATCAAATTAATATCTTTTTGGTGGCGGGGGGACTGGGGATTGAAGTCAGGAGCATTCGACCACTTAGCCACATCTCTAGGCCTATTTTGTATTTTATTTAGAGATAGGGTCTCACTTGGTTGCCTAGGATCTCACTTTTGCTGAGCCTGGCTTTGAACTCATGATCCTCCTGCCTCAGCCTCCCAAGCCGCTGGGATTATAGGTGTGTGCCACCGTGCCCAGCTAAATTAATATCTTGAAACATACTTACATGTTAACCATTGTTCACTCACTGTTTTTTAATATAAATGAAAAAAGTATAATGTAAGTCATCTTGGACATCTTGCCCAGTTGATACTTAAGATACCCCTATCTCTACTATGATCTGACTGCAACCTCATGACACCTGCATGTGAGAATCACCTAGTTGAGCCCAGTCAACCTACAGAGCTATGAAACATAGTAATGTAGTTTTGTAGCTACTCAGATTTGGGGTAGTTTGTCTTGTACCACTAGGTAACTGGCATAGCCAAATGAGAGAGACTCTGCTGGCTCTTACCAAGTTGTGTCTTCAAGTGCCTTCTGAGAATTTCAGATATTTATTCCCATGGACACCATTCTTTCCTGTACTGTCATTATCCTTCATTGCTCAACTGATTCCAGCCTTTAATCTCTCTTCTTCAGTTCATCTTGCACTCATGGAAAGGAATATTTGCTTATTTATATACTTATTTTTCATATTAGGGATTGAACCCAAGGGCAGTTCACCACTGAGCTACAACCCCAGCCTTTTTTAGGACAGAATCTTGCTAAGTGGCTTATGGCCTTGCTAAGTTTCTGAGGCTAGTCTTGAACTTAGAATCCTCTTGCCTCAGCCTCCTTAGGCGCTGGGATTACAGTCATGCACCACTATGCCTGCCTTAAATTTTCTTAAAACAGTTTTATATCTTTGTTTCTTTCCAATTCAATACCAGAAAAAATAATTCTCTCTCCCTCTATCTAATCTTGAATGTTTGCCCATAGGCTTTATATCTTAGAGTCATAACATTATTGGACTATATTTCCAGAAATAAAAAAAATTCAGAATTTTTGTGACAATTTAAAATATTTTAAAAAATAATTTTATTTGTGAAGAATCCAAGTATTTTACAAACATATTTTGATTTGCTGCCTTTTTGCAAATAACTGATGTATGTTACTTAAGTATATAGAGATTCACCAAATCTTTTTTGTTGTCATTTATTTTTTTGTACTGGAATTGAACCCAGGAGTGCTTTGCCACTGAGCAACATCTCCAACCCTTTTTTATTTTGAGACAGTCTCACTAAATTACCAGGGGCAGCCTCAAACTTGTGATCCTCCTTCCTTAGCCTCCAGAGTTGCTAGGATTACAGACATGCACCACTGTGACCAGCTGAGTTTCATCAACTCTGAATCCTCATCTTGCAGAATTACTGGAAACCATGTGTGCTGTATTGGTGCCAGATATGTCATTTATAGATTACTCTTTCACAAGGCTGCAAACCACTTCATATGCCCAAATCATTTCCTTTCTGGAAACGATGCATTGTGTCAGCATGGTTACCATGTGTGGTAATTGATAATGTCTGTGCCACATGGCTTACTTCTACCCTTGTCCAACACAGCTATTCTACCACCTATGATTACCATATGTTACAGCACTCTAGGTTAATGGAATCATTTCCATCTTCCCTTCTAGTCACAAATGTCATTATGGCTCAATTCCATCAGCTCAACTAAGAATAAAGTATTCATTACTATCTAACCATGGAAGACACCTTTGTGAACTATTTTCATATTTAGTTGCCTGTTAAATTTTTATTTGAAAAAGCAGCTGGGTTTTTGTTTTCCTTTGCTCCAGAGTGATGAGTGGGTATCTGCTGACTAGAATAGGGAGATGATCAGTATCATTCTGAATGCTTACATATATTTATTCTAAGTAAAAATATAATTAAAAATTAGGTGATAAAATGAATTTTTGCCACCATGAAGCATTTTGATTTTTGTAAAGTGAAAACTAGTAGCAAAATAGACGTTTTTTTTTCAGTCAGTTCACTTTAGAAGTCATTCATTATAGAAGGAACATATCATATGTTAGCCATTTATCATACTATCATGAAATTACCATCAACCCTTACTAACTTCCTTTTTTGTAAGGATATAAAAAGTCCGAAAATAATTTTGGTTATTCAAATAACTACATGACATAAGAAAAATTATTAACCTTTTCCTTAGGGAAAAGGTTAGAACCCATTTCAGGGACTTGCCTTTTAAAACTGGTGAAATTTACTGCATGTATTAATACTGGGAGAGAATCTGAATTTTTAAACAGTTGATATAATTTGATCATATTAACCAGCAATAGAAAAGGAATAAATTATAACAGTAATGTTTTTGGCAGTAAGTGGGGAAGATTTAAGAAATACTATTGGCGGTTGCTCTTGTGCACACTTGTAATCCCAACAACTCAGGAAGCTGAGGCTGAGGCAGTAGGATCGCAAGTTTAGAGGTGAGCCTTAGAAACTTAGACCCCATCTCAAAAAATTTCCAAAGCTACAGATGTAGCTTAATGGTAGAGCACCCCTAGGTTCAATCCCCAGTACCACCAAAAACAAACAAAAACCTGCCACATACAATTTGGGAGTTAGGGAAGTTTCCATTTGAAAACATTTCCATTTACTCAAGCTTTTTTCAGTGACCAGATATTCTATTGCTCCTTACTAAAATTGTTTGACAACAATTTTATTTTTTGGTACTGGGGTACTAAAACACTCCAAGGGTGCTTTACCACTGAGCTACATCCCCAGCTCTTTTGATTTTCTGAGATGGTCTCCTAAGTAACTTATGGCCTCAGCCTAGATAAATAGATATTTTAAAATGTAGCTATCCTTCATTTTTTTTGTGTGTGTGTGTGTGTGGAGGTAGAGGTTCAACCCAGGGCTTCATGCTTGCTAAGCAAGATTCTAGTGAGCTATACCCTGACCCTCCTAATTCAGTTTTCAAACGAATTTAAAAAATGCACATTTTATATTTTTACTTCACATTCATCATTAGGCCTAGCCTTCAAATATTTGTGAAGGCCTTGATTTGCAGGCCACTGGACCTGAGGTATATGTGTCTTATTGTAGCTTTCTTAAAAATAGAAAACTCCAGTATTTTAAGACATAATGTTTTACTACTTGAGACTTGGTGTTAGCTTCATATCAGTGACTTTTTGCAACTAGGAATATGAAAAATCAAGGGGACTTTTGGAAACAGCATTTCTATTTTTACCTGTAGACTGATAAAACAGACTTTATTTATTTTGGGGGGGGGTAACCAGAGATTGAACCCAGGGGCACACAACTACTGAGCCACATCCCACAAACTTTTTATTTTTAGACAGGGTCTCACTAAGTTGCTTAGGGCCTTGCTAAGTTGCTGAGGCTGGCTTTGAACTTGTGATCCTGTCAGCCTCCTGAGTTGCTGGAATTACAAGCATGCCAGTTGCCACCAAGACCAACATGACTTGACAATGGTAAAATTATTTTACACAGCTGCTCTGAGATCCTAGCACTGTTCTCAGGAAACTAGCAAAGCTGCTTTGTCATATGGATGTAACAGAAGCCATATTGATCTTTGTGAAGGAACACCTATTTTGGGGGGGTTGGTGCGGGGGATTGAACCCTGGGCCTTATGCATGTGAGGCAAGCACTCTACCAACTGAGCTATACCCCAGCCTAAGGAATATCTTTTTAAGCAAACACCTCTCATTTATAGTATTAAAGATATGTGGGCTTTTTCTTTTACTCTTAGAAGTAATGTTTCACCAACATATATCATTTCCCTTTGATATGTGGGTTGAGTCATAAGATTAATGTCACAAATGTCATCTAGATGAGGGAGGCAACTACATTAGGAAGTAGGAAGGTGTAGTTTGATATAAATTGTTTCAGTTGACAGCTATGTACTCTTGAACTAAATGTCATTATGTCAAATTCTGAGAGATTAACAGTGGTTGGAATGTAAAACTGTGGACATTTAGGTTTGCAGCCTAAAAAGTTTTGTCAGTCTTTTGTAGACATTTGAAATGGAAATGAACAGGTGGATTGAAAACAAAGACAAATGAGTTTAAAGGCTTTCTTGGCATCTCATGGAGAAGTTGCTTTACACTGGTGATGTTTTAAACAAAACACATATAAATACATTTAGCATGTCTGGAAACAGACTTATTGGGTCTTTCCATTTACCTTTAAAAAATAAATATAGAGAACTCAAGTACATTACTCCCTGTATACTTTTTATCATGTATTTAATCTCAAGCAGGAAAAAGCATGGAACTATTTTACATAATGTACATTAGTGAGCTCAACCCACTTAATCTTAAAATAACAGTATCAGGTCAGGGATTTAGAATACAGTATTACATGAAAACAGTTGGCGAGGAGACTCCTTCTTCTGCCATTAATAACTGACTGGAAATGGTTTTTCAGACCCTAAATCCAACTGAAACCAAGAAACAATAAATGGAGTGGATGAGGTGGATAATTTGTGAGAACATGTTTTTCAAAGTAGAGAAATAATCACTGTTAGCTGAATTATATGTTCCATGGACATGGCAGTATGCAGTAATGATGCTATCATCTCTACAGCTGTATAACAGCACAGCTTCTCCCTCCACCCCCCTCAGTAAGGCTTGAAAATAATAGGTTTGTGTGTAGTTTGGTAAGAAAATTAGAATCATTTAAAGTAGTTTAAAGTAGTTTCAGTTCCAACGTAAGAAAAAAGACACAGGAGGGGATGGGGAAGAAGAACAAACAAAAAACATATGTAAAAGTGTAATATGCATTATGCAGTAACTGAAGAGTGTGATAGGAAAGGAATGGGTGAATTCTGAATCTCAATCATGATTGAGTTTATGTTGCATAACTTGCTTGTGACCTTGAGCAAAGTCACCATGTCTTCAAGGCTTGGTTTCCTCATCTATAAAAAAGAATCTACCTCAAGGGAATGTGGTAAGGATTAAAGGAATGAAAACAACTTGCAAACTGCACAGCCCTATACAAATAAGGCAGGACACCATGCCCTGTTGACTTTTCAGGGACAGAAGAAGCAAAAGGCATTGTAGACTACCGATCTGGGTTCTAATTCTGACATGGCTAAAAGTTTTGAGACCTAGAGCAAGTAAGTAGCTATCTTAATCTTCATCTTTTTGAGCAAAGAGGGTAACACCGCTTCACCAAATCAAATGAGAAAGCCTATGCAAAGAAAGCTACAACTTCGTAGGTGTTTATGGGGTCCCATCTCCCCCCAGCTACTTACTCAATGAGTGTCATCAATAAAAGGTGTTCACAATGTGCTGTCTTTCAACAGATACTTTAAAGCAAGGCTGGAACAGATAAGGAAACAAGTAAATACAATTCAAGTGGGAACCAACAGCTAGACTTGGAGATGTCTTAGTTCACTTTTAACGTGAGGCAAGGATTTCCATCCAATAAAAACATCTGGAGTTGGACAGCAGACATGTCCAGTGTCCTTACGACTCGGCGGACTCGACGGGAGGGACCCTGAAATTCTTAATTAGAACCGGTTGCCATAGCGACAGTCTCTAGGCAGCGTAGGCTGATCTCTCCGTAGGGATAGAGGGTGGGCCGCCGCTGGACCCTGCGCGCGCTCGCCACCAACTTTCCCTCTAGACCTGAGAAGGGGGGCGCGCTCCGCCCCCGCCCCCGGGCCGCGCACGTCCACGCTCGGCGGCGCGCACGCCTGCGGAGCCCTCTCCAAGCAACCTGGTGCTGATCGCTCGTGCCGGTGCGGCCGTTAAACGTCGTAGCGGGAGCCTGAGGCTCAGAAGCAGCCCCCTCCTCTTCCTGGGTTTCCCTCACGCCCTTCCCGGTCGGTCTCGGGGCATGAGCAGCGATGGCCGGCTGCACCCCTGAAGAGAAAACTTACCGGCGCTTTCTGGAGCTATTCCTAGGCGAGTTTCGCGGTCCTTGCGGCGGTGGCGAGCCAGAACCTGAACCCGAACCCGAGTCCGAGCCCGAAGCCGAACTGGTAGCGGCTGAGGCGGCCGAAGCGTCGGTCGAGGATCCCGGGGAGGAGGCGACCAGGGTAGCCGCAACGGAGGAGGGAGAGCAGGAGCAAGACTCAGACCCCGAAGAGGAGGCGGTCGAGGAGGAGGCGGAGGCGGTGGCGGCGGCTGAGGGTGAGGGCGAGGAGGAGGAGGAGGCGGCGGCAGCCTCGGGGCACTCGGCCGTGCTACCGCCGCCGCAGCCCCAGCTGCCGCCGCTGCCCCCGCTTCCACGACCGTTGTCAGAGCGCATCACCCGTGAGGAGGTGGAGGGCGAGAGCCTGGACCTGTGCCTGCAGCAGCTCTACAAATAGTTAAGTAGTGCGGCTCAAGGGGGGTGGGCCCGTTGTCCCCGTCGCGCCGGCCTCGGAAGAGGCTCCCTCGGTCGCTCAGATTGCTATCTTTTCTGTTCAATCCCGCAACCGCAGCTACCGCCACTGAAAACGCCCCCGCTGCTCGGATTCGGGCGGTGGGCTGCTAGCTGCCCACGCCTGCCTCGGGTCCTGGAGGCGCTCTCCTGGCCCTCCCGCCGGCCTCTGGCCCCTTCTTCCCGCTTCGCTTCTGCTGCCAGCTTCTTGCTCCTCTTCACACACCCTTTTCCGATCTTGCCTCGGAAGGTCTTTTCTCCAATCTTGAGCCCTCTTATTCTCGGCTCCCTTCTTTCTGGAGGTTTCCTCCCACCTTAGTCTGTCTTTCCCCGGGTTGTGTCCCTTGTTTGGCTTCACAGAGGCGCGAGTCCTTTCTAGGCTGAGCTGTGAGGTGCCTCCTGCGTAACCGCAACCACAATGATAACACCTGCCCCCATCTCCAGATGAGGAGAGAGACTCAGAGATTTTCCGTTAGGCGCTCAAGGTTGAAAGTGAAGAGCTCTTTCGATGGCTTAATACAAGGGAGTCTAGTATCTTTGTTGAGACATTTGACAGCTCATAATTGAGGCGGGAGGTGAGGAAGGGTAAGTAAAATTTTACCAAGCAAACCTTCGGTGAAAGTCATAATTCGTTAAAGTGGAAGAGGCAGGCTGGTTTGATAACACTGCAATTAGGTGTAGTATTTTCAGTCCATTAAGTAGATGGGGTGGGAGATGGGGGAAAGCAGATGGCTTAGCTACACAGATGAAAGTCTAAAATAGAAAGGTCAAGGCTTTGCCTTTCATGGGCTTGAAATAGAAACGGTTTACAATTGCGTTTCTTTTAAATAGAATTGTTCTGAAATAATGACAGAACACTAAGAAGTCTCGGAAAACACTGGTAAACCTGAGAATCTTTTGCCATTCAGCTAATAGTTGTGATGAAAGGTGTTACTCTGACCATCCAAAAAGTTTACTATGGCTAGATTCACAGCAATTAAGTTAAACTCACTTCTTGGATCTTTTCAAACGCCTAAATGTAAGAAGGCCCTGGAAAATAAAGCTGTTTTGTCTTCATTCAACCTAATAGACACCTGGTCAAATCATTCTCTTAAAGCAGTAGCTTATCAAAGGGGAAAAGCAATTAGCAAATCTCCTGTAAAAGTAGATTGTGTTAATGTCTCAACCTTATGAGCTATCTAAAATTTAAATACCCGGTTCGATTACCAAGGGAATAATGCTTTTTGAATTGTAAAAAATAAAATGGCGTGTAATACCACCACTCAGGGATAAACAGCATTAATGTCTGAGTATTTCTTTCTTGTCTTTGTGAACTGTCATAGAAAAGGCCTTTTGAAAGGTCATTTTTTTACACTAAAGACACTTAATGCTTCTTGCTGAAAATGGGTATATTTACCAAAGTGAAAGATTTTATCTTGGCATCAGACTAGTATATATTTTGATATTTAATTTTTACCTTTACAAACACGGTTAAAAAATTGAAGGAAAACAATTTAAACATTGGAGAATGTCCAAAAAAAATCATTAGTACAACCCTGAATATTTCCCATTTGAGATTTTTTTTTTTTTAATGAAACATATATGAAGACAATGGTAAGAAAATGTGTTTTCCCCACATAAAGGAGAAACAAGATTAGTTTTGGCACACTTATAAGCTAGAAAAAAGATTCAAATGATAAAGTGACCATGAACTTGACAACAGAAGTTTAGATTTGAAATAAAAATACAAAATTAAAGTCATCTTAAATCGGAGATTTAATACTGTGATTTCACATAAATCAAAATACTGTGCAGTTGCTATTAATGTCTTTTTATTCAGATATAAAATGGTTGATTTGTTTCTGAAAAGTATCTTTAAGGTCCTTAATGGATTAAAAAGTTTTTTATAACACATTTAAATGACAGTTTTATTTTATTGATTTAAAAAACAACCTATGAATTAGTCGCAAGAATAAGTACCAGAAGACTTGGTAGGGATGGATTATTTTTCTGTCCAAGCACTTCATTTTACAGATAAGAAAACCATGCATCTATCCAGATTCAGAAAAGACAAATTATGTACAATGATTCCAACATTTTTTGATATAATCTCTGAACCTTAAAATTCTCTCCAACATAGTTGAAACATTGATTTCTCACATTTCATAGGAAATACTTAGAAATAATTCTGATTATAAATATGTTGAGATTGATTATTTATGGAAAAATGAAGATTTTTTTCTCCTAAATTATTAATATTTTCTGACCTATCCATCCACCCTGTTTTTTGGGGGGATTCCTTTTTTAAAAAATATCTTTGTTTATTCATTTATAATCATGTGGTGCTGAGGATTGAACCCAGTGCCTCGCACATGTGAGGCAGTCACTCTACCACCAAGCCACAGCTATAGCCCCAGCTCTGGGGAGATTCTTCACAATCTTCAAAATGGTAATGCCTGTCAAAGGGTGCTGAAATTCCTAAGTGAAATTAACTGAACTATATATTTGACAATTTTAAAGTTGGGACTAGTGTAAGAAAAAAAAACACTGCATTTAATGCTAGTTTCATAAGTCTCTATTGAGTTTTTCTGTCAGTATTTTAAAAAAATACGTGGCTGCTAAATATATTGAGGGTCTCTGAAGAAATAAAGGAGCTTCTCAATACTATTTTATGTATACATTGATTGAAATTTTACTTTTGGGGCTGGGAAGAGTGGAAGAGTGCTTTTCTAGCATGTGTAAGGCCCTGGGTTAGATTCCCAGCACTATCAAAATAATAATAATAATTATTATTATTTTGCTTTTTAGAAAAGTATTATAGTGACACATTTGTCTCAATTTTTTGCTTCCCTCAAGTTTTAGAACAGTAACAGCAGATATGTTATTTTTCATTTTGGTAAATTCAAACCTCGGGATTAATTTAAAATAAGCAGTTATTTAGATTTTAAGGGTCAGGGTTTAAATGAACAAAATATAATTGGCAACTTAAAAATTTTTTTCAGAGCAATATTTAGGGTAAAATTTTTACCTTTTAGCTTCAAAATGAGACTCTTCCTCTGCTAGATAAAAATAACAAAACATTTTGAAAGAAATAAAATTCAAAAATGTCAAAAATCCCCTTGGAAGCCAGGTTTGGTGGCACACATCTGTAATTTAGCAACTTGGGTGACTGAGGATTTCACAATCCAGGCCAGATTGGGCAATTTAGTGAAACCCTATCTCAGAATAAAAAGATAAAATGGGCTTGGGATATAGCTCAATGGTAAAGCACCCTTGGGTTCTATCCATGTGTGTAAAGAGGAGACCTTGAATGAGAAAGATCTTTGTTGTGGACTATAAATAGCATTTAAAGGACCATATAAGCAATTTTTTTTAAACCTCAGGAATCATTAATAAAGTCATGGAATAATTTAGAACTACATTGCTAAATTAATTTATCACTTGTTAATAAAATTTTCCAATGATTTGGAACTTTCACATGGGAGTAGGAATAGGACCTATGTTTTACTCCTTTTTCTAAATATAAATGCCCCTCAAGAGCTTAAAATATTTTCTAATAGTGTAATCTAAGGATTTCCGAAGTTAATGAGAGATTTTTTGAAAAGGTGGAAGTGAAATATTGTACAGCTTTGAAGTAATTATCAAATAAGAAATGTATAATTAATCATATAGCAAATGTGAATGAATCTATTTGTTAATCATATAGGTCAATACTGTATTTTTTTCTTTATGCAAATCTAGGGATAGATGTGTTTTAACCTAGAAGAAACAAATACTCAAGGCTTTTTTAGAGCTATAAGTCATCACATTTTCAGAGCAGTTGTTTCCTCAGTTATTCATTTAGTGTGGGATGGGCTTCCCAAGAGGGAGACAGATATCCCAGCAGGCTGGCAAAGTTAAGTAGTTCCAGATGGTTTGCAGTAGTATTGAGGATGGCACTTTTAAAATGACTTGGAAAAGAAAATAATTGATTATAGACACTAATAATTCAGTTATATTGAATTGTGTGAGTCATGAATGACTTTGGAATAGGTCAGAAAATCTTTAAACTTTGTTTCATTTTCACATATGTATGTGGAAAAAATGCATGGTTACAAGTTACATAATATCACTCATTTAAAAATTAAATATTTTTCTTATTGAAAACTAGTAAATGTTCACTAAGAAGTAGAGAAAATTCACTTAAGCAAAAAGAATCAAATAGCATTCAGTGTTATTGTTAATTATGCTTACCAGGTTTTTCTCTTCCCTTTTAGATTGCCTCTTTTTTTTTTGTGTGTGTGTGTGTGTGTGTGTGTGTGTGAGTGTGTGGGTGGGTGGGTGTCGGTGGTGTTGGTGCTACACCCTAGGATTTTTACTTTTTATTTTGGAACAGGGTATCACTAAATTGCCTCTGCCTTTCCAGTCACTTAGATTATGCCATCATACCCAGCTCTCTGTGAGCTTTTCATGTTCTGTCCATCTTTTTAATTGTGTTCTATCTTAGACTGTCTTCTGAAGTCTAGTTGACGTTTTTTGTCCTAGTCAATATCAATCTCTTATATGATTGGCTATTGCGGTTATGCTATTGGCTCCCTTATCTCCATCCTTGTTTTAATTACTGATGAAACAACTCCACCCTCGGAGTCTAAAGGCTTCTGATATTTAACTGTTCATGACTGGTTTCAATCCTCCAACCTCTTCTACCCGTCAAAACTGATATATTCTTTATAGTGGGTCATTCTCGACTCTCTTTTCATCCTTTCATTTCAGTCAAGTCATTAATTCAGCCTTGTAAATATCTCATAAATGTCTCTCCCCTTTCTTGCTGTCATTGTCACCTCTTGTCAGTTTTACCCTTCTGCAATACATTTTCCCCAGTGTAGCCAAAAGTATTTTTCTAGAATTTAGGTTATGTAGATTGTCTGACCATCACACTGCTTAAAGATTGCCCTTTACTTGAAGTTGGCCAAACCACATTCCTCCAAACTACAAAATCTGCCAAGGCCTCTGATCCCAAATATGAGGACTGAACGTTCAGTTACAGAGTTAGAAGGAAGAGTTCATATAAGACCATCATCAGGGCTAGGGAGATAGCTCAGTTAGTAGAGTGTTTGCCTCCTATGCACAAGGTCCTGGGTTCTATCCCTAACACCATCCAAAAAGAAAAAAAATCATTTCTGACACTAGCTGCAAATTTGTGGGTTTCCCAAAGCCACTTCTAGATTCCATATTTTGGTAGAAATTCTCACAGAACTCACTGAACACTATTATACTCAGATTTTGGTTTATTACAAGGATAAGCTACAAATTAGAACCAGATAAAAGAAGACATGCATGAAGTGCCATCTAGGAAGGTCACAG
This sequence comes from Sciurus carolinensis, assembly GCF_902686445.1. NCBI lineage: Eukaryota > Metazoa > Chordata > Mammalia > Rodentia > Sciuridae > Sciurus > Sciurus carolinensis. The sequence goes on from NC_062215.1 coordinate 33,363,127, forward strand.
ATGTAATATTTCCTCTGTTCTCAGGGGTATATTACCTCTCCAGAATGAATATGTAGCAATGCAGAGTATTGCCAGTGCAAGAAACTTACCTGAGCTTCACTATCCAGTTTTTATTGGAATTTACTGATTACTGTCCCATGATGGAATTGTTTCCAGTCCTTCTTCCCTTTCCAGAAGTCAGGCAAATACCATGTGGTCTGAGGTCTGAGTGGCCCACCATGAATAATAAAAATACTCATGTTACTTCAGAAATGCCAGAGATTTAAAGGTTCGTTCATAGGAGCTGGGGACAAAGTCCAGACTTCTCTTTGGGCAGACCAAATTATTTACTACATGCCCTTCATTACCTCTTTTGCTTCAAGATGAAATCCAAAGGAAAGACTATACTCATAAGACTCATCTCAGGACTCGCTATCATCCACTCCATTCCACTGTATTTCTAGAAACTACACTTTAGCTATATTAGACTACTAATATATTAGTTTGTATGTGTTATGCTCTTACTCTGCACCTCCGAACATAGCATACTACTCCCTCTTTTTACAATATCACATTTCCTCCACTCCCATCCAGTATCTTAGGTATTCTTTAGGTCTTCATTTAATACCATTTCCTTCAGGAAACCTTTGCTCACCATTCTCACACAAATTATAGAAATGATACCTGAAAGTATAGTTTGAATCTTCACACTTATGAGTTAGGTGTCTCTTCCACGTGTCCCTCCAAAGAACCTGTGCTTATTCCTCTTATAAACACTTATTTAATTAATTCTTCCTTTTTTGTCAAGAAACATTTATATCTCCCCTTTACTAGACTAATGGTCTTTAAAATGAGGTGTATCTAAGCCACAGTCTGTGGCATGTGACTGTAATCCAGTGACTCTGGAGGCTGAGGATCATAAGTTCAAAGCCAGCTTTAGCAACTTAGCAAGGCCCTGTCTCAAAATAAAAAATTAGAAAGAGCTAGGGGTTTAGCTCAGTGCTAAAGTGACCCTGGGTTCAATCTCTATTACCAAAAAAAAAAAAAAAAAAGATGTACCTAAAATAATTCATTAGAGCAAAGAAAGAAAAATTTTAAATATATTTAATGGTATTCAAAATATGAAATAAGTACTATTAATATTTGATATATTATCGAGATTGATAACTTTCTGAATGACAACCAATTTTCTGTCAAGCATGTTATTCCTGAGGGAGTGGAAGTTCCACAGCTCAGAGGGGTTGATATTGTCATCCTTTCTGTAATTTTCAGGATGATGTAAAGTATTGCAGTTTACCTGTGCCTGATTAAATGGTTTTATAGATTGTATTTCCTGGTTTTTGCACTATTAACCCTCACAAAATGGACAAATAGCTTTTAAAATCCCCGCAAAGAAATCATGGGTTGAACATAATATTGATAACACAAGCAAAGGAACAATAAAACTTGGACTGGGTGTGAATCCCAGAACTTGGAAGGCTGAGGCAGGAAGATAGAAAATTCAAGGCCAGTCTGCAATTTAGCAAGACCCTCAGCAGCTCAGTGAGATTGACTATCTCAAAATGAAATATAAGGGTTTGGGGGTGCAGCTCAGTGGTAGAGTGCTTGCCTAGCATACATGAGGTGCTGTGTTTGATCTTCAGCACTGCATAAAAATAAAGATATTTTAAAAGGGAAATTTCTTTAAAAATATGAAAAATAAAAAGAACTGGTGATGTAGCTCAACGGTAAAGTGCCCCTGGTTTCAGTCCCCGATAATGAAGAAAAGAAGCATCAAAATTTAAGAACCCATCTTCCCTTCTTAGGTTCATCTGATTTTTAAAAATATTTTTATAATGTTTTTGTGATTTTTTAATACCTTTATTTTTATGTGGTGATGAGGATTGAACCCAGTGCCTCACACATGCTAGGCAAACAAAAAATGGAATTAAGCAGATCATGTGAAATATGGGTATATGAGAAATATAAGCTATGCATGGTGGTGCACACCTGTAATCCCAGCAACTCTGGAGGCTGAGGCAGAAGGATCGCAAGTTCAAGGCCACCCTCAGCAATTTAGTGAGACTTTGTCTCAAAAAATTAAAAGGACTGAATGGAGCTTAGTGGCAAAGCGCTCCTAGGTTCAATCCCCAGGCCCCCCAAAATTAAAGAAATATATTTTGCTGGGATGTGGCTTAGAGACAGTAGAGCAATTGCCTAGCATGTGCAAGGCCTTGGGTTCAATCCCCAGCACTGCCAAAAAAAAAAAAAAAAAAAAAAAAAATCTATTAAGAAATACTGCCTAAAGAAATACTAAAATATTGGTGAGAACAGTGTTTGTTTTTATGTATTTGTGTGTATATATTTATGTATGTATAATACACATACACATATCCACATGTATGTATACTTTATATACATATATGAGTATTTATATGTATGTCAATATATACACATAAATATAGCATATATCGATATATGTATAAGTATACATAGATTGTGTGATTCATGAAACTCAAGTTTTTTGATAGGGTATCTGAACAAACATTTGGAAGGATTGTATTATGTTAGTAGCTAATTTTTTGCCATTCATTTTCCTAGGTCCTACAATGTCTGGCACAAATATAACATGCAACAAATATTTGCTTATATATGAATGAGCTTAGAGGTTTAAAAAGATACTGTTCTTACTATTATAGCCTGTTTTTTAAAATTTTAGTTTTAATATTCTCATATTTAAAAACTTTTTATTATAGAAAATTTAAACAATCTTGTTTCATCTATAATTCCATACATCTCACCTCACTTCCCATTATGTTCTTTGAAATTTTTCTTTCTTTTTTCCTTGTCTCTCCTTTCTTTTTTTTGGTGGTGATGGGGATTGAACCTAGTGATACTCTACCCCTTAGCTATATTCCCAGCCCTTTTTATTTTTATTCTGAGACAGGACCTTGTTAAATTGCCAAGGTTGGCCTTGAGTTTATAATCCTCTTGCTTCAGCTTCCTAAGTAGCTGGGATTACAGGCATGAGCCACCACACCCAGCTGTTCTGTCATTTTTAAAATGAGTATTCAGGAATTAAATCAATTCTTTTGGACATTTTAAGTGTTACCAATTTTTGGTTACTCTGAAATTTTGTGATGATCATTATTTGAGCAATTCTCTAATTTTCTTAGGGTATATTTAGTGTCGGGATTGCTGTGTTAAGATATTTAAGATACTTAAGACTTTTGAGATGTAGTTTAAAAATGTCCTCTAACAAGGTTTTACTAGTTTACCTTGGAAGCAAGTGCATATTGTCTTGTGCTGCATAATAAAATTTGGGCCAACAGTGGACCACATATACAGTGTTGGTCCCATAAAATATCACCTAGTGATATTCATTATAGCCAACTTAGTTTGTGTAAGTGCACTCTGTGATGTTCCCGTGATGACAAAATTGCCAGGGACACATTTCTCAGAATATTTCCCTATTGTTCAACCAGGCATGACTATGTGATAAAGAGATTGTTAGTATTATGAAGTAATTTAAGCATTTAGAAAATAACAATAATAAAACAAAATATCAATATATCCATCATCCAGTTTCAACAAATTATCCCAATTATTTTATTTTGAGAAAATAAAACACTTCATATATAATTGAAGATTTTATTGTAACCCTTTTTCATACTTCCCTTTTCTTCACAGAGGTGATTTGAGAATTCTGGAAATATATCCTTCTGGTCTCTGTTTTTATATTTTTACTACACATGAACATATGGTCAATCAATATGTGGTGGGGTTTTTGATATTTTGGTAGCCAGCTATTTCAGGATTAACCCCTTTTTCAAAAATATGTACATATAGAACTAGTTCTTTCATTTTAGCTACTATATATTCCATTGTGTAGTTATACTGTGATTTATTTATCCAATCTCCTATTGTTGGACAGGTGGGTGGTTTCTAATTTTTGGATATTAACTAATATATACATATGTATTAGTTAATACTACCTGCTGTACTGGATGAATCCTGAAATCTAAAAGGCTTAACATAATTTCTTATTTATTCAGCCTAATTTCTTATTTATTCAGTGGTGAAGAAGGAGTTGTGCCCTGTGGAGTCATGATCTTCAGCCTATGATTTCCAAAGTTGCTCTAGGTACCAGATCCCTCCAGCAACCATAAGGAGAGAGTGAAGAATGTGTTAGACACTTTTAGGCACATATATGTAGAAGTAGCATGTATTATTTCTGTTCACTTTCCATTGGCTAGAATTTAAGTCATATGACAATAACTAGGGCCTTCATTTCTCACAAAGGGAGCTGGGAAATGTAGTTAATTCCAAGAAACAACCCTAACCCTATGGAAAAAGAGTACAAAACTTTGGGGGATAACTGTAGGGTATATTTGGGGGATATTTGTAGGGTAGCATCTGCCCTACAAATAATGCTGTAGTTTGGATATGTCTCCTTATGCACATGTTTATAGGTTTCTTAGGGTGTACATCTAGAAGTGGAATTGTCAGATAGATATTTTGTACATTTTTATTGCTTTGTCCAGCAGCACTATATGAATGGTCTGTTTTTTTCTATATTCTTGCTACTGTTGGAACTACCATAGTACCCATCTTATATTTTTATACAGCTATGTGCTGTTGCCACTGGATTATATTAGAAAGAGGAAAATACAGAGGATTATATGAGAAAGAGTCAAAATATAGTTGACTATTACCTTGATTTAGGGTGTTTTAGAAGAGGACACTGCCTAAAAATCTAGACAAACTCTGTTCAGAAGGAATATAAGCCACATAAATAATTTAAAAATTTCAGCTGAGCACATTTTATGAAGTGAAAAACAGGTGAATTTAGGGTCGTCTTTTTTTTTTTTTTTTTTTTTTTTTTGGTACCAGGGATTGAAACCAAGGGCATTTAACCATTGAACCACATCCCCATTCCTTTTTATTTTTTTTGTTTTGACACATGGTCTCACTAGGTTGCTAAGGTTGACTTTGAACCTGTAATCCTCCTGCCTCAGCCTCCTGAGTCACTGGAATTACAGGGGTGTGCCACCACACCATGTGTGAATTTAACTTTAATAACTTATTTAACTCAATATATCCAAAATACTGCCTTTTCAACATGTAATCTATATTAAAATATCATTGATATATTTTTATTTCAAGTTTTTAAAAAATCCTGTGTATATTTTACACTTATATCACATCTCAGTTTGGAGTATCACATTTCAAATGCCACATGGGGTTATTGGCTACCATATCAAGCAGTTCAGGGTTAGACATAATACTTTTTGTAAAGGAAGTGGTTGCTAGCTCAGTGCTAGAGTGTGTGGTTGAGTTCAATCCCAGTACCAACAAAACACAACAAAACAAAAACAAATTCTATAACACAGATAGGATATTTAATTTCAAAATCATATTTTAAAAGGCTTTACTCCAATCACAAATATATTTTTATTTAACCTTCAGGAGTATTGAATAGCAAGCTGAATTTATTTTCTCCAGATTTTTTCTTAACTAGAGAATATAGATACTTTTTGAATTCTAATGGGTAAACATATTTCATATTGAAAGTACTGTTAATTCAAAAATGCATTTAATATACCTAACCTACTGAACATCATAGCTTGCAACACAAGTGCTGTGCAGAGTATCAGTTGTTTGTTCTCATGATGTAATTGCTGATTGGGAACTGTAGTTGCTGCTACTGTCCAACAGTAGGAAAAGTGGGAAAAGATCAACATTTAAAATTCAAAGTTACAGTTTCTGCTGAGTGTTTATCACTTTCACACCACTGTAAAGTAGAAAATTTTAAAGTTGAACCTTCATCAGTGGGGGACCATCTGCAACCTAATGCAGATTGAGCTTACTGAATTGTTAAGTTCTTCTCACATAGTTTATGGGGAAGTAGATGAGTGCAATTTTCTATTTAGTTTATTGCTGTGTAATAACTTAAACTTACTGGCTTAAAACTACATCTGTTTGTTGTCCATTGATTCTGTAGGTAAGAGGTTAAGGCAAATTCAGTTGAATTCTCAGTTTAAGATCTGAGAAGGCTGAAGTCAAGGTGTCAGCCCCAAGGTTTGGGGGAAGAATCCACTTTAAGTTCATTCAGTTTATTTGAAGAATCTATTTCCTTGTTGTAGGTCTGATGTCTAGGTCTGAGGTCAACTATTTTCTTGCTGGCTGTCGGGCAGGGACTGATTATCACTTCTAGAGGCCACCCACCTTCTTTCTCACAGGGTTTTCCTCCATCTTCAAACTAGCAGTGGCACATAGAGACCTTGTCATGCTTCACATCTCTCAGGCTCCTCCTGCTGCCAACCAGAGAAAACTCTCAGCTTTTAAATAGGGTCCACACAGATAATTTTCCTATCAACTTGCCATAAAACATAACACATTGGGGCAGGGGTGGATCTAAGTGGTACAGCACTTGTCTAGCATGGCAGAAACCCTTGGCTCAATCCCCAGCACTGCACAGAGAACAAACAACCCACAACACAATCACAGAAGTAATATTTCATTTGTATTCCTAGGTTCCAGTGTTTAGAGCTGGGCATCTCTAGGGAGCCATTTTAGAAATTCTGCACACCACAGTAGAGAAACAGGATGGATTTTAATTATTTTTGTTTAGAGATCTTTTAATTTCATTTCTAAATGAAAATAAAGCATCCTGCCTATTTATTTTGTTTCCATTCCCACCATCCTTTTCTGAGCTAATATCAATTCTTAGCTTGATCTGTACCAGTAATCTTAATTGACATATCTGGTTCCACAATTCTCTTCTTTCAAACAATTTTTCATTTTGCAGAGTGCTCTTTTATTGGAAATAGATACTGTTGCACTTTTCTGCTTAAAATTCATCTGTGTCTTCAAATTGTGGTTAGGATCTAAATGTCTGATGAGGCTACAAGGTCCTACCTTACTCTTACTTGTGGTTACCTCATCATTTGGTTACACCTCAGTTAATCACCCCCCCTTTTTTTTTTGGTACCATGGATTGAATCCAGGTGCACTTAACCAATCACTGAGCCACACCTCCCAGCTTGTTTTATTTTTTGAGACAGATTCTCACTAATTTGCTCAGGACTTCACTAAGTTGCTGAGACTGACTTTGAATTTGTGATCTTCCTGCCTCAGCCTCCAGAGCTGCTGGGATTATAGGTGTGTGCCAGCACCCCAGCATCTATTAACCATGTTTTGCTTTGTTTTCTATATGTGTGGTGTTTAAGTATTAACCCTGGTATGCTCTACTGCTAAGCTACATCCCCAGCCCTTTTTGTTTTGAGACTGGGTCTCACTAAGCTTCTGAGGCTATCCTTGAGCTTTTGATCCTCCTTCCTCAGCCCCCTGAATTGCTTAACAGTCCTGTACCAACATGCTCAGCAACTTCTGTTTTTGATCACTTACTATGCACCAATCACTGTGGTCTTGATTTAATTCACATAACCTGCTCTTTCCTGTCTCAGGAACATTTATTTTCCTTGCCCAATCAATGTTCCCCCTTTTCTCCAGCTGTTCACCTCAATCTTTAGGTTTTATCTTACATATCTCTTCATTATAGAAGTGTTACTTTACCTCTGGTCTTAGTCCTACTTCTTAAATTTCCATCGCATCTTTTGCTTATTCTGTATATCCACTTATCACAATTTAAACATATGTATTCATGTGTTCAGTGTCTCTTCCTCAGACTGAGGGTAACGAGTAAAGAATTATTTTCTTTTGTATATCCAGCACCCAGTACAGGGGTTAGCAAATGTTTGTTAAATAAATGATTAAATCTTCAACTTTTTCTGTGCTCAGTCTACCAGATTGTTTCCTTTCCATTTTTTCTAGGCATTTTCATACCCCCTTCTTTCTTATTATTTTCCTTCTCTGCTGTCCTCTGAAAGGGAGGCGATAAAGGAAGAGAAAGAGAACTGGATGTGGTGGCAAATGCCTGTAACCCCAGTGACTCCGGAGACTGGAAGCAGGAGAATTGAAAGTTTGAGACTAAATTCAACTTGGTGAGGTCCTAAGGACTTAACAAGACCCTGTCTCAAAACTTTAAAAAAGAGCTGGGCATGTAGTTCAGTGGTTAAAAAAAAAAAGAGATTATCTATTTTTTCCCTTTAAGCTTGGTTTCTATTTTTATATTTGTGTGTTTGTTTTGTTTTTTGTTAATATTTTCTATTAACAAAACTATTGAAATGTGTACAATTCTCTTTACCACTATTGCTCCACAACTTTGTAAATGAACACTCAGAAGTCCAAAAGAGTATTCCAAATATGTATGGTTACATTTAAAAAAAAATTAGGGCTGGAGGTGTGGCTCAGTGGTAGAGCGTTTGCCTAGTATAATACAAGGTCCTTTGTTTGATACCCAGCACCACCCTCTCTCAAAACTTATTCTCATGTAATTAAGAATATTGTGAACAATGACAAGTTTGAAGAAAAATACTAGAGTTGTGAACTTGTTAAAAGGTTGAGAGTTTTTAAAATTTCTACTGTGTATTTTCACTTAAAACTTTGCCTTATGCTGCATAACTTTGAGAAAGACTAATCTATTACTTCCTATTTTAGTTGAAATCAGCAAAAAAAAAAAAAAAACCAGAAGAATTATCTATTGGTTAGAAATATCAAAGCTAATTTTTCCCCTTGGTGACTTGATTCCATATTGATTTATAAAATTACTCCAGTGGGGTTTGGTGGCCCACACCTGTAATGAAGCCCTGGGATCCTTGGTGTTAGGGGGAAAAAATTAGTCTTCTATAGATTATTTGCCCTACATTTACCACAAGGCACAATCTCTGATCTTTGATCCTTATATAGTGATTTCTTATTCTTTTTTATTCTTTGTTTTGTTATGTGTTACTTAGGATTGAACCCAGAGCCTCACACATACAAGGCAAGTACTGTACCACTGAGCTATATCCCCAGCCCCCACTTTTTTTTGAGACCGGATCTTGCTAAATCCCCCAGGCTGTTCTTGAATTTGTGATCCTCCTCCCTCAACCTCCTGAGTAGCTGGAATTACAGGTATATACCACCATACCTGACCTTACATTTTTCTATGTTGTGAATGTAAATATAAAAATTAAATAACTGATGAGACTATTTTTTAAGAAGTATATTATACCATAGCTAACATTGATCTTTACATAAGAAAAGCAGATAACAGCTGGTCATGGTGGCATAGGCCTGTAATCCTAGCAACTGGGGAGTTTGACACAGAAGGATTGCAAGTTCGAGACCAACTTCATCAATTTAGTGAGAGACCCTCAGCAATTTAGTGAGACCCTATCTCAAAATAAAAAATAAAAAGGACTGGAGATGTAGCTCAGTGGTAAAGCACACCTGGATCCAATCGCTACACCCAAAAACAAAACCCAAAACAACAAAAAATAAAATGTAATTCCCTTAAAGGTGGTATATGTTTTATGTACTATGTATGTATATTATATATTCATACATAGAAACATGCATATTCTATATAGTATTTTTTAAAATTTGTTGAGCTAGGTGATATATATGTATTTTTGAGTATGTAAGGTGTGTGTGTATGAAATTTTTACTTAGACTGAAAGCCTAGAGGGCAGGAATCATGTTCTAAATATATCCTTTTTTACTTTTTGGTACTGGGGATTGAAACTAGGGGTACTTAACCACCGAACCTCATCCCCAGTCCTTGTTTTTATTTTGAGACAGGATCTTACTAAGTTGGTTAAGGTCTTCTTAAATTGCTGAGTCTTGACTTTCAACTTGTGATCTTCCTGCCTCAGCCTCCTGAGCCGCTGGGATTATAGGTGTGGGTAATTGTGCCTCACTAACCCTATAATTTCAGTTCTCCCATGTAAGCCTCCTGAAGTTATTTAAACACTAAACTGAAGAACAGTTCACATCTTGGTGTACAGTTTGTAACAATGGTATTTTTTTTTTAACTACTGAGATGCCTGGAGATATTTTACATAGATTTGAAAGCATATTCTAAATATGTATAGGTATTATATGTCTATTAAAAATTTTAATTTAGGGGTAGGGATTTATCAGTGGTAGAGCATTTATGTGAGACCCTGGATTCAGTTCCCACTAATGCAAAATAAATAAATAAACAAACCTCAATTTTTTTTTTAATTAAAAATATTTCAGGGGCTGGAGTTGTAACTCAATGATAGAGTGCTTGCCTGGCACATGTGAGGCTCTGGATTCCATCCTCAGCACCACATTAAAAAAAATAATAATAAATAAAAGGTATAAAATTTTTTTCAAGATAGTGGTAGAGCATCTACCCAGTATGCCTAGTATTCCTGGGTTCAATTCATAGCACCAAGAAAAAACTTAGTTTCAATTTTAATTACTAAAGTAGCCAAAGGCAACTTTTTTGTCTATTGTTTTAATTCCTAATGCAATAGCCACTCAGCAAATGTCTCTTTAAGGAAAGAAATTCCTTTAAATTCTTATCATTATTACTATTATTATTGTGTCTGAGGATTGAGCCCAGGACCTCCTTCACACATGTCAAATATATGCTCTATCACTGAGGTACATCCCTTGTCCTTATTTTTTTTTTTTTTAATTAAGTAAAAAGAGAAAAATATTTTTGCTTGATTTATTTATAAGCCATATTAATTCCATAATGTATGTGATCTTTTAGAAGTAAATAACCTACTGGTCATTAATAAACAATGGATTATAAATTAATATAAAGCATTGATCACATGTATTCTGAAATCATCAGGGATTTTTTTACCATTGGATCCATCTACTGTAACAGTTTCAGAATCACTAATGAAAAATTATTATTCTTTCTATAATGCATTAAAATATGACTCCAAGTAAAGCATATCCTTCAGAGCCAGAATTCCATTTTATATATTAAAAATCCAGTTTATGTGCAAGTAAAACTATTACTTGACTATCAAAGAAAGAGGAGAAAATAAGACAGATGATACTAGCTTTTGGCCCAAGGTGTAGCACTGTGGGCTAGCATGTTCTAAGGCCCTGGGTTTAGTCCCCATGCTTTAGTCTGCCTTTGTTTTGCTGTGACCAAAATACCTGGCAAGAGCAACTAAGAAAAGTTTATTTTGACCTATGGTATCAGAGGTCTCAGTCTATATAGACAGCTGACTTCATTGTTCTGTTCCCCAGGTGAGGCATATCATGAAGGGAATGGTGCGACAGCAGTAAGGAAGCAAAGACACAGGTGGGAGGGAGCCCCTGGGAATATGCATCCTTCTAGGGCATGCTCCCAGTGACCTACCTCCTCCAGCCATACCCCATCTGACTATAATTACCACTCAGTCAGTCCATCCATTCAAACAGCTCTTACAGTCATTTCACCTCAACATTCATATTAACCCAAGAGCTGCTGGGGAATACCTCATACCTAAATGATAATACCACAACACTGCAAAAAAAATTTTTTTAAGTTATTAACTTTAACATAGATCTATAAACTATATTGAAGATTAAATATAAATAAAAGCATTCTTTTAGAATAAAACCTTACAAATGAATAGTAAAACATGCCCTAAAGTTTTACTTTAAAAAAAAAAACCCAGCTAATTAAACATCACAGCTGAAGAGTCCATTAAATATTACATTTAGTAATTAGTGTATTTTTATATTCTTACATAAGTCAAAATTATCAAACCATGAAACAATTTCTTCTTGTTTCTCCAAGGACTCTAAAAGGTTTTAATTAAGCTTTTTATATTGAGAATTTTCTTGGTTTTAAAAACCTTTTATTTACTTATTTTGGTACTAGGGATTGAACCCAGAGATACTTTACCACTGAGTACATTCTCAGTTGTTGTTGTTTTTTTTTTTTTTTTTTTTTAACTTTAAGAGTCTCGCTAAATTGCCGAGGCTGTCCTTGAGCTTGCAATCCTCCTTGATCTTAGTTAGCTTCCTGAGTTGCTGCAATTACAGGCATGTGTCACTATACCCCCAAAACCTTTTAATTTTAAACTGACTGGCTGTGCATTTAAAATTATGGTTCTTGCTATAATTATTATGGCACGTGCCTGTAATCCCAGCAACTCTGAAGGCTAAGGATCTCAAGTTTGAGGTCAACCTTGGCAACTTAGACCCTATCTCAAAATAAATAAAAGGGTCAGGGTATCTCAGTGGTAGAACACCCCTGGGTTCAATTCATGTACAAAAAAATATGAAATCATTTTATATTTCATAGTATGCATAGCTAGTAGTAAGTTTTAAAAAAATAATTAAAACAGTATCTTTTTAAAAATTGACATCAGTGGAGTTTATTTTGTTTTCTACCTTATTACAGAAAGAATTTAAAGTGGTAAATTAATTTCATTATAATGAGAGTAATAATCTCCAAAAAAAAATTAAGTACCTAGCATATGCCAAACACAATACTAAATGCTGCTTGTATAGAAATAAACACATTTCTTCAAGAAGTGTGCAGTTCACCCTGTGAAAAATGCAGCCTGAAAGTCTTTTATTTTGAGAAAGGGTCTCACTAAACTGCTGGGACTGACTTGGAAATTGCTATGCTCCCACCTCAATCTCCTGAGGATTACAGGTCTTCCATTGCTTTACCCATATGTTTTCATTCTTCCTACTCAGTTAGTTGAAAAAAAAACTAGCAAAATTTACTTTAAAGGACGAATTGGCTTTTTCTAGAGTGATTTCATGTTCTTCCCACAGAGCTAACACAGGGGCCCTCTATGCTCTGGTAAATGAGGTACTTTCTATAGTAGGTGCAATACATCTTCAATATTTTGGAAAATGTCACACTTCCAAGTTTATAATGGCTCCTGACTCCAGGAACTCCATTTTGCTGTGATCAGTCCAGCATGGCCTCCCCTAAACTGGTTTCTTTACAGCAATAAAAAGCCCCTGTGTCTAATCTGTTTTCTGAAACCCCAGTACATTAAAATATTAATAAAAGTTATGAGCTTTTCCCCTAATAAAAAGTGGGCAGTTTAGGGAAGTCATATAATTAATCAACAAGTAAATACAGTCTGGATATAATGTTATTAACTCTGTTATATATGAAGTAATATTCTAAATATCTTACATGCTGTTATTCTGTATTTTTCAGATAAGGGTATTCTTAGAGACATTAGATAAACTTGTCCACGGTCATGGAATAAATGGGAGAATCAGAATTTGAACTCAAATATGTCTGACTCCAAAACTTGTTACCTGTTGCCTCTATACACTGATAAGACATTAAGACTTTATGGAGACACTGAGGTGGGTGAGCCAACATAGGCCACTGGAGTCTGGAAGGGGATACTTAAATTCAATTTAGAAGACTAAGAATTAACCAAGAGAAGGGAGCTGAAAAGCATCCCAACACAGAGATTGCTTTTGTGAAGACCCATAGATGAGAAAGCATAGACCATTTGGGACATGTCCTGCAAAGAGTGGAGAAATGACCCCCAAATCATTTATTCCTTCAGTTACTATTGGGCACTGTAGACTGTATTTGCTGCATTTTGGGGAATGTACTGGAATTTTTCAAACTAAAAAGTCATTGAAATGCCACTCATATTAAACGAAATGCCACATAATCAGGGAATAGAAGAGGTTTATGTTCTTACTTCTCCCCTCTCATTTTATTTATTTATGTATTTATTTATTTTTTACCAAGCCAAGGGCACTTAACCCCATCCCCAGCCCTTTTTTAAAAATGTTTTATTTGAGACAGTGTCTCACTAGGTTGCTTACAGCCTCATCTAGTTGCTGAGGCTGACTTCTAACATTCAGTCCTCCTGCCTCAGTCTCTTGAGCTGTTGTGTTGACTGGCCTGGCTGATTTTCTTTTTTCTTTCTTTACTTTTTTTTAAGAATACTGGTTTATAAATTGTAGGTGTCTCTGTCTCTCCCCACCCTCCTTCTCTCTCTCTCTTTCCACCTCATTATTTCTCTCTTCATGCTACCTAAAGCCAAACTGTGGAGATTTTAGAACTGAAAACTACCTGAAGTGTTCCTGTTTCAACTATGCTTAAATTCTATTTACTTCCTAAAGATTTGTGAAAAGAGAATTTTTTTTATATCAGTATCTACTGTGTGTGTGAGCTTATCTTTCAGAAGATCAATGTGCTAAAACATCCTTTCAAGGATATATCTGGAGAAATAGGGAGCACATCACGCTGTGCATGGATATGAAGGATAACACAAGACCATGACTCAGATTATAAATCAACATATAAAATTTAGGAGGTAGTGAATAATTTTTTTTGAGTGTCATTCATTGATAGGATTTTTATTAGTTTATTTTCTTCTCCCTTCTGGAGATGCACCCTTCAACACTTAATTTAAAATGCTATCATCTACTAGAAAAATTGCCCCAAGGAAAGTTGAAAGTAGCATTCTCTCCCCTGAACTACCCCAATATTTTATCTTTTAACCACTCTTTGTTGTGCTACAGTTTGAACCCAGTGAACCACACTTCTAATCCCTATCTTTATATTTTTAAAAGACATTCAATAATTCTTTCCTTTTTATTATGTCATTTATATGCTACTTTTTAAAAAAATTCAGCAGTATTGGGGATTGAACTCAGAGGTATTTTATTCCTGAGCCCTTTTTATTTTGAGAACAGGGTCTCACTGAGTTTGAGGAACTTTTGATCCTTCTACCTCAATTCCCCAGTTGATTTATATGCATTTCTTTTTTTTTTTCTTTCATGCTTGGGATTGAACCCAGGGCCACTTAACCACCGAGCCACACCACTAGCCCTTTTTTATTTTGCTACAGGGTCTCAGAAGTTGCTTAGGGCCTCACTAGGTTGCTGAGGCTGGTCTCAAGCTGTAATCCTCCTATCTCAGCCTCCCAAGTTACTGGGCTTATAGGTATACCTGCCATATACACCATACCTGCCTATATACATTTCTCATCTCCTCTGTTAAATTGTACCTTCCTTGAAGCAGAATTCATGTTTGATTCTTAACACTAAAGCCTCATACATATAAAGCACTGAGTTAATATCTAATGAATTTAAGTATAGCATGTATATCATGAATTAAATTATTAGAGCAGTATTTAAGTGTTGAATACGAATTACCTGCATCAAAATCATCTGGAGAGACTGGGGCTGTAGCTCAGTGGTAGAACACTTGGCTCGCATTTATGAGGCACTGGGTTCGATCCTCAGCATCATATAAAAATAAGTAAATAAAGATATTGTGTACATCTACAACTAAAAAAATACATATGTAAAAAACAATCTGGAGGCCTGGCATGGTGGTGGCACATGCCTGTAATCTCAATGACTTGGGAGGCTAAGGCAGGAGAATCACAAGTTCAAGGCCAGCCTCAGCAACTTAGTTAAAAATGCAAATTCCTGTGCTTCTGCACACATTTACTGAATGAAAACTTATGAGTTCCAAGAATATGTTTTGAATAAAAACTCTAGGTAATTATGATACACGCTAAATTTCGAGAACCACTGTGTTAGGGAGAATGTAAGAATCAAATTAATATTGCATTATATGAAATTATAGATGCATATTAATGTTAATAAACTAATATTTCATATATACTAGGTAAAAATAGATAAAAAATGGAGATAATTTCAATGGAAATTTTTCTATATGTCAGTGAAGATCAATATTTATAATTTGTAACTTTCATCTTCATTTAAATAATGTTATTGATCATTTTCTATGAATGCATTGTTTTTTTTTTACTTTGAGACAGGACCTTGCTAAGTTGTTGAAGCTGGACTTGAACTTGCAGACTCCTGCCTTAGCCTCCTGAGTCACTGGAATTATAGGCATGTGCCGCTGTGCCTGGATGCAAGAGTTTTCCCTTTTTCCATATTTTTTTTATTGGTGCATCATAGTTGTGCAAAATGGTGGGATTTATTGTTACATATTCATGTGTGCATACAACATAAAATATAATTTTGCCAATGTCATTCTCCCAAAAATCCCCATAGATTGCCTTTTAAGCATGATTCCCTATGATGTTGTTTATGAATATTATCATAAATATTATGGTTTAGATAATACTTAGCAATTATTTTCTACTTATCTTTAACAACACATTGTATTCTAGAATTGTTTGTGTTATCTGTGATTTTTAAAATATAAAATTGTTGATAGAATGCTAACTCTCTTGGTTTATGCATTATTGAATGTGATAAGGACTAGGATAAGCTGTAACAAGCAAGTCTAATATAAATCATCACCCAGGTAGTTCTTTTATTTCTTAGTGTGATACCATAGTTTTATAAACTTAAACTGCTTTTACAATAATAAAGATAAGAAATGCTTACATAAAACTTGTAGAGCACTGGTCCAAGTACTTTGCATACATTAATTCATTTAATTCTCACAACAACCAAACGAAATAGGCATTGTTATCCTCTATATAGTACAGGTAAGGAAACTGGGTACAGAAGTTTTTTTTTTAATTTTTTATTGTAAACAACTGGGATACATGTTGTTTCTGTTTGTACATGGAGTAACAGCATACCATTTGCATAGTCATACATTCACATAGGGTAATGATGTTTGATTCACTCTGTTATTTTTTCCTTCCCCCCCACCCCTCCCACCCCTCTTTTCCCTCTATACAGTCCCTCCTTCCTCCATTCTTGCCCCCCTCTCACCCCCCATTATGTGTCATCATCCGCTTATCAGTGAGATCATTTGTTCTTTGGATTTTTGAGATTGGCTTATCTCACTTAGCATGATATTCTCCAATTTCATCCATTTGCCTGCAAATGCCATAATTTTATTATTCTTTTATAGCTGAGTGATATTCCATTGTATATATATACCACAGTTTCTTTATCCATTCATCAATTGAAGGACATCTAGGTTGGTTCCACAGTCTGGCTATTTGAATTGAGCAGCTATGAACATTGATGTGGCTGTACCTCTGTAGTATACTGATTTTAAGTCCTTTGGGTATAGGCCAAGGAGTGGCATAGCTGGGTCAAATGGTGGGTCCATTCCAAGTTTTCTAAGAAATCTCCACACTGCTTTCCAGAGTGGCTGCACTAATTTGCAGCCCCACCAGCAATGTATGAGTGTACCTTTTCCCCCACATCCTCTCCAACACCTATTGTTGCTTGTATTCTTGATAATCGCCATTCTAATTGGGGTGAGATGGAATCTTAGTGTAGTTTTGATTTGCATTTCTCTTATTACTAAAGATGGTGAACATTTTTTCATATGTTTTTGATTGCTTGTAGATCTTCTGTGAAGCATCTGTTCATATCCTTAGCCCATTTGTTGATTGGGTTATTTGTATTCTTGGTGTAGAGTTTTTGAGTTTTTTATATATTCTGGAAATTAGTGCTCTATCTGAAGTATGAGTGGCAAAGATATTCTCCCACTCTGTAGGCTCTCTCTTTGCATTGCTGATAGTTTCCTTTACTGAGAGAAAGCTATTTAGTTTGAATCTATCCCAGTTGTTGATTCTTGCTTTTATTTCTTGTGCTATGGGAGTCCTGTTAAGGAAGTCTGATCCTAAGCCAACAAGGTGAAGATTTGGACCTACTTTTTCTAATATAAGATGCAAGGTCTCTGGTCTGATTTCGAGGTCCTTGATCCATTTTGAGTTGATTTTTGTGCAGCGTGAGAGATAGGGCTATAGTTTCATTCTGTTGCATATGGATTTCCAGTTTTCCCAGCACCATTTGTTGAAGAGGCTATCTTTTCTCCATTGCATATTTTTGGCCCCTTTGTCTAGTATGAGAA
Organism: Sciurus carolinensis; assembly: GCF_902686445.1. Classification (NCBI taxonomy): domain Eukaryota; kingdom Metazoa; phylum Chordata; class Mammalia; order Rodentia; family Sciuridae; genus Sciurus; species Sciurus carolinensis. The sequence continues at coordinate 33,380,753 of NC_062215.1, forward strand.
AATTGTATTTATTTGGGTTTGTGTCTGTGTCCTCTATTCTGTACCATTGATCAAGATATTTGTTTAAATTAACATAGCTGGAAAATGGCTAGGCTATGAGGTAACACAGTGTAGCTTCAGAGTTGGCACTTATAAATAGCCTACAATAGTGATATTTATTTTTTATGGTACTGAGGGTCAAACCCATGGGTGTTCTACCACTGATCTATATCCTTTCAACCCTTGTTATTTGGTTTATTTTGAGATAAGTTCTTGCTAAATTGCCCAGTGCCTCACATGTGCAAGGCAAACACTCTATCTACCACTGAGCCACAACCCCAGTTATTTAGACTCTTTTTTGATTTTTATTTAAAAAATTTTTTTTGGTTGTAGATGGACACAATACCTTTGTTTTTTATTTATTTACTTGTATGTAGTGCTGAGAATCGAACCCAGTTCCTCACACATGCTAGGCAAGCGCTCTACCACTGAGCCACAACCCCAGCCTACTCTAAAAAACTCTTACAATTAGGAGGATTGGTGAGTTTATGAAAGGAGTTCTAATTGTGTCAAAATACTTGAAAATACTTGGGAATCTGATGGTATACTTGGCTACAGCATGAGTATAAGATTTATTTGGAAAGAATTTTTGGATAGGAAAAACATCTAAATAAAAAGTACAGAATTCTCAGTGGGCTTCAGGGCCAGGCTTATTAATTTAAAACATAATCTTGGATTTTTGACAAACTCTTGTATTGCTGACATTTTCTGTCTTATAATGTAAGAGAAAAAAAATATGAGAAAAAAATCATGAGGGATATACATCAAATCATTAGCAATCATTTTCTTTGGAAGGTACAATTTTAGATTTAAAAAGATTTTTTCTTCTTACTGTATTTTTACTTTTTTTCAACAAAATATGTTGTTTAGTAAGTATCGGGGAGGTAAAAGATGCAATGAATGGTTCTCCTGCTCTGGATCCATTTATGGCTAATGAGGAATAATTGCTTGGTGTGCAGAAAAGATAGAAACTCTTTATAATGACCATGCCATTTTAAAGTTTGTGATAGGTAGGGTGGAGAATTGTAGAAGTCACCACATATATGTAGTCCATATTGAAGGAAGAAAAATTTTAAACATTAATCTAAAAATATGTAGTCATGACTTTATGACCTAGGACTAAGAAAGTCAGGAAATACTAAAAGATAATTGTATAGTTATACAATTATAAATTATAAGAGTTTTTTAAAAGGCAAAAGGAACCAAAACTACCGTGTATCTACTTGAACAATTTTTTTTTTTTTTTTTTTATATCAGGGAGTGAACCCAGGGACATTTAACCACTCCTAGCCCGTTTCATATTTTATATTGAGACGTTGTCTCACTAATTTGCTTAAGGCCTCCCTAAGTTGCTGAGGCTGACTTTGAATTCATGATTCTCCTGTGCTTCTAGGATTACAGGTATATGCCACTAACCCTGACTACTTGGAACATTTTTAACCCAAGTTTTATAAGGGATACAGTAAATCCCCCTTATCTACAGTTTCTCTTTCCATGTTTCAGTGACCCATGGTCAACCTTGGTCCAAAAAGAAATTAAATGAAAATTTCAAAAATAATTCCTTTTTTTTTTTTTTTTTTTTTTTGTAGTGCTGGAGATTGAACCCAGGGCTTCACATATGCCAGACAAGGTGCTTTTATCCTTGAACCACAACCCCAGCCCCATAAATAATTTTAAATTGCATGCTAATCTGAGTTATACAATGACATTTCTCAGTTTCCTGGTCCATCCCATTCAGGACATGAATCATCCCTTTGTCCATTATTATCAATGCTGTACACACTAGCATCCATAAATCATTTAGTAACTATCTTGGTTATCTTGACTGTTAGGTTACTACATTGCTTGTATTCAAGTAATCCTTACTTCATAGCCCAACTCTGCATCAATTACTTCATCTCATCACATAGGCCTTGTATCATCTGACATCACACACAAAAAAGGATAAATATAGCACAGTGGTAGAGAACTTGTCTAGCACATGTAATACCCTGGGTTCAATCCCTGGCCCTGAAGATTAGGGAAAAAAAAACATATTTCAAGACAGACAGTATTCACATAACTTTTTTTTACAATGTATTTACTTAATTGTTCTATTTTATTAGTCATTAATCTCTTACTGTGCCTAATTTATAAATTAAACTTTAGGTATATATGTGTTGGAAAAAACATAGTATGTATTGGGGTTTGATACCATCTGCAGCTATAGGCATCCACAGTAAAGGGGACTGCAAAATTTATAGAGGATGAATGTAGAAAAATGATAGAAACATTTAAGTGTGTAAGAAAAGTTTAAATTCAGGATTAACAGATATGAAGAGTATGTTAAAGATAATTTTACTAGCCAAACAGGAATTAAGGACTCTATAGGCCTATTTAATATTAATAGCTCCTGTTTTCTTCCCATGTTTTCTATCAAGGAGAGCAATCTTTTAGTTTTTTTTTTAAATATTTTTAGTTGTAGATGGACACAAAATCTTCATTTATTTTTATGTGGTGTTGAGGATTGAACCCAGTACTTCACAGGTGCTAGGCAAGCGCTCTACCACTGAGCATGACCCCAGCCCCCTAGTTCTTTTTTTATTTTCCTTTTTTATAGTGCTGGTGATGGATCCCAGAGCCTTGCACCTGCTAGGCAAGCACTCTACCACTAAGCTATATCCCCAACCAAGGGAGAACAATCTTTATAATAGCAAAAAATCATTTAGTAAAGTCCAAAATAGGTGAAATTAAGAAAACTTATTGCCAGGCATGGTGGCACATACCTATAATTCCAGTGGCTTGGGAGGCTGAGGCAGGAGAATTGTGAGTTCAAAACCAACTTCAGCAACTTAGCAAGGCCCTAAGCTACTCAGACCTGGTCTCTAAATAAAATACATGAGAGGACTGGGAATGTGGCTCAGTGGTTAAGCACTTCTGGATTCAATCCCCAATACCAAAAAAAAAGCAAGATTCTTAACTGCTTAATATGACTTTGTTGCTTAACCTGAAATTATTATATCTCTTATTATATCTGAGGATGTTGCATGTACTTGTATGTGAGAAAACTGAAATTTGAGGATTATTAAGAATAGGCACAAGCTAGAAGATTGGACATTAGTAGCAAGTTGATCACAATTCAAACATGACACAAAGCTTGATGGATATTTATACAAGCAGTGAAAATAATTTGTAATTCTATAGCAAAAAGAACTTAATAAGTTGGTTTAAATAAGGAATTCAGTATAACTAAATATCTAATCCTGCATTTAAGTTGGAAAAAAATCAGTTGAAAGAATAATTTACAAAGGATAAATAGGGACAAAGGGAATTTTACTGTTAGTAGATTTAATATGAATTAGTAACATGATTTACTTGTAAAATTGAATTATTATATTTTTCCAAGCCTGGTTAGGCCATACATAGCATGTATCCAGATTTAGGTACCACATTTGAAGAAACTGAGATATGTTCAGATGACAACAGAATGAGTTCTTTTTTTATGTGGAAAAAGAATTAGACTTAATTTGAGCTGTAAAGCAGTTCTGGGAGTAAAGGTGATAGGAAGACAAACCTTAGCTCAAAAGAAAAAAAAAATTTTGGTGAATTTTTAAGAGGCAGTAGTTTTTATGTGTGATACATACTGGCTATTTGTATATCCTCTTTGGAGAAAAGTCTGTTCAAATCCATTGTTAATTGTTTTAGTCAACTTTTTTATTGCTTTAACCAAAAGACCTGATGAGAACAATTAGAGGAGGAAAAATTAATTTGGGGACTCATGGTTTCAGGTTAGTCCATAGACAACCAACTCCATTCTCTGGGCCTGGAGGTGTGGCAGAACATGGCAGAAAAATACAGCAGAGGAAAGTTGGCTCGGGACATGGCACCAGTAAGCAGAGAGAGAGAGAGGCAGGCAAACAAAGCTCAACTCACTAAACATATATATGTATGTACATACCAAAGGCACATACCTAATGACTCACCTCTTCCAGTCATATCCTACCTGCCTACAGTCACCATTTAGTTAATCCCTATCAAGGGATTAATTCACTGATAACCCAATCATTTCACTTCTAAACTTTCTTGTACTGTCTTACACATGAGCTTTTGGGAGAAACCTAATGTCAAAACCAGAACACCAATTTTTTATTGGGTCATCTTTCAATATTGAGTTTTTTATACATTTTGAATATAAGAAATTTAGCAGATTTGTAAAAAAAAAAAAAAAAAAATTTTTTTTTTCTTTTTTTGTGCTGTAAGTTGAACCCAGGGCCTCCTTACACTATAAGTGCACATGCTACCACTTAGCTACATCCCCAGTCCCATGATTTATAAATATTTTCTCCTGTTCAGTATGTTTTTCACTTTCCTGATGGTGTTACTTGAAACACAATGTTTTAGTTATCATATAGTCCAATTTGTGGATTAACTTTTTTAGTAGTGCTTTTGGTGTTGCTTAACCTAAATTCATGTAGATTTTCTGTTTTCTCCTAAGAGTTTTGCTTTAAGCTCTTGTGTCTAGGTCTGTGATCCATTTTGAGATAATATGTCTGTTGGGGATGGGGATCCAACTTTATTCTTTGGCATGTAGATATCCAGTTGTCCTAGCACCATAAGTTGAATAAATTTTCTTTCCTATCTCATATTGTCCTATCAATCAAATTTTTAAAGGAATAGTGTGACTTTTATTTTTAATTAAAAAGATAAAACTGTGGGTGAAAGAGAAAGTAATGCATAATTTTGCTACTCTTATGTAACTTCACTGTGTATTTCTGTAGTCCACTTTCATAGACATAAATTTTATGGAGTTCGTTATACTGTGTATTTTGTTTTGCCCTTTTCACTTGATATAAGATAGACATCTTCCATATTGCTATGTAGAGTTCCATATTTTTGTAATTTCCAAGTGTTTCATTTGTAGATTATATCTAATTTGATAAATCTATCCCTTATTTTGAAAATTTGAGTTCACTCTAATTTTTATTATTTAAATAACATTGCACTCAAAATCTTTGTGCATAACCTGTTAATTTCTGGATAATTTCTTTAGATAATTTTCTAGGAATATTTCTTCTAAACTTGTATTGAAAACCAACTAGAGAGTAGTTATATAATTTTACTTCCTCCCCACCCCTCCCACCCCTCTTTTCCCTCTATACAGTCCCTCCTTCCTCCATTCTTGCCCCCCTCTCACCCCCCATTATGTGTCATCATCCTCTTATCAGTGAGATCGTTTGTCCTTTGGATTTTTGAGATTGGCTTATCTCACTTAGCATGATATTCTCCAATTTCATCCATTTGCCTGCAAATGCCATAATTTTATTATTCTTTATAGCTCAGTAATATTCCATTGTATATATATACCACAGTTTCTTTATCCATTCATCAATTGAAGGACATCTAGGTTGGTTCCACAGTCTGGCTATTGTGAATTGAACAGCTATGAACATTGATGTGGCTGTATCTCTGTAGTATACTGATTTTAAGTCCTTTGGGTATAGGCCAAGGAGTGGCATAGCTGGGTCAAATGGTGGGTCCATTCCAAGTTTTCTAAGAAATCTCCACACTGCTTTCCAGAGTGGCTGCACTAATTTGCAGCCCCACCAGCAATGTATGAGTGTACCTTTTCCCCCACATCCTCTCCAACACCTATTGTTGCTTGTATTCTTGATAATTGCCATTCTAATTGGGGTGAGATGGAATCTTAGTGTAGTTTTGATTTGCATTTCTCTTATTACTAAAGATGGTGAACATTTTTTCATATGTTTTTGATTGCTTGTAGATCTTCTGTGAAGCATCTGTTCATATCCTTAGCCCATTTGTTGATTGGGTTATTTGTATTCTTGGTGTAGAGTTTTTTGAGTTTTTTATATATTCTGGAAATTAGTGCTCTATCTGAAGTATGAGTGGCAAAGATATTCTCCCATTCTGTAGGCTCTCTCTTTGCATTGCTGATAGTTTCCTTTACTGAGAGAAAGCTATTTAGTTTGAATCTATCCCAGTTGTTGATTCTTGCTTTTATTTCTTGTGCTATGGGAGTCCTGTTAAGGAAGTCTGATCCTAAGCCAACAAGGTGAAGATTTGGACCTACTTTTTCTAATATAAGATGCAAGGTCTCTGGTCTGATTTCGAGGTCCTTGATCCATTTTGAGTTGATTTTTGTGCAGCGTGAGAGATAGGGCTTTAGTTTTATTCTGTTGCATATGGATTTCCAGTTTTCCCAGCACCATTTGTTGAAGAGGCTATCTTTTCTCCATTGCATATTTTTGGCCCCTTTGTCTAGTATGAGAAAATTGTATTTATTTGGGTTTGTGTCTGTGTCCTCTATTCTGTACCATCGATCTACCTATTTTGGTGCCAACACCATGCTGTTTTTGTTACTATTGCTTTGCAGTATAATTGAAGTTTCCAGACAGTTTTTATGCATAATTGTATTTAATTCTCACACAGTTCAATTAGATTAGTAACTCAAGACTCAGAACTAAGTTGATTACTTACCCAAAGTCATAAAACCAGTATAAGTGGCAAAGATGGCATATAAGGCTGTATGACTCCCAAACCCCACTGGCTCCCAGACCAGATATAAAGTTATAATGGCAAGATTCCCTCAGTAATAGTTTATATTAGATTAGGTATTTTGTTTAGAGGTTCTCTAAATACACAACTTAAATACTAACACATTAGTGGCCTGAAATTTGTTTTTTAAAAATGTGAGTCTGTAGACCGACTTCACTGTAGACTTAAGAATTATTCTTGGAGCCCATGGCTAATCATTTTGTAGTATTTTCACTTGTGTAGTATTTGCCCTTCCAAAGGATCTAGAGAGGATACATAAATATTCTAGAAATTGTTTCACTTAATGAGTAAATGCTTTAAAAAATAAAATGGAAAATGAATTAGGATTTGTTTGTTTTGTACCAGGGATTTGAACTCAGGGGTGCTTTACCACTGAGCTATTGCCAGACCTTTTTTTATTTTTTAATCTTGAGACAAGGTCTTGCTATGTTGCTGAGGGTCTTACCAAATTGCTGATGCTGACCTCAAACTTGTGATCTTTCTGCCTCAGCTCCCATGTTACTGGGATTATAGGCTTGTGCCACAGGGCCCAGCTGAATTAGGAATTTTTAATATCCAAATGTAAATCTAAATTTTTGAATGTCTTAAAGATAAATTTTAGTATTGTGAAGAGAATATACCCAGTAGAAGCATTTCTAATTTAGACATCTAATTCCTATATAAGATATGTTCTATTAATAATTTAGATGTTAGTAGCTGTTTCAGTTATAGAATTATTAAATGTTTATTATTTGAAATTATTATATACAACTCACAATTATTGTTATATCCTGAAATATGAAGAGGAAAATTTCAATTTTAAAATAACAAAATAATGCTTTAAAGAAGTCAGTTATTTTGAAATTCAGGGATCCAAAAGAAATGCCTTGGGCCATGTTCAGAGATAAGAGTTTCTTTAAAACATGAAAATGCCAGTTCTCTACACAAACCCTTGTTCCAGGTTTCTATTTTTGCCATCTTTCAGCCCATGAAACTGCCTAAACTCTCTTCATCTTTCATTTTCATTCCAAGAGTTAGACTCTTTTCTCAAGATTAGCAAGGTGACTAGAGTTATTTGTGTGCCGTGGTCAAAAGAGTTTCTTCAGTCAGATGGAATAGAATCTTCCATCATGGATATATCTTCACATTTAATTTTAAGGAAAGAAGGGAACATTTATTTAGTAAAAGCAGTAATTTCTGAAATGCCAATTCCCTGAGTTTTCTTCTTTTTAGTTAGTTTTAGTTGATCAGTTTTCATCTTCTTAGTGACATTTAAAGAATGTTCAATTTGTTTCTTTCCCAGTTCCCTACTGCCTTTGAAGAGGTAGACAGAAAAGATTTTTTTTATATTCAAGTATGTAGTCACAACGAATGTATTCTTTATCATGGTAGAATTTGGAGACTTTAGGCCTGTCCTTTCCCTTTCTCTACCTCTTCTCTGGCAAAAATAGCAGGCAGTTAGGGAAAACAAATAGAATATTACTTTAAATGCTTTTATGAAGACTAAATGGATCATCTAGAGAATTAAAGAAGTGAATTCAGTGACGTCACCTTTAGCTAAAATGATTTTTGGTAAACTTGCTTTTCGTCAATACCACAGAGCTCACCTAACCAGCTAAATCAGATGAATCAATCCAAATAATGAATTTGGCTACCTTGCTTTCAGATCCTTAAAATCAAGAATTTTCAAAATGATATCCCACAACGTGGACTGTCAAACCTAACATACATAAATGTATATCTGTTTTGGATTGAGAGAATGACTAATAAAAGCAATTAAGTTACCTTTTCTTTTAAAGTCTTATTTATACTGATAAAACTTAAGCCATATTTCTAAAAGAACATAAACATTTCATTTTTCGTTAGCCACATCCAAATCAAGATTCTGTCTCTTTTCTCATCTAATAACACCTCTAGAGAGTTTCTTCAGGCTTACACTATTTTTTTTCTATCCTTACCCCTATTTAGTGATTCGCATTCTATGATTTTTTACTTTGAAGTGACTCTCAGGTTTCATTCTTTCTCCATTCTTGTTGCGGCCACCTTAGTTCAGGTTTTCATTATTCTTTGCCTTTTAGCTTGCTTTCCTACTTAACATTCTTCTCTCCAGTAGTAAGTTAAATTTCCAGTGCTTTTGTCATATGTCTCTGTAAGTTAATACCAGGAACCACAAAATTCACTGGTTAACTGCGATCTCATTGTAGGGTATTGTACCTGAAAAATCAACTAATGACCCCAGTAGTGCTTTTCATACTCACTTGACAGCAACCTGCTATTTGAACAAAAAATTATCTGTATTTTCATTCTTTTCTAAATGTGTCTCAGATGTAACCCTTCAAATGTATGTATTTCATGCAAATAATCTATCCTATTAACTTCTCCTGATGTGACACACAAACTCTTATTTCCTGTTTCAAACATTCAGCAAGTATTGTAGTTGATCCCATACTCCCATTTTATCAAGTAGCCTAATTTCTCAGGCTTCAGTTCTATGCCACCACCACTCTCTCACCTCTACTACCCAAGACTGAGTTAGATATCTTGCTTATATTCTTCTGTATATCTTGTATCAGAATATTTTCAAATAACCAGGGTTTGTGGGGCTTGGAGTTTTTTGTTTGTTTGTTTTGTTTTGGTCATTGTTGCCAGAATATAGTTCTTGAATTCAGACACTGTAGAATTTTCATTCTAGCAAAATGCACAGCACTTTTTGTGTATTTTTTAAATTTTTTATAGAATAAATGAATTAATTCAGCAAACATTTATTGAAGGCTTACTATGTGCCAGTCACTGCGATTTTTGCTTATCATTAAGAAAGTTATTTTAAAAAAGAAAGGCAGTTATGATTTCTGCCATAGAGTTTATGATCTGGTGGTAAAGGGAGATACTAAACAAATGGCCAGTCATGGTAGTTGAATGGCTGCTGACAACATCATTTCCTTTCCTTTTTGTATATGCATGCTATCCCTTCCCCAGATCCCCTACTGGAGTTTGAACCCAGGGATGCTTTACCACTGAGCTATATCCCCAGTCCTTTTTATTTAATTTGAGGCAGGGTCTAGCTGGATGTGGTGGTCTGTAATCACAGTGACTCGGGAGGCTGACCCAAGAGGATTACAAGTTCAAAGCCAGCCTCAGCATTTAGAAAGACCCTGTCTGAAAATAAAAAAGGCCTAGAGATGTGGCTCAGTGGTTAAATGCCCTGGGATCAATCCCTGGTACCAAAACTCAAAAAATAGCCTCAGAGTTGCTAAGGGTCTTGCTATATTGCTGTTAGAAATATTGGGATCCAGCAAGGAATCAAATGTGGGCTCAGACGTAGCTCAGCAAGGCAAACTTTACTTCCGCATAAGGGGTGCTACCAAAGAAAATCCATCATGCAGGCACACTTGGGTAGTTAGTCTACCTGCTTTTATCCCTAACAGCAGGCTGCCCCTTGCCCTGAAAGGAGGAATTTGGAGTTTTAATTTATAAGACTGACTAATTTGGGCTGGGATTGTGGCTCAGTGGTAGATAGAGCACTTGCCTAACATGTGTGAGACACTGGGTTCGATTCTCAGCACTGCATATAAATAAATAAAATAAAGGTCCGTTGAAAACTAAAAAATATTTTTTTTAAAATGACTACAATTGGATCTTACATTCCAATTAAGGCTAAATACTATATTCTGAAAATGGAACACCATACTATTTCTCACAAGATCTCCTGCCTGAGCCTCAGGAATGGCTGGGATTACAGTTATGTGTCACTGCACCTGGCTGAATGCTGTTTTTCATGTTAAGAAACAGAGTCTAGTACTTGCTTGGCACTTGTGAGTTCCTGGTTTCATACCTAGCACTGCCCGCCTTCAAAAAAAAAAAAAATGTCTAATTTCTTTCTTTTGGGCCATTTTATTTTGAGACAGGGCCTTACTAAATTACCCAGGCTGGCCCTGAATTTGCAATCCTCCTACCTTAACCTCCTCAGTTGCTGGGATTACAGGCATGTGCCATCATAAACATCATTTTTCGGAACTTCTGAGGCCAGGTCTTAAATAAAAGGAAAAGTAGGAAAATCAGAGCTATCCTTTCTTTCTATAGTGCCCTGGGCTCCTACCCCACTTTTTCACCCCGACCCTGTCATAGGTATTGAACCACCCAGGAGCACTTTACCACCGAGCTACATCCCCAACCCTTTTTATTTTGAATTAGTTGCCCACCTCCTTCATCAACCTTCTGAGTTACTGGGATTATAGGTAATATACACTGTGCCTTGTGGCATTTTTCTATTTTTGAGAAAATACTCCTTACAACTTCCAGGAAAACATACGCAGTGTTTTCAAATTCTTTATTACAAGGTTAAGGTAGACTGATTGATTTTATGGAATCTACAATACCAGTCTCACAGTGCTAGAGAAATTATTTTTGGTTTGATTATATATATATATATATTTTTTTAAGAAATTGTATATGATCCTACAATATGTACAATCAGAAATGAGAAATTATATTCCATTTATGTATCATTTATCAAAATGCATAAATGTACTCTACTGTTATATATAACTAATTAGAACAAGTAAAAAAAATTTTAAAAATTGTGTGAGCCAGATGCTGTGGTGCATGCCTGTAATCCCAGCTACTCAGGAGGCTGAGGTAGGAGGATGGGAAATTCAAGGCCAGGCTCAGAAATTTAGTAAGATCCTGTCTCATAATAAAATAGAAAGAAGGGTTGGGATATAACTCAGTCATAGAGCACCTACATAGCATGCCAAGCCCTGGGTTTGATCCCACAACTGCTGAGGGGGGAAAAAAAGTGTGTGTGTGTGTGTGTATATATGTATGTATATATATATTTTTTAAAGATTTTTTTTAAATAAAAATGTTTTAGTCACTATATTTGAAATAAAGTGTTTTAGTCAGTATACTTGATTGTTAGTACTTTATATTGTACTATAATAAGAGGCAAATAACATCTATTTGTGTCTCTTTTGGGAATGTCAAGAAGGGTCAAAAGATTTGAGTGTACTCATCCTGGTCATTCATTGCCACTCCCTGCTATCTCCCCAGCTTTTTAGCAATTTTAACTGCGACTAATGATCTTTCCCTAGATTCATATTTCATTAGTGATTCAAAATAGTGACCATAATTCTATCACTCCTGTACACAACAGCTGAACTGTTCTATGAAGAAGAATTTTCCCTCATCAGTTGTGTTTTTACTAAAGCTTTTTGTTTTTGTTTTTCTCTTTTGAGATGGGGTCTTGCTTTGTTGCTCAGACTGGTCTCAAACTCCTGGTCTCAAATTATCCTCCCTACTTCATTCTCCTGAGTAGAGTAGCTGGGACTACAGCATACTTGGCTATATTGAAGTATTTTTTTATCATAGTGTGTGTCTGATACACACATGTTTTGACATTTGTTTGTTTTATGGTGTATTGGGTGGTCATTTATCAAAAGTATTTTATGTGTGCTTGAACAGAATGTGTATTCTTCATATGTTGGGTATAGGCTGATAATATGATCACAGGCTGGAGATTTAGTTCAGTTTTAGAGCACTAGTATAGTATGTTTGGTCCCTAGCACTGCAAAAAAATAATAACCAGGTGTGGTAGAGCATGCCTGTAATCTCAGTTACTCACGAGACTGAGGCAGGAGTACTACCAGCTTGAGGCCAGCTGGCCACTTTAGCAAGATTCTGTCTCAAAATAAAAATGAAGGGCTAGCAATGTATCTCAGTGGCAGAGTGCTGGGGAAAAAATCAATAAATACCATAAATTAAAATTGGTTAATTGTGTCATGTTTTTAATGTCATTGATTTTTTTTTGTCTGATCTATCAAAGAGATGAGTTAATCTTTCCTAATATGATAGTCAATTTATTCATGTAATTCTGGTGTTTCTTCTTAAAAAATATTCTAGAGTTCTGCTATTTGGCACATAAAGTTTAGAATTACTGTTTTCCTAATAAAATAGTACCTTGTATCATTGTGTGGTAACACTATGTATCTCAATAATACTTCTTATGTGAAAGTTTATTTTGATTGACAATATCTCAAACCATAAGTCATCTAAAATGCTAGTTAAAATGTGAAAACTGGTTTGAGATATTTTGCTGGGACAAATTTATTTATCCTTTTACTTTTAGTCTGTTATATCTTAGATAAGTCTTTTGGGAACATATAGCTATATTTTAACTTTTAATCTGATAGTGTTTTTAAAAGTAGATGGGGGGTTTGGTTCTCAAGCTGAAATTAGTTGCTGAAATTTCAGGCATGTGCCACTGTGCCTGACTGTATGTTAATATTTTTAGAATAACAGATATAAGAAATGTGTACCATTTCCAAAGAAGGACAGCAGAAAGAAAATGAAGGAGAAAGAAGAGCAACAGCAGGAGCAAAAACGAGCAGAAAAGCCACTAGTCTAGAATACAGCAATGACAAATAGAAAATAGGATAATTTTAAAAATCATAGGAGTAAATCTGTATCAGTTATAATTATAATTGGAATAAAATCTACCCTTAAAGGAGGCATGGTGGCACAAATCTATAATCCTAACTACACAAGAGGCTGAGTGAGGTGGGAGGATCACCAAGTTTAAGGCCAGCCTTGGCAACTTAGTAAGACCCTGTCTCTTAAAATAAAAAGGGCTGGATTGTAGCTTAATGGTAGAGAGCCCCAGGGTTCAACCTTACTAACAAATACATATGAAGTAAAAAGAAAAGATAAATAAAAATATTAACATACATATTTAACCTAAAATTCAAAGTCAGTAATATTTACCTAGTTTCCTAAGACTATAAGGACTTCTGATTCTTGAACTCTGATAATCTTCCTTAAAGGCAATTGTTTGTTGTATGATATCTTAATTCTACTTTTTATTTAGTTCAATAAATAAGACATCATTGTTATTGTTCTTTATAACTAATGTTTGTTTACACTTATTTATGTTTATTATTTTCTTGGTTAGGACTCCAGCATCTCAGACTTTTTTTTCCAAGTTTCCTTCTTCCTAAATTATATAATTTAGAAGTTCATTCACATATGGTTTCTCTTGGGACCTCTAAAATATTTTCTTTGTCTTTGGTGTTCTTCAGTTTCATGACAATCTATATAGAGTAGTTTATTTTTGTTAATCCTGCTTTGGATTTAAGGGCTCCTTGTATCTAAGACTATGGCTTTCATGAAGTATGAAAAATTTTTAGCTATCATTCAAATACTACTTCTTGACCCTTCTCATTTTCCCTTTATGAAACTCTATATTTAAACATTTTCACTCTTTTCCTCTTTGTTTCTTATCTTCTCTTTCACATTTTTCACCTCTTTTATGTTTTCACGTTGTATCTGGATATGTTCTTTGGATCTGTCTTCCAGTTTAAAATGCTAAATTCTCACTTGAGCTTTGTATCTCCCCTGCTATTTAACCTGTCTACTGAGTTTCTAACTTTAATTACTGTATTCTCATTTCAGGAAATTGTATTAGGTTCCTTTTCATATCTTCCTGCTCATTTAATGAAGTTTTACTCCTCTGTTTTTTTTAATATAATTTTTACTTCTTTAAATTTTATTCTTTAGTTCATAATTCTGTTGTCTTTGTAGTCTGAATTTCAAGTTTTATTATTATTATTATCATTATTTATTTATTGCTGTATTGGGTATTGACCTCAGGGACCCTTTGCCACTGAGCTATATCCCCAGTTCTTTTTATTTTTTATTTTGAGAGAGGGTCTTGCTAAAATGCCGTGGTTGACCTTGAACTTGTGATCCTCCTGCTTTGGCCTCCGAATAGCTAGGATGATAGGCATGCACCACGGTACGCAGCTCATAATTTTTATTTCTATTGACCCTCAGTCAGTGGTTTGCTTTGTTTTGTGATTTTGCTTGTGAACGTATTTTCACTGGTACTTTATCTTGAGATGATTTTCATATTTTAGCTACTAGCATTTTTAGGTGAATTATGTTGAAATGTTCCCCGCCTCCAGGGTAGTGGTCTATTGACCTGGAATAGAATGTATGAAGTATTTGTAGTTAAGTCACTAGGGAGAAATAAGATTACTTATGTAACTATAATAACATAAATGAGAAAATAGAATTTTTTTTTTATTTTATTGTAAACAAATGGGATACATGTTGTTTCTCTGTACATGGCGTAAAGGCATACCATTTGTGTAATCATAAATTTACATAGGGTAATGCTGTTTGATTCATTTTGTTATTTTTTCCCTTCCCCCCACCCCGCCCACCCCTCAAAAATAGAAATTTTAGAATTTTTTCTTTGCACTGTTGTGTTAAAAGTGATGATCTTGATAACTAAGTTGTTTTATATCTTCAAAGTCTGTTACTACTTTCTATGCATTGTGCAGCAAAACAAAAATTAGTAGGAAACATGCTGACTTTTTTCCTTTTATTGTTTAGTGCTGCCTTAAACGTTAGGTCTCTTGGTATCTGTGAAGTATCACTTTATCTGTCTCTATGAAACATTACACATTATTGATTTGCAGGTACAAAGTGAGTTTGTGCTATTGGTCTAATGGCACAATTTTGTTATTGCAGTTTGCATCCTGAGCTGGAGAAGAAAAAATATGTAACATCTTGTTCTTTAATACTGTCATCTTTTGTTATTAAAAGATGAGGACTAAAGGATAAAGTGAGGACAGATATCTCAGAATTCCACTTTATTTTTTTTCCTCTAAATTCTCTAAGAATGGATATTTCTAATATAGTCTGTTAAGCAACTTTGTAATAGACCTCATAGCAAAAGATACATTTTATAGTAATTTTACACTGTGTTGTAAGAAAATGGTAGAAGATTGAAATTGTTTCACATCTTTTTGGTTTAAATGCTATCTGGTCACCTCAGTGCCTAGATGCATTTTCTCCCCTACGTTGTTGGAGGAATTTTTTTAAAAAAATTTTTAAGTGCTGGGGATTGGACTCAGGACGTTGTGCATGCAAAGCAAGCACTGTACCCCAGGGCTGCAAACCCCTGCCTGCACATGTTGTTTAACTCTGCATGTTTCCTCTAGTACTTTCAGAAGCAAGTGGAATATAAATGAAGAAAAGTGAAAAACATCTTCTCTTTTGCCCCTTCAATCTCTGTGACTCAATTTTAAAGCCCAAATCATGTTGTGTGTTTGTTTTATGGCAGGAGTTCAGTAGTCAATAATTTTTGATATAGCAGTGAGAGATGAAAAAAATTTTTTCTAAAATTTTAAATTTTTATATTTTTTTGGTGCTGGGGATTGAACTCAGGACCTTGAATATACTTAGCAGGTACTCTTCTGGCCACTAAACTATACCTTCAGCCCAAAAGAAATACTTGGAAATACTGTTTATAAGATATGCTTTCTCCCAGCTACTCAGGAGGTTGAGGCAGGAGCATTGCAATTTTAAGGCCAGCCTGGACAACTTAGTGAGACCTTGTCTCAAAAAGGGTTAGGGATGTAGTTCCCTATTAGAGAGCTTGCCCTTGTGTGTGAGGTCCTGGGATCAATGCCTGGCACCACAAAAAATAAAAATCTGCTGTTCATTATTATTTTCAAGTTATTTCATATGTATGTATTTTCTCCTCCAAAGCAAACTGGGGTTCAGTGGTGGAGCACTTACCTAGCATGCGTTAGGCACTGGGTTTGATTCTTAGCACCTCATATAAATAAATGAAATAAAGGTCCATTGACAAGTAAAAAAATAAAAAAATAAACTCAGTGTCTTTTGTGGCAGGGACTGTCTTCTACTTGGTGTGTCTTTATCTTCTTTTTGAGAAACTTCTGATCACTACAAGTTGTCTTATTTTCTCTTGGCCAGCTTGTACAATGGGATCTGTTCAGTCTCCTTCTCATGACAACACCATATCATGGAATTTTTTATACTGTCATCGAAAAATTATGCACATGGTGGGGAAAACTCAATCTAAGGTGCCTTAGAAAGGACTGCCATCTTTGCTGAAAGAACCCAAGATATCTTTTTTGAATCATTTGCTTTTCAATATATCCAGATTGTTTCTTATCCTAATGAAAACAGATATAGGAAACTGTACTGTAATTAGCTAATTCTTTAATTCTTGCCAAGATAGTGGGGGCTATTCATTGTGAACATGTTCTGCTGCCAGCAGTTGAGTTTGGAACATTGTGTTTATTTGTGAGAGGATTTGAGTGTGACCAATTTAGTTTAAAGATTAAATGGGGAAATAGATTATATTGATCAACCTGATGAAATATTAGTCCTTTAAAGAAAAATCACAAGTTAGAGAGGAGTTCACATTTAAAGTATCAAATATCGTATGGAACATTTTAGTAATTAAAAATTCTATTTCATTTTAAATAGTTTCTAGCTTTTCTTTTGCTTTTTTGAGAAATAGACAGATGTACTGATGGCAACCTAGCTTGGCATGTTGAGCAACAGATTGAAGCATAGAACAGAACTAGGTGTACAGTGTCCAGGAGGCTGTTTCAGTGGATATTCACTATTATGAGGAACCTTGATATGCCCTCTACTGAAAAAGGGAAGTTGAGGTGGATATAAGCCTGAATAAGAAATAGTCTCTTAAATAATATAAAATAATAATATAGAGGAAATGGAAATAGATTAGTAAAAGAAAATAGAATGAAACAAATGTTCGAGTTTCCAAGAACATGCTATTTAAGAACAATCATAGGAAAAAATAATGAATATCTATTATAAAATCAAAGTATCATTAAGAATTTGACTTTTAGGACACTGGGATGTGGTTCAGTGTTAAAGTACTTGCCTGTCACGTGCGAGGCCCTGGATTCAATCCCCAGTACCACACATACAAAAAAAAGAATATAACTTTTAGCTGGCTATGTTAGTTCAAACTTCCCTTAGCAACTTGTGGGGCTAAAGTAGGAGGTTCACTTGAGCCTAGGAGTTCAAGACTAGTCTGGGCAACATAGAGCACATCTCTAAAGTAAATAAGAAAATAAACAGGCTTTTTTTTTTTTTTTTTTTTTTTTTTTTTTTTTTGGTGCTGGGGATTGAACCCAGGGCCTTCTGCATGCAAGGCAAGCACTCTACCAACTGAGCTATCTCCCCAGCCCTAAACAGGCTTTTAAGTTGATTCTATAAAAGGAGTAGTACTTTGATAGAAAATGGTGTGAATGGGTTTGACAGAGATCTCAAAAAGGGACTGGTAATTGTTGAGGCATGCATAGTTAATATACCAATTTTGTGAAAGAATAAAAGAAAATATAAGGTCAAGCTATATGCATATTTAATATTTATTCTGGCTGGGTGTGGTGGCACTTGCCTGTAATCCCAGTGGCTCGGGAGGCTGAGGCAGGAGGATCATGAGTTCAAAGTCAGCCTCAGCAACTGCAAGGCACTAAACCACTCAGTGAAACCCTATCTCTAAATAAAATACAAAATAGGTCTGGGGATGTGACTCAGTGATTGAGTGCCCCTGAGTTCAATCCCTGGGACCCCCCCCCCAAGTATTTACTCTGTAATAGTAATAACCAAGATTTCTATAATGTTTTTATGTACATGTTTAAGACTTACAATAATAACTATGGGAGGTACCTATTACTAGCTTTAATGTACATAGAATCGTTGTACATGTCCCAGTACCATTTAAATTCAAAAGATCTGGATTTGAATGTCACTTAGAAGCAACATGACCTTGGATATATTACTGAATCCCAATCGTTCTTATCTGTCAAATGCAGATAATACTGTGTTCAATAAACTGCTTCAGGGCTATTGCATAGAATCTGTACTGCATTATTCCAGGGACAGTAGTCACAGAGAGCAAGGGTTGACAATGTATTGCTGTAAAAGACCATGTAGTAACTATTTTAGGCTTTGCCAACCAGAAGGTATCTGTCATAATGATTTAGCCTTGCTATTATAGGCACAAAAACTGTCATGGGCAATATGTAAACAAATAGGTGTTGACTGTTCTCTAATAAAAGTTCCATTTACAAAAACAGAGGCTGAGCTAGGTTTGGCTCACATTCTGAAGTTTGCTACTCACATAGACCAGGATGTGAATGGTAAACCTTGAGTTGTGAAATTCTGTGGCACAGATTGTTTTAAGAAATAAATTGAGCTAGCTATAAAAATATTAACTTATAGCTCAGAAATATTTATAGCTTAGTACATATGGGTACTTAGTGATTAAAGCCCATTTACTCACTTTTCTTCCATTTTAAAATTGTTGCTATTGAATTCTTGGGTAAATCACTTAAACCTCTGCCCTCCACTGACTTTACAGTTCTTAATAGGAAAATAAAAAACTGTCTTCTATCAAATTAACTATAATTAGGTATATAAGAGTGATGATACATAAATGTTGTTTAGAATTTCTTTAAGTTAGGTTAACTAGAGATTATGACTGAGACATTGTTCTAACAGTCACTATAATATCAATTCTCTTGTAATGTGGTGCTTTGTGTAAACTAGGATTTTTTAACCTGGCGAATATATATTGCGTTGGATCTCTGCAGAATTAGCATTATGGTGGGAATAACAATATAGTTTATGGCAGACAGCCACTGCATCATTCTTGAAATATAGTTAATGATTGGGAAAAAAGTGTATATTTTACCAGAGATGTCCAGAAAGAGTGGGGAAGACATAGGCTTTCTCATGTTTTTTATTTAGTTGTAGCTGTTGTTGCCGTTTCTTTCAAGGAATATTTTCCAAGGCGTTTTTCCTTCAGTTCTTTTAAAAGCGTTCATATCAGATTATATAAATCAAATGTTGATTATGTACTAGTGCTGATTTTGACATTTCTTTTGAGTCTTGCTTTAGGAATAAATTAATTGCCCTTTTTAGGATATTGTAGACTAATCATATAAAAATCTTACATTGTTATTATAATATTGAGCTGTCATAATTTTGTTCTCCTCCTCTCAGTGATGAAAGAAATCTTTTTTAGTTGTCATTTATCTGTGGAATTCAATTTCCTATTTCTAAATTTGAAAGTATTTCTGTTTTCTCTGCCTAGGAATATTATGTGCATTCTTCCTGCATTGTTTTAAACTTTTTATTGAGATAAAACATATAGAATATGAAATTTATTATTTTGGTCATTTTGAAGTGCACAATTCAGTGACATTGAGTACATTTAAAATATTGTGTAACCATCACCACTGCCTTGTCTCTGGAACCTTTTCATCATGGCAACTAGAACTCTGTACCCATGAAATAATAACTCTCCATCTTCCCCCACCCCCGCTTCCCTAGCCTCTGGGAACCTCTTTTCTTTTCTATCTCTATTAATTTGCTTATCTCTAAGCACCTTTAAGTGGAATCATGCAATATTTATCCTTTTCTAAAAACATATTTTTAATTATAGATGGACACATTTATTTTGTTTTATTTTTATGTGGTGCTGGGGAACGAACCCAGTGCCTCACAAGTGCGAGACAGGCACTGCACAACTGAGCCACAATCCCAACCCCACAATATTTATCTTTTTGAGTGTTTTATTTCACTGAATGTTTCAAGGGTCCACCCGTATTGCAGAATCTTTTTTTTTTTTTTTTTTTTTTCTGTGGTGGCACTGTGCTCTTCCACTGACCCACATCCACGGCCAAGAATCTCATCTTTTTAATGGCTGATAATTTCCATTGTATGTGTGTGCCACATTTTGTTTATCCATTTGTCTTTTGATGGACATTTAGACTATTTCTACCTTTTGATTATTATGAATAATGCTGCATGTGTGCAGCATGTGTTGTATGTGTGTTTTACTGGGGTTCCAACTGAAGGCCTTAGCACATTCTTAGGAAAGCTCTCTACCACTGAGTTATATCCTCAGACCCAATAATGCTGCTGTTCCTGCTTTCAATTCTTCTGGGTATATACCTAGAAGTGGAATTACATGCTAATTCTGGTTTGAAGAATTGCCAAATTTTTCACAGTGGCATGCATTATAATTTGAAGAGAGTTTTGGAATCTTATTTTTAAAATGTTTAGTATTTCATTTTAAGTTTACAAAATGTAAGCCAGGCACTGTGTTGCATAATCCCACATATTTGGGACGCTAATGCAGGGAGATCACAAGAGTGGGGCTAACCTCGGTGATTTAGGAGGCCCTGTCTCAAAATTTTAAAAATAAATTAAAAGGGCTGGGGATGTGTCATGGTAGAGCATCCCTGGGTTTAATCCCTAATTCCAGGAAGGAAGGAAAGAATTTCACAAATATGTTATCATTTGGAGGCAATCACATTTCTAGATTTGCCGTTTTAGATTTTTCTCTTTTTTCAGTTCTCTAAATTTAAAATATTAAATACTGAGTTCTTTGGCATACACGCACTGAGAAGCTAGAAAGATTCTTGCATTCCTGCAAGTAAAACATGCTATAAATAAATCATGCCACTTTTCAAACTAGTTAACACTTAGTATTCCCAAGCATTCTGAAACTTGTGTAATAAAACTTTGGATTTTACTTATCTCCTAGAAAAATGCTTGTATTTCCCAAGAAAAATGAATTCTAATTCTTTCCAAAGTTAAATGTATACTGTATCAATTCTATTATAAGTACCATAGTTTAAAATTAAACAATATTAAACAAGACAAAAATAGCACAGTTGAGTTTTCCTGAGTACCTAGTATACACCAAATCCTGTGCTAAGTACTTTTAACTCATTATCTGATTTAAACCTCACAATGACCCATACTGGGTAGAAAGTCTTATTTTCATCTTTATTATGTAAATGAGAAACTTGAGGCACACCAAAAGGTTAAATAAGTTGCCTAACATTATACAAGTAATAAATAGTAGGTTCATATTTACCTCTGTTTAATTTAGAACATCTTTATCTATAAGCATATTCAGTGACTATTTGTTGACACTGGTGAAGAAAATAAATGGGTCCTTATTCTTATCTTTGGAGTTGATGAGGATGAACCCAATACAGTTAATATTACTATTGTAAAGACACAGGTAAAAAAAGGTAATTGAACTTTCATTATAGAGATTAAAGGCTACTTATTTTCATATACAAACTTTAATTAGTGTTAAGTTTTAATATAGTCCCCAGATTTACTGTTTTCTTGGTATTTCAAGTACCAGAAACCCATTTATGAGCCAGTAATAATTCAGTCACCTAGATCATGGGTGAAATTTTCTGACCACCACTTGTTTTTTGCTTATTGTTCTATAGTAGTACTCTGTCCTGTTTCCATGAAACTATTGCTTTTTGGAAAAAATATCTTTTTTTTTTTTTTTGGTCTGGGGAATTAAATCCAGGAGCATTCTACCACTAAACTACATCCCCAGCCCTTTTTAAATTTTTTATTCAGATACAGGTCCACTAAGTTGCTGAGGCTAGCCTCTAACTTGTGATTCTCATGCCTCAGCCTCCCAAGTTGCTGTTTTACAGGTGTATGCCACCATACCCAGCTTGAAAGAATGTCTTTATGTGAGCACCAGGAATCTTTGAACAGTGCCTGGTATATAATAAGTGCTCAATAAATGTTTGATGAACAAATATGTGCATGAATTGTTTTTTCTTTCTAATTCTTATCAAATAACATAATGAAATCTAATACTATAACTGTTAATACAGTTGTTGATGTCTGCCCTTACCCCTTGCTTTCATAGCTATACTTCTAATTACTTGTTTTTTTTTCTTGAATATAAGAAAGGTAATATAATACATAGATAAAGGGTGTGGATTTTGGTGTCAGACACTTGGAATAGATCCTGGCCCCACCCCACTAATTAATTGTGTGGTACTAAACCTCTTAAACCTCAAGTTTCTTGTCAGGAAAATATGGTTTGATAATATAGAAGTCCCCCATCTCCATGGTTTTGCTTTTCATGGTTTCAGTTCACTTACAGTCAACCACTAACCAAAAATAGTAAATGGGAAATTCCAGAAATAAATAATTCATAAGTTTTAAATTACGTGCAATGCTTTGAGTTGCATGATAAAATTTCATCATCATCTTGTCTTGGATGTGATTCTTCCCTTCGTCCAGCATATCCAGACTGTATTCTTGTCCATTTAGTCACTTAATAGTCATTTTAGTTATCAGATAACTGTGATGGTATTTATGGTGCTTGTGCTCAAGTAATTCTTATTTTACTTAATAATGTCCTCCAAAGCACAAAAGCAATAATGCTGGCAATTCAGACATGCTTCTGAAGGAAGCTATAAAGTGCTTCCTTCAAGTGAAAAGGTGAAAGTTCTTGACTTAATAAAGAAAAAAATCATACATGGAAGTTGCTAGATCTACAATATGATATTTTGAGAGATCATATTCACATAACTTTTATTACAACATATTCAAATTGTTCTATTTTACTATGAGTTATTGTTGCTAATTTCTTACTGTGTAATTTATAAAAATTTTTATTAGGTATGTATACCTAAAAAAATATATAGGGTTCAAAAATATATATAGTGTTATCCATAGTTTTAGGCACACACTGAGAGTGTTAGAATGTTAGGGAGGACTACTGTAATCTTACCATACAAATCCTTCACTTGAAGGAAGCATTTTATAGTTTCTTTTCATTATTAAAGGTGATATAAATGCAGCAGTTCTGGAAGCTGAGGCAGGAGGATCATGAGTTCAAAGCCAGCCTCAGCAACCACAAGGCACTAAGCAACTCAGTGAGACCCTGTCTCTAATTAAAATACAAAAAGGACTGGGGTTGTGGCTCAGTGGTTAAGTGCCCCTGAGTTCAATCCCCTGTACCAAAATAATAATAATAATAATAAATTTTTGATGTGTTAAACTAAGTTCAGAATCCATTTATATTGAATAAATTTTTACCCTATTTCACACTATTTGAAATTCAACTGTAAAATATATGAACAGAGTTCTAAAGGAGTGTTCTTTTTAGACTTCAAATACGTAATATGTTTATAAAGTGACTATAACACTGACAGACTATATGAATAAGTTAAAATTAATGAAATAGATTGAATACATATCATTAACTATTAGTTTATTGTCCTATCCAAATTGTGCTAGAAGTTCAATAGAATTATTGTTCTATGTGCCATCTCACTTAGATATAAAACATATTTAAAAATAAAATCTTTAAGTATATCATAAAGGAAATTACTTGTGGGAGTGAGTCATAATTAAGGGTTAGTAGCAGTGGTTCTGCTAATTTTAGATAAACAGATTATCATGCTCTTTGAAGAACAAACTATAAAGACCA
This sequence comes from Sciurus carolinensis, assembly GCF_902686445.1. NCBI lineage: Eukaryota > Metazoa > Chordata > Mammalia > Rodentia > Sciuridae > Sciurus > Sciurus carolinensis. The sequence continues at coordinate 33,404,448 of NC_062215.1, forward strand.
AAGATATACCAAATTCTGTTATGATCAAATAAAATATAACTTCATGTAAAAAATTTAATGACATGCTTAATTCTAATTGTAATATGATATTTAAAGCATAAATGGCATGCAGTTCGTGTAAGTGATTATATTATATATAATTAATATTAAAGACCTTCAGCTAAACTCTATTTTTATAGTCACCTAGAGAGAAGGAAAACATTTATTAGAGAAAGAAGAAAACTGTTTTAAATTATGTGCAATGCTTTGAGTTGCATGATAAAATCTCATCATCAATCTGATGGTTTCTACATTCAAGCCCCTTTCCCAGTTGAGTGCTACTCAGAGGCCAAAATAATCACAGTCATCCTTTGGTATAGATACATACATCTTAGATGTTTGATTTAACTTAGTTTAGAGCATAGCAGTCACTTTCCTAGTGCAACAGGAAAAAAATAAAGCCCACAAAAACAACAAATAATTCCCTTCACTTAAGAAACTGAACAGAAGAGATAGAATACTAGTGAAATCCTCTTTGACAGTGAGGAAATGGTCTGAACTATACGAAAACTTTTTCCTAATTTCTCCCCCATCCTGTCTAAAATACCAATTATTCAACCATTATGCACCTTTTAGTATGAACTAGTTTAATCAAGTTAATGAAATTTTCAAAGGAGATCAAGGGAAAAAAGTTCATTGTAAAGCATAAGTTGTTGATGAAGGCAAGGAAGTGGGAGTTGACATAGCTTCAGGAGGAATCTGGCAGAAGAAAAGATGTAGAGATGAGGATTACTAAAAAGAAAGATGGAAAGGATATAAAAAACAGGTGGGCAAGTATTGATGGCAAAGAAAAAGGTGGAAAAGAAACTAAAGACACACTGAAGCATGATACTGATTGAGATCAACAAGTATGTGAATAGGAGCAGTCATAAACAAGAACAGCATTGTGAATTGTACAGTTCATAAGTGGTTAAGTTCGATAAATGTTTGAGAGTTCCAAGTGTCTGTCTCTCTCCCTCTCTCAATCAAGAGGAAGTATGAGCTGCTTCTGATTGTGTTATAAGTTTAGCAGATAATTACAGTTAGAACAATCCTCTAGGTGTTTGCTGTATTCTTAGCTAGTAGGAAGAATGTCAAAGTTACAACCAGTTTCTTTTGCCCTTCCGTTCTGGCTTTACACTAGGATTAAATTTTTCCTATAAATAGAACATGTTCATATTCCTAAAGGTGCAACCCGTAGACATTTGTAAATTAGCTCTTTGATTAAGAATAAGTCATGTTTTAAATTTAGATTAACCATGAACGAAAGCATACAACTTTCAATTTAATAGGTGATTCTTTTCTGGAATACAGTGTACTTTTTTCTTTGGGGGAAATTCTAATTATTACAAGCATAAGTTTACTCCTCTGGTTGGTAATTAAAGTTATCAGTCAGGTCTACCATACTAGGGAGGATTTGTTGTTAAAAAGAATAGATTGTAATCAATTCTGTTGTTCAGGGTCTGTGACAACTGAGGGCTCCTAATGTCAGTTGCCCACTCTCTTCTCCTTGACACTTACAAAATAATGAAGTAGCAAAGTGTAAAAATGGTCTATTGTAGAGCTGACTTCCTTTGATTGTTATTGCTCTTCTTGTTGGACCCAGGGCAAACCCTCCCAAGTCTTAATATTCTGTTTTATAAAAATGTGAAGAATAATATCTGTTTTATCCATGTGGAAGCATTGTTGGTAAGGATCAGATAACAACATTTATGTGAGTTTTTTTTTAAACTATGAAGGCAGAATATAAAAATGAGGCCTTATCCTAATTTCTGTTACCTCAGAATTATATTTTGTTGAAGTACTATTCTTCCCCCCAACCCCCAGTCAGTACTGGCACTTGAACCTGGGGCACTTTATCACTGAGCCACATTACCAACCCTTCTTTATTTTGAGACAAGGTCTCACTAAATTGCTGTGGTTGACCTCAAACTCGTGATTATCCTACCACAGCCTCTCAAGTCGCTGATCACTGGTGGACCCCACAACACGTGGCTGTAATGAAGCACTTCTGATAAATTGTTCAAAAAATGGAATGTGCACCGGAAAGGAACTGTGAAAAGTAATGGGAAAATAATCATGGATATTACATGAAAGACAGACTTTCTTGAAATTCCGGTCACAGAAATGATTTCTCAGGATTATGATTAATACTATTCTCTGAAAGATTTAGGTGAAGGAACCAAGACTTCATTTAAGTTCTGGATATGTTTTATATCAAAATACAGTAGTAATGAATATAGGAAAGTGGTTCTTATATGTTAATAGTTATTCTTTGCAATTTGAAAATAAGTTTACTGACTGCTATCTGGATCGTCTTCTATTTTGGGGAGGTTGTAGGTTTTTTAAGGCAATTGTTTCTTGTACGTTATTATAAAATGTCTGCAGAATTAAGCAGATTAGATTAAATATGGACAATGTGCAGGATTTTAATTATTATTTTGTGACTGGGAATTGAACCCAGGGGCTCTAAACCACTGAGCCACATCCCCAGCCCCCCTTTTTAAAATATTTCATTTAGAGACAGGGCCTTGATAAGTTGCTTAGGTCCCCCCTAAATTGCTGAGGCTTCCTTTGAACTTGTGATCCTGTTGCCTCAGCCTCCTGAGTCGCTGGGATTACAGTGTGCACCATAGTGCCCAGCTGAGGATTTAATTTTCATGCAAACTAATAGATTTTTCCCAAATATACTAATAGGTAGGATATTATATATGCTTTTAAAACATGAATTTTAGTTGGGGAAAAGGTTTGAAAAGAGATGAGTACAAAGATGGTAATCTCAATACAAGATAGAAAATATATGTAACAATTATCAGTCAATAAATTTATTTATATATAATTAACAACTTTTTTTCCTGTGGCAGAAAACTATAGGTAGCCCTAAATAAAGTAATCTTAATCTGGATGCTCTATTGAACCCATTTTTTTTTTTTTTTTTTTTTTTTGCGGTGCTGGGGATTGAACTCAGGGCCTTAGTGCTTGTGAGGCAAGCACTCTACCAACTGAGCTATCTCCCCAGCCCTGAACCTATATTTTTTAAAAATATTTTTTAAATTGAAGATGGACACAATACTTTATTTACTTATTTTCATGTTGTGCTAAGGATTGAACCCTCACTTGTGCCTCACTTGTGCTAGGCAATTGTTCTACTACTGAGCCACAACCCCAGCCTTGAACCAACATTTTTTGAGGCTCTGTACACAGGCACAGATCCTATGTAACCAGCTGCTTCGTGCTGCAAAATAAGCCTTTTAGTTTGTATAATTTCATGTACTCAAAAGCTCATATTAGTGGAAATAGACATTTTTCCAATCTAATTATTAGTTATTTTAATGGAACTCAATCATTTTGAAAAGAGAAAGGATTCAGTTATAAAATATTCAGTTTTTCTTTTTTAAGCTGTCTTAGCTGATAATAAATGTTAAATTTGATATAAATGCACATATTTGCTTTTTTGTATATTGCTTTATGACTATGGAAAGAAGAAATTTATTTAAAATATCTAAGCAGTTTTCAATTTGAAAAAACAAGTTGATAGTTTAGAAGCTTTGTTAACATTGTTATTTCTTCAGTAAACAAATGAAAATGCAATATTTTTCCATTGTATGCTTTGTTTTTTGTAGTTTATAGTTCATATTTATAATTAAGATAAATATCAAAGTTATAGTTTTAGTTTCAATGGTGCCTGACATTTTCCTCAAGTTTATTCAGAGAAAATGAAAATTACTTTGGTGTCTTATAAAAGAAATTTAGCTGGACAGATCCAGCTGTTGCATTTATAAATAGCTACAGATATCTACAGCAATAAAGGGTTTACTCAAGTTGTTATGGCAACTAAAATTCAGCAGAACCTCAAAGATAAGCTATTGAAGGAAGAGAGTACATTAAATGTACATTTAACCCAACCCAATTATACAAAAAAATATATTGCTTACTATCTTTCATTTCAGATTGCAAGAAAGAAATTAGTTTTAACTTGTTAGTGTAACTCACTATCCTTAATGTACAAAGATTCTGTTACCAAATTATTGTTTTTATACATACTTTTAAGGAGATTTCTTGTTACTGAGCAACCTTAAATTCCTTTTTTGGTCTTCTTTATAATGATTTGCATACTTATTTAAATCTACTGGGTAGGATTGAGGGTGCATTTTTTTTTTTTTTTTTTTTTTTGTTCTTTTTTGTGCTGAGGATTGAACCCAGTGCCTCACACATGCTAGGCAAGCACTCTGCCACTGAGCTACAGCCCCAGCCCAGGGGTGCATTTTTGAGTCCATGGAATATGTCAAAGCTTACATTGGGCTTTAAGTCCATTATCTTATACTGATGCTTTATCTAATTGGACTAACCAGTTTATGGCCATTTAAAATTTTTTGGCTATTTAAATTTATTTACTTTTATTCTTTTCAGATATACATGACAGTAGAGTGTATTCTGACATATAATACATAAATGGAATATAACTTATTTTAAGTAGGTCCCATTCTTATGGTTGAACATGATGTGGAGTTACACTGGTCATTCTATTCAGATATTCTGTCATACAGTTGGCCTGGGAGTGGGATACTAGAATCTATCCATATCTATATATCTATATGTTTTTTGTTTGGTTTGGTTTGGTTTTTGCAGTGCTGAGGATCAATCTCAGGGCCTCACAAATGCCATGCAAGCACCCTACCACTGGGCTATATCCCCAGTACTGATATAGATATTTGAAATTGTTATTTTTATTCAGTGTAATACATGTACTTTATTTTATAGCAAAATAATATACTGTAAAGTTTTATAAGAAGTTTCACCTGGGTGTGGCGATCCATACCTATAATCACAGAAACTCAGGAGGCTAAGGTAGGAGGCTTGTATGTTCAACGCCAGCCTCAGCAATTTAGCAAAATACTTTTTCAAAACAAAAAATAAGAGCAAGTCCAGATGTAGCCCAGTAGTAAAGCACCCCTGGGTTCAATTTCTGATACCCAAAACACAAGAACAAAAAACAATAACAAAAACAAATCAACAATAAGTAGTCTCTTTATTCTGTTCTTCTTTATGCCCTAGACTTACATTGAGGCAATTTTTTGCGAAGTGCGGGGTACCAGGAATTGAACCTAAGGTTGCTTAACCATTGAGCCACATCCCCAGTCCTTTTAAGTTTTTATTTTGAGACAGGGTCTTGCTAAGTTGCTGAGACTGGCTTTGAACTCGAGATCATTCTGCCTCAGCTTCCCAAGCTGTTTGGATTATAGGCATGTGCCACAGCACCCGGGTAAATTATTTTAAGTTAATTGATTCTAGGATTTACTTCTTCCTCTAAATAATGGTTTTATTATTGTTTCTTGCTTTTTCAATTATAGACATCAACTCTATTTTCCACTCTTCTACAGCTCCTGCTACAATTTATCATCCCCTTACATACACTCCAATATATTACAACTCAGAAATAATGTTTGCATTGTTCTGATTATATAAATATCGCTCACAACTGAGCCACCATATACTGTGGTTACATTTTTTTTTCTTGTAAAATCTTAGTTTTTCTGGAGTTAATGATTCCTATTTTGGATTTGCTTAGTTTTCTATGTACCTATCATTATTTCTTTTCTAAACACTGCAATGTAACTATAAAAACTCTCTTGGTATACTTCAGAAAATTTTTTTAAAGATTTCTGCGCTGGAGCCTAGCAGTCACTTAACTCTAGTCTGAACTATATGCTCCCTAGACATCCTGCACTGCTGTGGGTTCTGATCTCTACCATATTCTTGTACTTGCCTTTGCTTTTTTCCTTTATTAGCACCTGAGTTTCCTCATTCACATGTCCTTCTCTTTCTGGGTTTCCTCTTTCATTTTGCTGGTTCACATCTGCTAGTAGTCTTCTTAGAAAATATTCATGGAAGTTGTTTTTTAATTTTAATCCAACTTTTTCTTGTGTGTGCTGGGACTTCATGCATGCCAGGCAAGCACTTTTAACAACCACATTCCCATATTCCCAGTGAAAGTTAATTTTTAAAAAAAAAATTTTAGTTGTAGATGGACACAATACATTTATTTTATTTATTTTTATGTGGTACCGAAGATTGAACCCAGTGACTTACAAGTGTGAGGCAAGCACTCTGCCGCTGAGCCACAACCCCAGCCCAATTTTTTTTTGAGACTTCATTAATCTAAAATGTCTTTACATCCACACTTGATTGATAATAGTTGGGTATGGAATTTTAGGTTAGGATATCATTTTCCTATAGAATTTTGTAGGCATTGTTCTATCATCTTTGTTATTTTCATAATAATTGTTCCATTGTTATTATTGAGAAAGATGATAGCATTTTTATTCCTGGTTGTAAATGACTTGTTTTTTCTTTCTTAAGCCTTTTAGATTCTACTTTTGAGCCAGCTTTTGGGAATGAGTAGGAGAAGGTAGCCGCTTATATAAAATCTTTTACAAAGTATCCTTATTTTCAGTAAGGTGATTAACCTCCACCCCTCTCTGTACTTTGTGTTGTTGTAAAGGGATCCTGTGGAGCCAAAGGGATCACAGGGGGCCACAGGGATTGTTCCTTGTGTTCCCACGGGATTTCAAACAAGAGGCACAAAATAGAAAGCAGAGTTTATTAGAGGGAATCAAAGTGAAAGGCACAGCAGAGGCATTGAGTGGAACATCTCCAAAGAGAATGGTGTGGCTTTTACAGAGTCTGGGTTCTTTATTCTTGTCTTGTTTCCTCATACACCCTCTGATTGACAAGTTATTTATTGCCCTTTGTCATTTTGTATGGCCTTCAGCAAATTTTCTTTGTGAGTGTCTTAATGACTTGGCCACAGAAGATGGTTTTGACATGTTTTTGAAATAATAGCTCCTTTAAGGGGTTATAATTAACTATGACCAGGGGTGGTTTTGACATAGCAGTTCCCATATTTCTTTTTCTTTTTCTTTCTTTTCCTGGTACCAGGGATTGAACCCAGGGGTACTTAAACCAATGAGCCACATTCCCATATTACCAGACAGGTGACTATTCTGTTAAAGTTTCCTGTTTTTTTTCCTGTCCTGTGACCTATGGACTTTGTCCCTCATGTATACTTTTGATATCCTCCACATGTTGTTTCCCCTATTGTCCCTCTTTCCCCCTGCTCATAGGTAACTGACTACATATTAATGTCTTTGACTATTTATAGCTGTTCTGGTTCAGTTTAATCAGAAAATAAGCTTTTTCTCTTCCTCTAGTGTGAGAGAGAAGTAGTTGTTTAACTATATGGTGTGGGGTTGGAAGAATATCTTAGGTGTTTCCTTTTTGTGTATAATTTTAATGAATTATTATGGTTCTAACACTTCTCCTTATCCTTCCTGAGAAAACTGGTGCCTCCAAAACTGGTGCATTTCTTTGATGAGAACCAGCTAAATTCTTGAGGTCATATACCCCTCATAGACAGTTTGGATTCAGCTTTCTCTTTTCTGCTAAGCAAAGCTTACTGTTCCTTTCTTGCCTTCAAAAATTTGTTAAATATTTGTTGTCCACTGTCATCTCTTTAATGACTATTATTTTAATTTTACATTTCAGGAAGGTGCTGAGATAAACACACTGCTATTTTCAACCATAAGTCATAAAAGGTCAACATTATTGCCACTGCTTTGATTCTCCCACTGATAGGTAACTCACTATCTTCCAAGGCAGCCCATTTCCTCTTTGTTTTAGTACCTGCTTATCTTGGGCAAAAATCTTTGTCTCTATAGGACAGTTTATTCTAATTCTTTCTACACCTTAGAGCAATTCCAAAGAAATCCTTTATCTTCCACGTGATAACCTTTTCTAGATTTGAAGGCAGTTAGAACTTGTTGTCTGTCTGTCTTTCTTTCTTTTGTGCTGGGGTTTGAATCCAGTGGCCTTTTACCATTGAGCTACATCCCCAGCCCTTTTTATTTTTTATCAGGGCCTTGCTTAATTGCTGAGGGTCTCACTAAGTTGTTGAGCCAAGAAGATGACAAGTTCCTCCTGAGTCACTGGGATTACTGGTGTGTGTGCCATTGTGCCCAGCTAGAACTTTCTCGTTTTCACTAAATATAACCTATATCAGGCATGGTGGTACACAACTTCTTGTGAGGCAGAGACAAGAGAATTGCAGCTTCTTGGGAAGCTGAGGCAAGAGAATTGTAAGTTTAAGGCCAACCGGGACAATTTAGCAAGACCTTGTCTCAAAATAAAATACGAAGTACTGGGGAGGTTGCTCGGTGGTAGAGTACTTGCTTAGCCCTGGATTTAATCTTCAGTATTGAAAATTAAAAGTAAACATAACCTAGTGTTATGGTGTAGTTATGAGATGTCCCCCAAAAGCTCATGTGTGAGATGATGCAAGAAGTTTAGAGATGAAACGATTGGGTTATAAAAGTTTTAACCTAATCAGTGCATTAATCCCCTGACAGACGGTAACTGTAGGCAGGTAGGGTGTGGCTGAAGTAGGTGGGTTGTTAGGTTGGGGCATATATTTTGTTCTTGGTGAGGGTCTCCCTCTCTCTGCTTCCTGGTATGATGGGCTAAGCTGCTTTCCTCTGCCATACCCTTCTGCCATGAAGTTCTGCCTGACCTAGGGCCCAGAGCAATGGAATCAGCTGTCTGTGGACTGAGACCCCTGAAATTCTGAGCACCAAATAAACTTTTCCTTCTTAAAATTGTTCTTGTCTGGTCTTTTGGGTCACAGCAAGGAGAAGGTGAGGCCGGGTATGGTGGCACACGCCAGTAATCCCAGTAGTTTGAGAGGCTGAGACAGGAGGATCTCAAGTTCAAAGACAGCTTCAGCAACTTAGTGAGGTGCTAAGTAATTCAGCAAAACCCTGTCTCTAAACAAAAATAAAATTAAAAGAAAAGGGCTGTGGATCAGTGGTAGAACACTTGCCTAGCACATGTGAGGCACTGGGAGCTACTTGGGAGGCTGAGGCAGGAGGATTGCTTCAACCCAGGAGTTCAAGACCAGAGTGGGAACACAGTGAGATCCTGCCACAAACAAAACAAAACAAAACAACCCAGGAAAATAATATAATGATGACTTTAAAGAAATGTGTTTAGCACACACTTGTCATCCCAGCAACTCAGGAAACTGAGGCAGGAGAATCACAAATTCAAAGCCAGCCTCAGCAACTTAGTGAGGCTCTAAGCAATTTTGCAAGACCCTGTTTCTAAACAAAATATAAAAAGGGCTGGTGAATGTGGCTCAGTGGATAAGCCCCCTTGGGTTCAATCCTCAGTACAAAACTGACTAAAACACCTAGTTTCTCTGTTTGCTCCTCAGAGGACATCATTTCAAATATCTTTACTCTCCTAATCAAAAACTTCTGAACTAACTAATGATGTCCAGGCTGGGTATAGTGGTGCTTGCATGTAATCTCAGATATGTGGGAAACTGAGGCAGGAGGTCTGCAAGTTTGAGACCCACCCAGACAATTTAGCAAAATCCTATTTCAAAATTAATAGGGCGGGGGATGTGGCTCAGTGGTAGAGCTCTTCTGTAGCATATACAAGGCCCTGGGCTCCACTCCTAGCTCCACCCTCACCCCACTCCCCTCCAAAAAGAAAAAAAAAAAAAGAAGAAGAAGAAAAGAGATTATAACAGTTACAGAAATCTTCCCAGATAAAATATTTCATATCTGAGAGTGTTAGATGGATTTATGCCAAGGTGTACATGCCATAAGACATCTATGTGAAGATGTCATTAGGTGGGTAAAAGTAGATTTGAATCTCAAAGAGATAATATGTACTTTGGTGGAACTTTTGAGAAATTTGAGCTATTTTAGAAAGCCTTTGGATATTTTCTTAGTAACTTATTGGGTAAATGAAACTTAAAAGTATAAGAAAGAATGTTACTGGTTTATCACCATTCGAAATTCCTTACATTGCAATTCCTTCCTTCCTTCTTCTTTTTTTGTGCTGGACCTCACACATGCCAGCCAAGTACCCTATCGCTGAGCTACATCCACAGCTCACATTGCAATTTTTATTTTATTATTATTATTTTTTCCAGTACTGGGGATTGAACCCAGGGGCACTGTATCACTGAACTGCATCCCCAGTCTTTTTTTTTAATTTTTTTTTTTTTTTTGTAGTTGTAGATGGACAGCATGCCTTTATTTTATTTGTTTATTTTTATGTGGTGCTGAGGATCGAACCCAGTGTCTTACACATGCTAGGCAAGTCCTCTGCCACTGAGCCACAACCCCAGTTCCCCCAGTTCTTTTTATTTTATCTTTTTACTTTGAGACAGGGTCATGCTAAGTTACCCAGGTTGGCTTCAAACTTCTTAAGATCTTCCTATCTCAGACTCCTGAGCTGTTGGAATTACAAATGTGTACCACCACACCAGACTCCACATTGCAATTATTTACACAGCCTATTTAGAGAAGATTATTTGGTTTAGAAAATACATTTGAATGTCTACATTTTTTTAAATTAAAATTTTGAGATTTAAAAAATTGTATGGATTTGTTCCTTTTGTAATAAAATTTATTATTATTATTGTTATTATTCATACTGGAAGTTGAACCCACAGGCACTCACCACTTAACCCTTTTTTATATTTTAGTTAGATACAAAGCCTCACTGAGTTGCCTAGGGCCTCACTAAGTTGCTGAGGCTGGCTTTGAACTCAATCCTCCTACCTCAGCCTCCCGAGCTGCTGTGATTACAGGTGTGCACCAGTGCACCTGGTTTATATTTAAATAGTTTGCATTAAATAAGTATCAACAGAACCACCCTTTATCCTCCCCACTTCCCACCTTCCCTCCCAGCCCATTCCTCCTCTTCCTAAAAGAGGCAACATCTCTTAAGAATTTGATGTCTTTCTTTTAAAATGGCTGTCTTTAATAACTGTAGAATTATTCTCCATTTGACTAATTATAAACACAAAATAGAAGATTCAAAGTACTATTCTGTTTTTCTAGATTAATAAGTTAACTTGAAAAGTATTATTCACCAAGTAACTCAATAACCAAGTAGTAACTGTACATTTTATGTTCAATACCATATTATCTTTGAGTCAATGTTAATTTATCTAATTGGCAGCAGGTATCTAGGTCTCTTGAGGAAAAGAAGAGTCTGAAGAAAAGAAACAATGAAAAAAGGATTTAACAGACGCATCAAGGAATGTGTCTGAAATGTGTCTCTAGAGTTTGATTGAAAGTATAACTAGGTCTCAAGTTACTTTGATGTTTCCTTGCTTGCCTCTTATAAAAGCAGTGCTTTTTCTTTATTTCAAAATGAATGAACAGGATATATATACTAAACTTGGAAATCCCAGGGTTTCAAGTGTTGCCAATTTGAGATCCACACAGCAGAACAAAGTTCAGTTTACTAAAAGTATAATTAATTCTTCAAATAAGTTCTCTCAGTTTTATAAATACCTACATAATGAAGCTTAGGTCCCAGTACATAATTGAACAGAATCCTATGTATCCTGTTTTAAACACTTCTGTGATTCATGGACAGTCACTGAACAAAGAACTATATTTAGTACCTTTTTTGAAAGGTACCGTAATTAAGTCTGCTTCAGTTTCAATCATTACTAACACTGTAGATAATATAGGTGAAGGGGAGTTTTAAATAACTTTTCCCTTAACCCTCATAAGTTCATTATTGAGACAGTTTAACAAGAGAAAAACACAGATTTATTAGCACATGCAACATACAATCATGAGGGAGAAACTCCAATTCAAAAATAATTCAAAATAGTGGCTTTGAGACCTGCTTATGGGGTTGGGGATGAAGCTCAGAGATAGAGCACTTGCCTAGAGTCCTGCTCATGTATAATCTTCAGCAAAGAACAGCAAATTTTAGGGAAGTGATTAGACAAAGAAAAGCAGTCTCAGGCTTCCAAAGGTAGGGAAACGACAAAAAGGGAAATCAATGAAGTGAAATCTGCTCCTACATTGCTGTGGTGCTGTCTCTGAACTGATAAAGGTTGTAAAGGAGAATTTCCATTTTTGTCTTGAGGCAGGAAGTATGTGGATAGAAAGACCTTTTGTCTTTGTAAATCTCTGACCTGCTTTTAGGCAAACAGAGAGGGAAGATGGAGAGCTCCCATGCATCTTAATTGTTCTTAGCTCAATGATCCTTTATATTAAGGGGGGAAATATTTTATGTCCTTCATAGAAAAGGGAAAAAATGGAGCTCATCAAAGACACCCATGAGATGAGATACAGATAGTTTGGATTGTAGTAAAAAATTGCAAGATTGTGAGCACATCAGCACTATCATTAATGAGAGAGATGGTACAAAGACTTCATTTGCAGAGAGACTTTGTGGAGTACCAGTGACTTCACATCTCTTCAAAGGACAAAAAAGATTAATGTTTTTCTGTTGTCTGAATGTTATATAGTTATAGTGACTACATGATGAATGCTATATTTTGTGATTTAAGTGTTATGAACATGAATTTTGATTTTTTAAAATATTTTTTAGTTTTTTTTAACATTTCTTAATTGTAGGTGGGCTTAATACCTTTATTTATTTTTATGTGGTACTGAGGATCAAACCCAGTGCCTCATGTGTGGTAGGCAAGTGCTCTACCACTGAGCTACAACCCCCAGCCCTCTTTTAACTTTTCAATTAAATTTTAGAATATTTTCTATGTATTGATAGAAGACTTTGTCTTCATTTTATCAGATTCCCAAGTTCACCGTTTTTAAACCCCATGTTGCTTTGTGGTTTTGGCTTTCTTGCAGATAACCAAAATGTCAATTAATAGAGAATTCTGTAACTTAAGGGATAGTTTGAAATTTATAATGATGATGTAGTAGGTGTTTTTGTTCTTTTTACAGAAAATTGAAATACTGGCAAACTAAAAATTATTTGTTCATGACCAAGCTACTTATTATTTCTAACCCCTGTTCCTGAAATGTAAGGAATTAACATTTTTCAGGGTTTGGAGTATAATTCAGTGGTAGATCACATGCATGACACCTTAGGTTCAATCCCCAGAGCCACAAGAGAAAAAATATATATACATACATACATACATACATACATACATACATACATACACATACACGCACACACACACACATATACATACATACATATATTTAAATTTCTAGAATAAGTCAGAAACTGACATAAATTGAAAGACTGAAAATAATGAAGACATTATACTGTTGGGAAAAGTAACTGAAGAAGAACTTGTAACTCTTAAATCCCCTCCCTCCACATCCTCAAGGGAGTACCTCTTCTGACAATTCCCTAATCCTTGCAGGTGTTTGCATTTTATTCCCTGAGAGGATAAAATAGGAATCTCTTAATTAGAGAACACCAGGCATAGTTGAGGGCACAGGTACCATATTGAAAAACAAAGGAAAATGATGAATTTTAAGATTAGAAGCCCTCTTTCCTCACTCAGTTGAGCCAGGCAGATTGGAAAACTCTTTTTTGATGAATCTTGGTTAGAATCAAAAGATTCTCTAAGAAATGGCCCAACCATGTTATCCTATAATAAAATTGAAAATCCACAAGGCATGTATGTGTCTCCCAATCAGCTTGTAATCATCTATTCTTAAGAACAGGCATTAAGGACTGGGATATAGCTCAGTCCATAGAGTGCTTATCTTGCAAGTATAAGGCCCTGGGTTTGATTCCCAGGACCGCAAAAAAAAGAAAAAAAAGAAAAAAAAAAAAAAAAACAGTTAGGCATTACTAGATATCCACTATATACCTAAATAAAAGTCTATATGTGAAAGATAGAAACCATAATCAACAAAAGAAAAGAATCTGGTAGAAAGGAACCATGCAAGAAGAAAACTTAAGTATTTTTCAAAAGAAATACTTGAAATAATAAACATTTAGGGGCTGGGGAGATAGCTCAGCTGGTAGAGTGCTTGCCTTGCAAGCACAAGGCCCTGAGTTCGATCCCCAGTACCGCAAAAAAAAAAAAAATTTAGAACCCACAAAAAAGTGTTAACAATAATAAGATGTAATAATAAAAATAAATGAAATTCATGGTTTGAGGATGTGCCTCAATGGCATCACCCTTGTCTACCATGCACAAGGCTCTGGGATCGATCCCCAGCACCACAAAAACAAAAAACTGCAAACAAAAAAGAAAATCTTATGAGATGGACCACATTGAGAAGGGACTTTCACAGAGTGGGGGGAAAAAAGCAGAAAATAGGAGAGGAAGAAAATCAGAATGTTGTTGATAAAGCAAAAATTGAATGTCCATCAAAATAGTACAATTAAATAAAAATCTATGGCATACCCTAAAGTGGTTATAGTAATACTGCTGTGGAAAGATCTCCATAATAAATCATAAATTAAAAAACAATGTAAGTTTCTGAAAATGCTCAATTCAAAGGCTTTCCAAAAAAAAAAAAAAAAAAAAAAAAAGGCTTTCCAATTGACTTTTAGTCGCCTATTTTTACTTAAGACCCTATTTACATAAATAGCAGGTGGAAAAACCACAAACCACATGTTTCTTTACATAGAAACACTATGTAAATATATAGAAAAAAGACTTATAATGAAACACATCAAAGTGGTGATGGAGAGAGTAGTGAGCTGGAGGAAGAAATAATATTGTATATTCCTTTTATGGGGAAATGTTTGCAATGAAAATGTTTCATGTATCTATACTAAAGGTTTTAATTAGTTGTTGATGAACCTTTGTTTTATTTATTTATATGCAGTGCTGAGAATCAAACCCAGTGCCTCACAACACAGGCTAGGCAAGTGCTGTACCACTGAGCCACAACCCCAACCCTGTTTGTTTTTAAGAAGAGTCTTACTATGTAGCCAAGGCTTGCCTCAAACTTGAAATCCTGCCTCAGTCTCCTAAATAGCTGGGACTATAAACACTATACTTAAGTGTTTGTTTTGTAAGGAACCCACGAAAACCACGCCAGACATGGGAAATCACATAAGGGAGTTTATTAAGCAAACAGAGTGTCTCCCTGCAGGGTAAGAGAGAAAATGAGAGGAAAAAAGAAAGGGAGCACGTGAGAGAGTGTGAAAAGTGAGGAGGAGAGAGAAAGAGAGTAGGAAAGAGAAAGCAAGAGAAAAAAGATGGCAGGGAAGCTATCCTTAAGCAGTTGAATTCTGCAGGGCTAACAGGGGACCAATAACAGAGAAAGGATACTTGCAAGCTGACGGATGAACCAATAGGTAGCTAGGATGTTCACAGACTGAAAAGTAGTTGGGAGGCGGGGAAATGGCTGCAGTGGAAAGGGCAGGGAGAGCAGCTTTCGGACTGACAAGCTAGGATGTGATGCAACGTAAAGGGCTGGGCAGCAGCTTTATGTTATATTACAGGTTTTGCACTAAGTATTGAACTCAAGGGTGTTAACGCTAAGCTACATCCCCAATTATTTTTATTTTTTTATTTTGAGGCAGGGTCCAAGTAAGTTATTGAGTTCTTGCTACATTTCTGAGTCTGACCTCAAATTTAGGATCCTCCTGCCTAAACCCTCTGAGTTCTGGGATTATGGATGTGTACCACTGTGCTCAGTTTATACTTAAGTTTTAAAAGAAAGCAAGGGAAGGAAAAACATGAAAAAGAAAATAAAGATTGCTGTAATTTCTGGGCACAAAAGGAATATAACCTCTAACTGGTATCTCAAAAAAGCAAGACTAAACAAAACAATATGATTTTTCTTGCTATGACATACTCTACTTATTGATTACATTGAAGTTACCTTAGGGTAGAATATGGGAAATAAATACTAAATGATATCTATATCTATCTATTTGTATGTACTGTTGTGAATTTTTGTGCCTTTAGAGGATTCTGTAATATATCCACTGAGCCTCAATCCCAGTCCCCCAGCCCTTTTTAAAAATATTTTTTTTAATTATAGGTGGGCAAAATACCTTTATTTTATTTATTTATTTTTATGTGGTGATGAGGATCGAACCCAGTGCCTCACACGTGCTAGGCAAACATTCTACCACTGAGCCACAACCCCAGCCTCCACAGCCCTTTTTTAAAATTTTATTTTTATTTAAAGACAGGGTTTGCTGAATTGCTTAGCGCCTCATTAAGTTCCTGAGAGTGTGTTTGAACTTGAAATCCTCCTCCTGCCTCAGCCACTGGAGCCACTTGGATTACAGGCATGCACAATATATATATTACTTTACTCACTGCCTGTTTAGAACTTGGCTCTTGATGGTGTGCTAAATCAGTTAACACTCTGTCATCTACTTTCTGATTCATAAAACTCTGTTGCTTTTTTTTCCCTCCTTTCCTCTTCACCTTTTGGGATTTTATATTTCAAATTTGCTCTGGCTGTTGTTTTAGTAGGGTTTCTAGAAAGGGAGTAAGTTGAGTGTACATGTTAAATCTGCCCCCTTACTCTGGAAATCCTTAAAATCTTTTCTTTGATAGAGAAGCAGTAATACACAGCAGTTGGGAGTGTGAGTTATACCCCTATATTACTTAACGTTTGAACTCTGTCTTTATCAATGCAACTTTGTCACATATTAGCTACTATATTAACCTCTACATTCCTAATTTTTCTCACCTATAAAATGGAGATAATACCTACTTCATAAGGTGACCAGAGAATTAATTAATTAAAATCAATTTAAGGTAATTTAAGGTACTTTTAGAGCAATGCCTTGCATATAGTCTTTAATAAATGTTATTATCTTCTTTTTTCTTTGTTCTCTTTTTTTAGAACTCATGAGGTATCTACTCTTTCATAGTTCCCATCTGTGAAATAAATGGCATACACAGGCAGTTTGATTCCAGAGTCACGCCAGTTCTTTACATTCCTGGGGATTTTCATAGTCTCTGTTGAATAATTTAGCAATTCTATTTTAAATATCAAATACCTCTTTTGTTTCCTGGTTTTAATCTTTCCTCTGGTGATCTTTGGAATCTGTGCGTTAAGTATGTATGTTATTGTTTATTCTTTTCCTAGTGTTTGAACCCACGGCCTCAGGCATGCTAGGATGGTGCTCTACCACTGAGTAACAGCCTCAGCCCTTGCGTTTATTTCGAACTGATTTAACGCTCTGTAGGAATAAGACTTATTGTAGGTAAACCTCACTTTTGGGTGTTAGGATGGAGATATGGCATATGTCACTATCAAGAAGACTTTTTTCTAGGATCCTGTAATCCGTCCAGAAAAGATATTTCTGATTAATTAATTAATTAATTTTCAGTCCTGAGGAATGAACCCTGGATCTCACATATGCTAGGCAAGCACTCTACTTTCCCAGACCTCACATCTGTTTTTTTTTTTTTTTTTTTTTTTAAATCTCAACCAGTGACCTTTTATCTAGAACACCTCTTTTCTTTTTTCGTGCTAGGGATCGAACCCAGGGATGCTCTACCTCTGGGCTACATCCCCACCCTTTTTTATCAGGCTGGCCTTGAACTTTGAATCTTCCTGTCTCAACCTTCTGAGTTGCTGAGATTGCAGGTATGTCTTACCACATCCAGCCCCAGTACTTGTAAGTTTTGAGGTTTTTCCAAATTCATTGAAATTCTTCTATGTGTCCCTCTTTTGCAGTTCCCTGAGGTGCAGCTTCCTTTGCTATGATAGTCACTTCTCCATTTGCTCTCCCTTTTCCAAAATGAATTGAAGTCTTTTATACACTGTAAAATATATTGTGTGCCTTGTTTTACATTCACTTTGAGTATTTAAACTTTTAAAATTATTTTGCTGTGGATGAAGGGTGGCAGACCTATAATCCTAATTACTCTGGCGTCTGAGGCACGACAATTGCAAATTTTAGGCCCATCTGGGCAATTTAGGGACACTCTAAGTAAAATGTTAAAAAAGAGGTGGAGATGTAGCTCAGATGTTAAAAAGAGGTGGGGATGAATGCTCCTGTGTTCAATACCCAGTACCATAAAAAATAAATTTGCTATCATTTTGTGTCAAAAAAAGAATTTAGGCCATATTTCCAGAATTCTGATCTTTCCCATGCATGTTTTAATACTTTTTCCTATGTGTGTGTATATATTATGTATATAAATGTGTCAAACTTAAAACACATGAAGCTATTATATATGAAATTTTTATTTCTAAAAGTTTTTAAAAATTATCAGACTGCAAAACTTATGTTTTTCTTTTTGCTGTCTTTGTTTCTTTTTTTAAGTTTGTTGTGTTTTCCTTGTTTTGTGATGCTGGGATTGAACCGTGAACATGACTCGTGCTAGGCAAACACTGTCAGAACTGCATGTCTAGCCCTGTTTTCTGTATTTGATATTTATTCAAAATTGAGATATTTAGCCCCAAATCATTTATTTTCACTGCTGTATTCTATTATTTGTACAATCTTTAATCTGTTTTCTTATCGATATCATTTTATTGTTCTAATTTGACATTACAATGTTGTAGTTAATATTTTTGTAAATGTTTCCTTATGAATACATATAAAGTTTCTTTTGTTATACTTGGGAGTGGATTGCTGGATGGAAACTATGCTTATCTTCAACTTTATTTTATAGGCCATACAGTGTACCAGTTGTTCTAAGCATATTATTTTCTTAAAATATATTTTTAATTGTAGTTGGACACAATGCCTTTATTTATTTTTACATGATGCTGAGGATGGAACCCAGTGCCTCACACATGCTAGGTGAGTGCACTACCACCGAGTCACATCCCCAGCTCCTAAGTACGTTCTTCACTATCACTATAAGTATAGATTTAAATACATACATTACAACTAGCATATGAGGTAAATATTATTTTTCCTATTTTACAAAGGAGGAAATTAAGTCACAGAGAGATTATGACTTGCCCCAAATAATCACATAGGTAATAAATGGCATATGCAGGCAATTTGATTACAGTCATGCCAGTTCTTTACATTTTAGGAATATATGTCCATATTTTTCTGCTATATTCTCATCTAATTTATTTAATTCTTGTTTCTCAAAGTTTTATGTGGTTCAATCTATGGGAAAAATATTAACTGGAAATATCATAATCAAAAAACATGACTTTTGGTGACCTCAGTGGTACCTGCCTGTCAGCAACTTGGGAGGCCCAGGCAGAAGGATCACAAGTTTAAGGCAAACCTGGGCAATTTAATGAAATAAAAAGGATCAGTGATGTAGCTCAGTGGTAAAACACGCCGGGGTTCAACCCCAAGTATTGCCAAAAAGAAAAAAATGCGACTGTGAGGACGGGAATGTAGCTCAGTGTAAGAACATGCGTTTAGCATGCAGAAAACTCTGGGTTTGATCCCCAGCACCAAACCAAAAACGAGCAAGTGAATATGATCATCAATATCCTTGACTCTGAATGTTGTAGGGCACAACTTAAGAACAGACTGATCACCACTGAGAAGTCCAAATTTGAGAATCTTTACTAGCTGACTGGTTGACTGTCTCACACAGTGTCCCAAAACTGCAGGGGTTTTTATACCATAAGTCAGTACATCAATCATGTATCTGTTGCTATGATTCAAAACTCAAACTAACATCATGAGATCTAAAATCATAAGCAGAAGAAGAGGGTCAAAATGACCTTAGTAGGGTACAAGTTAAAGAATGGTTATTAATGTCTACACAATCACTGTTGACATGGTACATTGTCTAAGAAAAATAGGAATCAAAAAGAGAACAATTTTACATTATATAAGAATTGCCATTTTGTGTTGCCAAACATGCTATGCTAAGCAACTGTTGATGGTACAGAGGCTGGGTGTTCTACAGGAGAAGCATTTCTTACATAACATGGAGTCTCAGGGTAAAATGGAGTCTGTTTAGTCATTGCCCATATAGCCTGGCCTATAACAGGAGTGCTTGACCACTGAGCCACATCCCCAGTCCTATCTTGTATTTTATTTAGAGACAGGGTCTCACCGAGTTGTTTAGTGCCTTGCCATTGCTGAGACTGGCTTTGAACTCGCAGTCCTCTTTCATTAGCCTCTTGAGCTACTGGGATTACAAGCATGTGCCACTGTGCCTAACTCTTGATCTCTTGATGTTCTTTCTTTCTGAGCAAATTGTATTTTTTTTTTCCTTTTTTGGGGGCGGGCAGGGAGATAGGTGTCTCACTATGTTGTCTAAGCTGATCGCAAATTCCTGGGCACAGGCCATCCTCCTGCCTCACCCTTTCTAGTTGCTGAGAGTGCAGATGCATAAGCAGCTTTATATTGCATTTTCTGATCTTGTAATTACTGAGGAATTTCTATCAATTAAAAAATGAATCTAAAAATCTTATTTTTGGATAACAGCTAAAAACTTCTATTTTATCGTGTAGCTTAATATTCCAGCCAGATTATCATATTATACAGTAATAAAAGTTAAGGAAGCTAGGGATGTTGACTGAGTTGTACAGTTCTTTCTTTCTTTTTTTTTTAGTGCTGAACTCAGGGCCTTGTACATGCAAGGCAAGCACTCTACCAACTGAGCTGTATCCCCAGCCCCTGAGTTGTATAGTTCTTGATTAGCATGTGTGAGACCTGTGATTCATTCCCAGCACTGGGGAAAAAAAATAAACACACACGGTAGAAGGTGAAGAAAGGAAAGAGAAAAAAATGAAAAAGTAATATATCTATACATGGAATTATAGAAGTAGCTCTTCACCTATATATATAGTTAAATGCTGGGTAGAAATTTGAGATTTTGCTATATAAGAATTTTTTCATTCTCACTATTAAGATAGTATTTCAGTGATATTAGTTCAAAGTTTGCTATCGATCTTTGTGGGAGAAATAAAATGAAGGTGAATGTTTAGGATTTTTTTTTTTTTGTTCCTTTTTCTATAAGTTTTTTTTTTTTTTTTTTTAGCTAAACCAGCTATATTACATTTTGGTGGTGGATTTATGACATTAGGGATCATTAGGGTTCATATTATTAATTAATAAATAATAGCATTTATTTTTGTTTTGTATTTTAAATAAAATATACCAGGGGTTGGGGATGTGGCTTAGTGATAGTGTTTGCCTGGCATGTGTGAGGCCATGGGTTCAATCCACAGAACTGCAAAAACTAAAAAAATAAAAAATGAAAGCACCAATTAAGTATCATTTATTTAGTCAAGCATGTGGGACGGGAAGTATTTCCTAAAAGAGATATCAGGCTGTCTATGGATAGAGCATTTAATGAGATTACCTTTTCTTTTTTTTTTTTTTTTATTTTTATTGTACACAAATGGGATACATATTGTTTTTCGGTTTATACATGAAGTAAAGGCATACCATTTATGCAGTCATACATTCACATAGGGTAATAGTGTTTGATTTATTCTGTTATTTTTTTCCTCCCCCCCACCCCTCTTTTCCCTCTACACAGTCCTTCCTTTCTCCATTCTTACCCCCCTCCCACCCTGAGATTACCTTCTCTTTCTACTCCTTCACATACTTTGTTTGCAGTTTCTAAATTCAAATTATAAATTTATCTTAAGTACACTTATTATAATGATGACATTCTTATTGAAATCACCATAAAGCCATCATTGTTTTGCTCCTAAGATAACTTTTAAATATTTAAAATGCAACTATTTTAGCTAGGCACGGTGTTGTACCCCTGTAACCCTAGCTACTTGGAAAGCTAAGGCAGGAGGATCACAGCAAGTTTGAGGCCAGCCTCAGCAACTTAGTAAGGCCCTAGCAACTTAGCAAGACCTTGTCTCACAAAAAACAGTAAAAAGTTCTTTGTATGTAGATCAGTGGTAAAGTGCCCCAAATTCAATTCCCAGTACCAAAAAAAAAAAAAAAAAAAAAAAAAATTTAAAGGCAGTTATTTTCAAAAAAGAAACTAATCATTTTGTAAAGGGCTTTGCAAAGCACCAAAAAAAAAAAAAAAAAAAAAAGAAAGAAAGAAAGAAAAGAAAAGAAAAAAAGGGGAAAAAGAGCAAATGGTAAACAATGAAAAATGTTTATTAGAATAATTAAAAACAGCTGGGTGCAGTGGCACATGCCTGTAATCCCAGCAGCTCAGGAGGCTGAGACAGGAGAATAGAGAATTCAAAGTCAGCCTCAGCAACAGCAAGGCACTAAGCAACTCAGTGAGACCCTATTTCTAAATAAAATACAAATAGGGCTGGGAGTGACTCAGTGGTCAGTGCCCCTGAGTTCAATCCCTGGTAAACCCAACCCACACCCCACCCCCCCACAAAAAAATTGAAAACATAAATCCTGTTGTCATGTTTAGTTGGATAACATCACTATTTATATAAGAAAAAAATATAATTTTTTTTCTTTTTTTAATATCCAAAATGTGTTTATTGGGATGTTTTCCCACTTATCTTGATTCAGGCTGCTTTTAGTGCTGCTTCCTCCTGAAGGAACATCCTTCTGTAAGTCTCGCTTTTCCTCCCGTAGGCTGGCAGAGGACAGTTAAACAGCCAACACACAAAACTACTGTTTGTGCGTGGCTAAAATATGTCGTGATTTTATAGCATCCTGGGCATTTCACATCCATGACATGGGAATTGGGGCTGTGCACCAGGCGCTGCTTCTTGTGTTTCCTCTTCTCCTCTTCTGGAGAGGGTTGAAGGAGATCTTTTGCAAGCAGGGAGAACTTGCCCCTCGCTGCCCCTGGCGTCTGCGTAGCTGGGCCGCCATCTTATCTCCTCTCTGCTCCAGTCTATGCGGGTGACCCGTGGGCCGCTGCGGTCCCAGCAGTTAAGGTCCTAAGAAGTGCAGAGGGGTTAATGAGCACCCTCTATGATCCAAAATCAGCTTGAGGGGAGCGTGGGGACAGAAGAGCTAGATCTCCTCCCAAACCTGGACCAAGGAACTCACAGGCATGTTGTCATGGGGAGGTCATCACTGCAGGAAAGGCTAAAATTATTTCTTATAAATTAAATCTCACTGAATTATCCAACTTTATGAAATGGAGACTTACGCCAGGCACAGTGGCACATACTCATAATCCCAGGGACTCCAGAGGCTGATGAAGGAGGATTGCAAGTTCAAGGACAGCCTCAGCAATTTAGTGAGACCCTGTCTCGAAATGAAAAGGACAAGGGATGTAGCTTAGAGGTAGAATGCCCCTGGTAGAATGCTCAGTACTGCATACACATGCACACAAAAGTGGAAAAGAATGTGTTTTCCTTCCTTTCCTTACTTTGTCCTCTCCAACCCAAAAGTAATGCAAGAATATAAAAATTTTTAAAAAGAAAACAAATAGGAAGATGGTTCCACCTATCTCTAGTTTATTGTGGCCATAACTAGAATCCTTTTTGAACAAATTCACATATTTCCTTAAAGTCAGATACCATTATGACTTCTTGGTCAAGCTTGTGCATGAGAGTCTGAGCTGGTTTTGAGTACCTTAAGTCAAGCTTCCCAGGTGTTCCATGTAGCCATTTTCCTCTGAGATCTTGCCTCTTGAGGATCATAGCCAAGGAGCAGGATTTATGTTACTGTTGTCCTTGGTATTGCTGAACACTTTCCAATCTAGGAAGTTTGGTTTAGGAGACTCTTTCCCAATATTCCTTACAGTTCTCAAAGGCTTTGCTTTTATCTTAGACTTTCTGATAGT
Organism: Sciurus carolinensis; assembly: GCF_902686445.1. Taxonomy (NCBI): domain Eukaryota; kingdom Metazoa; phylum Chordata; class Mammalia; order Rodentia; family Sciuridae; genus Sciurus; species Sciurus carolinensis. The sequence goes on from NC_062215.1 coordinate 33,427,876, forward strand.
CAAAGTTAGAAGGCAGAGTATCCAAAAATAACTTCTGCTTTTCACTCAGTAACTCAGGTGGTTTATAAATAATGGAGCCCAAAGACTTGATACCTCTTTAGGGAATGAAAAGGGAAAAAATGAATGGAGAACAAAAATCAAAATTTTAATAAATTGCTCTGCCACTCATACATAAACACACCACTCCTCCTCTTGGCCTACTCCTAGCTTCTGAGTTCAAATTTTATTGAGCACTGAGAGGAAATAGATGAATCTGCATTTGTAATTGAGACCTGAATAATAAAATGAGTAACTCAGATAGTATGTTTATTTCTTACTTGTGAAAGCCAGAGTAAAGCATAGTATTATCTAGGGTCTCTCCATCCCCATTATTTAAAAAATGATCTAATCTTTCTCAAATAAAATGCAGCATTACTGAGGACATTCAGTAATGTAGTCATTAGGGAATAGCAGCTGTGCACCATGGCTGTATCTAATACTGGCTGTTGGGAAGGCTGAGGCAGGAAGATTGCAAATTCAAGGCTATGCTGAGCAACTTAGCCAGATTCTGTCTCAAAAAAAAAAAAAAAAAAAAAAAAAAGTGCTGGGGGTCCAGGCACAGTGCACACACCTGTAATCCCAGCAGCTCAGGAAACTGAGGCAGGAGTATGGTAAGTTCAAAGCCAGTCTCAGCAACTTAGCGAGGTCCTGTCTCAAAAGGTAAAAAGGGCTGGAGATGTAGCTCAATGATTACGTGCTCCTGGGTTCAGTCCCTGGTACCAAAAAAGGGCTGGGGATTTAAAAAAGAAAACAAAAAGGACTGGGGATATAGCTGAGTAATAAAAGTGCTTGCGTAGTATGCGTAAGGCCCTGGGTTCAATTCTCAGTACTGGGGGGAAAAAGTAATAATGTGCCAGAGATCTATAAGTAGTCATAACGTGAAATCTGATAGTATTATTGTGACTTTTACTTGAATTTGAAATATTTTCAAAAATGCTCAACAATCATTATTGAGATCCTATGCTGTTGTAAAAGCTGAAGTGGGGAAGAAAGTTAAAGATGATATGTCCTTATCTCAAGGATCTTGCAGAATAGTGAAAATATATGTGTAAATCAATACATATAAATGAAAAGGATGCTATGAAAGTTATAGAAGTGAAAGAAAAGGAGTCAAAGGAGGCTTCTTGAAGAAGGTAATTTTTTAACTGAGCTTTTAGGGCCAGGTAAGTGTTAACTAACTGAAGAAGAAAAGAAGGGAGGTTCCAGATGAGGAAATAGCATCTGTGAGGTTATATTAACATAAAACAACATAACTCATAATAATGGCTACCTTCACTCTGTAAGTAGTTGCATATGACTGGAGCAAAGGGTATATGGGAAGTATGGATTGAAGGCAGGCAACATGAGCCAGATGTGCTTCGTTAAGGTACTTGGGGGTCTTTTGCCATCTGCTTTAACAGTCTTACCACTGAAGACAGTAGAGAAATAAAAGATGGGAGAAATGTATTTTAATTCTTCCCTTTACTTTTTGTTAATTTTAAGTTTCTATAGTGTTATCTCATGAAGAAATATATATGTTGTTAATCAAATGGAATATATTAAGAAGAGAGTTAAAAGAATTTTTATTGAAATAGTAAGATCAATTGTAAAGTTAGGGAAAGAGTAGGATCTTTTACCTCCTTTACTCTCAGTATTTCACTTCTGCTGAATCCATAGGAGGTTCAGTTTGCTTCTGTCCCCAGAGTCAGTGAATCAGGAGAGTAACAGAAATAAAGAGCTGTATTAGCAACAAGCTAGTATTGTTGGAAGATGGTTGACTCTTGCCTAATCAAGAATCTTTTTAGATGATTTTTCCAAGGGAAAATATATGAGTCCCAGACAAGTGGGTGCCTCAGTTGTTTTGAAGAGTAGCCTCTTTTTACCAGGTATGGTGGCACACACTTGTAATCCCAATGACTGAAGGCTGAGGCAGGAGGACCAGAAGTTGGAGGCCAGCTTGGCAACTTAGACCCTGTCTCAAAATAAAATTTTTTTAAAAAAGAAAGAAAAATAGCCTCTTCTGAAGTGTGGGATAAGTATTTCTTATCTTGTTCAAATAGATTGGTGAGCATTTCAGTGCAGCATATTAAAAGAAAAATTATAAAAATTTCTGAGTGTATTTGCATGGCTTGTGTTTAGTTTTTGTTGTGGTCAGTGCACTGGCAAGCACCTTTCCAGGTGTGACCTTTTTCCATAACTTTGGACTAGGAAATATTCAGAAAGGAGGGTTTTGTTTATTCTTGGTTAACTTTAGTATGCAGTTAATCTATAAAACAGCAGGCAGAAGCAAAGAGAAACTTTTGAGAATTGGGTCTTAGTAGGGGTTGTGGGGAGGGGTGCTTATGTGTATGTACTTTTACTGATTCCAGTTTGTGAGGCTTTTCCCACACAAACAGTTCTCCAATTCTTCTCAGACACTAACTGGTTATACCTACAATTCTAACATTAACCAGATTTAGTGCAGATCCTACAGGTTTAGGGACTTAAGATCCTACAGTCCCACAGGACTGTCCCCGACTTCAGATGCCAATTGCAAATTGTAGTGAAACAGGATTTTCCACTGTTAGGATCACAGTGGGGAGGGTCCATTTGTATTACAGCTCTTTTAGCTCCACATCAGTGGAGACAAATCTTTAATTTAAAAAAAATTTTTTGTCGAATGTGGACACAATACCTTTATATTATTTGTTTATTTATTTATTTATTTATGTGGTGCTGAGAATCAAACCCAGGGCCTCACATGTGCTAGGCAAGCGCTGTACCACTGAGCCACAACTTCAACCCTTCATTTTTCTTTAAGAATCTTTTGCTTTTGTTTTGGTATGTTGCTGTGCTGATTGCTTCATGGTCATATATACATGCTTCTTTTTTTCTCACTTTTAACATTTTTTTAAATGTAATTATTTTTTCTTGCCTGTCTTTTCAGGGTTAGGACTTTCAGTTTATTTAGTTTTGTTTTTGCTTCTCTTCTGCTAAAAGTCAAATTCTCTTGTTACATCTCTTCTACATTCTTTGTTCATATATTGACCGTTCTACACTCTCTTCTATCTTCCTATTATATAATCTTTTGTCTTAATGAATTGTATTTTTACCATCTTTTAGAACTAATTGGTTTATATAATTCCTGCTTCCACCACTCATGTTGTTGCAGTTATTACTGTTGTAGATGAAATAGTTGACACCTGCTGTTTGCTTTAATGCTAGACCTCCTTCATGCTTATTTATTGTTTTTGCTGTTGGCAATTACAGCATCATTCCTGTTTTTGTAGTGATTAGTGTTGTAGATGTCATAGTAGGAACTGGGTATTTATTTTAATGCTGTTTATTATTTGCATGAGCTATTGGTGTTGTTTGTTTTCCCCTATTCTGTGAGGTGCTAGGAACCTACAAGGACACTACAGTTTCAGAGTGTAAAGACTCTTCTGCTGAACTAAACTCATCCTAAAGACAGCATACTTTGCTCCACACACAAATTAGTGACACTCAAACTTCAGCTATACTTTAATACAAAGAATAGAAGAGACAAAAACCCAAATTAACAACCAGGTCCCAAGTAGGAATGGTTAGGGTGGGCCTTCAAGTCTCACTCGTGGACATCCAATGCTACAGGAAAAACACAAAGAATTAACACAAAAGCCTATAGATACCATACCCACAAGGGAGTCTTTCTAGAGAGATTACTCTTAGAACACTTTGGCAAGGGAAGACTGTGCCCTAAAAAGGCCCAGACAGAATGGAAGAGAAACCCATCCCAACTGATACACAAAACCCAACACAGGAATAAAAGAAATGTGAAAAAGCAAGGTAACAGAATACTTCCTAATGTTCATAATTCATCAATAAGTGACCCCAAAGATATTGAAGTGGATGAATACCAGACAAAGAATTTGAAAGAATAATTATAAAAATGATGTAGGAATAAGAGAACATAGATAAACAACTGAATGACTTAAGTCAGGACAGATATGAATGAGAAATGTAATAAGGAGTTAAAGATAATAAAAAAAAAGAGAAGTCCTAGAAATGAAAGACAATAGCTCACATAAAATGTTCAGTTAAAAGTCTGTATAATAGAGTAGTAGTAGACTATGCTGAAGATAGAATCTCAGAGCTAGAAGACAAAGTGTTCAGCCTTGAGCATAGAGTATTAAAGAAAAAATAAGAAACATTGATGGGCTGGGACTGGGGCTCAGTGGCAGAGCACTTGCCTAGCATGTGTGAGGTACTGGGTTCAATCATCAGCACCACATAAAAATAAACAAATAAAATAAAGGCATTCTGTTTATCTGCAACTACAAAAAAGAAAACAAAAAAAAAAACAGTGATTAGTGTACACAAGAACTCTGGGGCAACATCAAGACCAAATTAAAGAATCATTGCAATTAAGGGTTGTGAGATGCAGGCTAATGAAATGAATAATATTTTCAGAAAAATAGAAACAGAAAATTTTCCAAACCTTGAGAATGAGTTAGACATCCAACTACAGGAGGCATTCAGAACCCAAAATGAACAAGATAAAAAAAGAATCTTTCTACATAATATATACCATATAGAACAAAGGTAGAATTTTAGAAGCCTCAAGAGAAAAGTGTCAGGTCACATTTAGAAGCAAGTCAATCAGAAGTAATTCTGATTTCTTAGCATAAACTCTCATATCCAGGAGGACTTGGAATGATGTGTTTCAAGTCATGAAAGAAAATAACTGTCATCCAAGATCACTATTTCCAGCAAAGTTATCCTTCAAAATTGGATAAGAAATAAATCCTTTCAAAATAAGCAGACACTAAAGAATGACTCGTAAGCTGGCACTACAGAACTTAAGGAAATTCTTCACACAGAAGAAATAAAAAACCTCTGAGAGCCCATAAATGAGAAAGAATTAGTAAAATCTCTCTATAATAATATGAATGAAAATGGTCTCAACTCTCCAATCAAAAGACATAGACTGGCAAGGATTAAAAAATAAGACCCGAATATATGTTGTTTGCAAAAGACTCAACTTTATAGGCAAAGATATTCACAGTCTGAAAGTGAAAGGATGGAAATTAGTATACCATGTGAATGGAGTCCCCAAACCAGCAGGAGTAGCTACTCTCATATCTGACAAAACAGACTTAATACCAAAATTAATTAGACAAAGTTTACTTCATTACTAGTAAAGGGAACAACCCAACAAGAAGGGTTTTTGAAAAATTTAACATTTATTTTTTATTAACTTTTTATGTTGTGCTGAGGATTGACTCCAGTGCCTCACCCGTACTAGGCAAGTGCTCTACCACTGAGCTATAATCCCAGCCCAACAAGAAGTTTTAACAATAGTAAATACATATGCCCCAAACATGGGTGCAACTAATTACATAAAATACACACTACTTAAATTAAAGCCTCAGGTAGACCCCAGTACAATAATTCTGGGTGATTTTAACACACATGTCACCTATAGATAGGTCATCCAGACATAAACTCAGTAAAGACTCTTTTAACCTGAAACATATTATAAATTAAATGGGCTTAAAAGATATCTATAGAATATTTCATCCAACAAGTGTGGAATATACTTTCTTCTCAGCAGCTTATGGAAACTTCTCCAAAACCGACCTTGTTTTAGGCCACAAAGCAACTCTTAGCAAATACTAAAAATATTTTAAAAATTAGATTCTTTGCACCAGGTGCAATGGCACTTGCCTGTAATCCCAGTGACTTGGGAGGCTGAGGCAGGATAATCACAAGTTCAGGGCTAACCTTGGCAACTTAATGAGACCCTGTCTCAAAAAAAAAAAAAAAAAAAAAAAAGAAAGAAAAAAAATAGAAAAGAAAAAAGAAGAGCTATAGATGTAGCTCAGTGATAAAGTGCCCCTGGAGTTCAATCCCCAATACCAAAATAAATATATTTTTAAAATAAAAGATAAATTCCTTGCATCTTATTAGATCATAATAGAATGAAAGTAGAAATAAACATAAAAACCCTACAGAAACTATATAAAAACATGGAGATTGAATGATACATTTATGAATGATGAATAGGTTATAGAAGAAATTGGGGAAAATTAAAAAATTCTTAAAGTCAAATGAGAGGAGTGATACAACATACTAGAACCTCTAGAACACTATGAAGAGAAAAGTTTATAGCTATGAGTGTGTACATAAGAAAATCAAATATCCCAAATAGCCTAATGATGTATCTTAAAACCCTTGAAAAAGAACAAAACCAATTCTAAAACCAGTAGAAGGATGGTAATAATTAAGACCAGAGCCAAAATCAATGAAATTGTGAATAAAAGCAATACAAAAGATCAGTGAAAGGAAGAGTTGATTCTTTGAAAAGATAAACAAAAATTGAAAAGTCCTTAGCCAAACTAACCAAAAGAAAAAGAAGGCCCAATTATAGAATTATTGATGAAAAAGGAGAAATTAACACAGATATCACAAAAATCAAGTGGAGCATTAGGGACTATTTTGAAAACTTATATTTCAAATTATTGGAAAACCTAGAAGAAATAGATAGATTTATAGACACAAACATACAACCTACCAAAATTGAATAAAGAGGACATAGAAAACCTAAACATACCAATAACTAGCAATGAGATAGAAGCAGTAATAAAATCCTTTCAACAAAGAAAAACCATGACCAGATGGAATCTCTGAATTCTACCAGAGCTTTACAGAAGAACTATATCCTTTTGCTCCTCAAGTTATTCCATGAAATAAAAAGGGGTGGAACATTTCCAAATCCATTCTATGAAACCAATATCATACTCATATTAAAACCAGATAAGGACACATCAAGGAAAGAAAACTATAGACCAATATCCCTGATAAACTTAGATACAAAAATCCTTAATAAGTCAGGCATGATGGTGCACTCCTGTAACCCAGCAACTTGGGAGGCTGATTCAGGAGGAACACAAGTTCAAGGCCAGTCTCTGCACATTAGTGAGGCCCTAAGCAATTTAGTGAGACCCTGTCTCAAAAGAATTCTAAAAAGAATTAGGAATGTAGCTTGGTAGTAAAGTATCCTTGGGTTCAATCCCAGTATCAAAAAAACCCTAAAGTTCCTAATAAAATAATAGCAAATCATATTCAACAATGTATTAAGAAGATTGTACATCATAATCAAGTTGATTTTATCCCAGAGGCATCTAAAATATGCACTGTTTATCACATAAATAGAATTATGGAACAAGACAAGGATGTCTTTCTTCTTTTACCACTCCTATTTAATATAGTACTAGAAATTATTACCAGAGCATTTAGACAAGAGAAGGAAATAAAAAGGATAAAAATAGCAAAGGAACAAGTCAAATTATCACTGTTTGCAGATGACATGATCTTAGAAGATCCAAAAAGCTCCACAAAAAGACTGCTATTGCGAATAAATTCAACAAAGTAGCAGGTTACAAAATTAACATACAGAAACCAATAACTTTCCTATATACCAACAATGAATCTGCTGAGATATAAATCAGGAAAACAATTCCATTCACAATGCCCTTAATAAAATACCTAGGAATAAATCTAACCAAGGTGGTGAAAGACATCCATAATGAAAACTATAGAACATTGAAGAAAGAAATTGAAGAAGACATAAGAAAATGGAACGACCTCCCATGTTCATGGATAGGCAGAATTAATGTTAAAATGGCCATGCTGCCTAAAGCAGTATACATATTCAATGCACTGTCCATCAAAATACCAGTGACGTTTTTCAGAGAATTAGAAAAATGGCATAAAATTCATTTGGTAGAATAAAAGATCCAGAATAGCCAAAGCAATTCTAAGCCAAAAAAGCAATGCTGGAGGCATCACAATACCTGACTTCAAATTATAATACAGAGATATAGTAACAGAACTGCATGGTACCAGCATAAAAACAGACATATAGACCAATGGTACAGAATAGGAAGACACAGAAAACCCCACACATCTACAGTCGTCTGATACTTCACAAAGGTGCCAAAAGTACACATTGGTGAAAAGACATCCTTTTTAACAAATGGTGCTGGGAAAACTGGTTATCCATATGCAGCAGAATGAGACTAGACCCTTATCTCTCACCCTGCACAAAATTAACTCAAAATGAATCAAAGACCTAGGAATTAGAAGGGAAACTATGCAACTTCTAGAAAAAAAAGGTCAACCTCCAGCATGTAGGCACAGGCAGTGACTTTCTCAATAGGACCCCTAAAGCTCAGGAAATAATGACAAGAGTTAATAAATAGGATGGTATCAAAATGCTTCTGAACAGCAACAGGAAGAATTAATGTGAAGAGAGAACTTACAGAATGGGAGAAAATCTTTGGTAGCTACTCTTCTGACAGAGAATTAATATCTAGACTACATAAAGAATTTTAAAAACTTAACACAAAAAAAATGGGCAATGAATTAAACAGACACTTCTGAAAAGAAGAAATACAGATGGCCAACAATATATGAAAAAAATGTTCAATGTCAGAAATTAGGAAAGTGCAAATCAAAACTACACTGAGACTCCATCTCACAACAGTCAAAGTGGCAGTTATCAAGAATACAAACAATAAGCCGGGCACGGTGCCACATGCCTGTAATCCCAGTGCCTTGGGAGACTGAGGCAGGAGGATTGCGAGTTCAAAGCCAGCTCAACAACTTAGGCCCTAAGCAACTCAACATGATCCTGTCTTTAAATAAAATTTATAAAATGGCTGAGAATGTAGCTCAGTGGTTGAGTATCCCTAGGTTCAATTCCCAGTACCAAAACAATAGCACCAACAATAAATGCTGGAGGGGTTGTGGAAGAAAAGGAACACTTTTACACTGTTGGTGGGATTGTAAATTAGTACAACCACTATGGAAAATCAGTATGGAGGTTCCTCAAAAGACTAGATCTGGAACCACCATGTGATACGTGCATACATCCATGTTTATTGTAGCACAAGTCACAATAGCCAAACTATGGAACTGGCCTAGGTGTCTGTCAGTAGATGGATAGATAAAGAAAATGTGGTATATATGGACAATGGAGTTTTATTTAACCATAAAGAAAAATGAAATTATGTCATTTGCAGGAAAAATGGATGGAACTAAAGAATATTATGTTAAGAGAAATAAGCCAAACTCAGAAAGTAAAGGGTCATATATTTTCTTCCATATGTGGAATCTAGAGTGGGAAAAGGAAAAGAAAGTTGAATGGATGATTGCATGAAAAACAAAGATCAGTAGACTAGAAGAAAGGGACCAGGGGGAGGGAGAGGAAAGGGAAAGGGAAATACTGGCAATTATATTGTTACATTGCGTGCATGTACTAATATATAACAACAAATCCCATCATTATGTATAACTATAATGTACCAATAAAAAATGTGGAAAAACAAATCTGTAGTATTATCCCTTCTTGAAGTGCCTTTAGATAGTTGTTAATCAACAGAGAATCCTGTTACAAGAATAACAGAACATACTTTTTACTTTTCCACACTGAAAACCCTAAAGAGAGGAAAAAAAACACACACACAGGGATTCCTGTACCATCTAATTTACCTGGTAAAGAAAAATTGGTTATTTTTCTCTCATATTTTGAAACTGTATCTGTTTTTGTGCCATCTCCTGTTGGTCTCCAAATACTACTTTATATTCTCTGCTTGACTTGTTAGGATGAAGGGAACTTCCCCTTAATGCTCTGAAGGTTTGATAATTTAATCTGTTGACATAAACTGATAACAGATGAACAGAAAAAAAAGCATACAAATTTATGTTCATGTTCTTGGGATCTACACAAACTATGAGACTCAAAGAAGAGCTAGATGGTTGGAGTTTATTTTTGAATCTTTTTTTTCCCACTTTATTACAGCATCCATAGATTTGGAAATCTTTCCAAGTCATGCAAAGAAAGTGAATGAAATTTTCAATAACTTCAGTATTTAAAGCTTTGCATTTGATTCAGTGACATATTGAGTGTTATTTAAAATTTTTTATATGTTTTTTTTGTACATGACAGTAGAATCCATTTTGATATAATTATACAGGCACGGGATATTTTTATTCTAATTAGGACCCCAGTCTTGTGGATGTACACAATGGTAAAATTCGCTGTCATGTATTTATATAAGTACACAGGAAAGTTGTGTCAGATTCATTCCACTGTCTTTCCTATTCATAATCTCCAGATCCATTCATTTACCAGTGAATGTTATTTTTTAAATAAAGTCATTCTTCTTTATGGTTGAGTAATACTCCTTGTGTATATATGCCACATTTAAAAAAGTTTTCAAATTTGTTCTTTTTAGTTATACATGACAGTAGAATGTATTTTGATATACATATATGGAGTATAACTTCCCATTCTTTTTTTAAAATTTTATTTATTTAATTATTTATTTGTGGTGCTGAGGGTTGAACCCAGTGCCTCGCACGTGCTAGTAAGTGCTCTACCAGTGAGCCACAACCCCAGCCCTAACTTCCCATTCTTGTGGTTGTACATGATGTGGAGTTACACTGGTTGTGTATTCATATATGAACATAGGAAAGTAATGTCTGATTCGTTCTCTGTCTTTACTATTCCCATCCCACATCCCTTCCCTTCATTCCCCTTTGTCTAATCCAAAGTACTTCCTCCCTACCCACCCCCATTATGTGTTAGCATCTGCATATCAGAGAGAATGTTCAGCCTTTGGTTTCCTAGGTTTGGCTTATTACACTTAACATGGTAGTCTCCAGTTCCATCCATTTACCAGCAAATGCCATAATTTCATTCTTCTTTTGGCTAAATAATAGTCCATTATGTAATATATACCACATTTTCTTTATCCATTTACCTGTTGAAGGGCATCTAGTTTGGCTCCATAGCTTAGCTATTGTGAATTGTGGCTGCAACACTCAGTGTGCTGATTTTTAACTCCTTTGGATTTATACCAAGGAGTAGGACAACTGAGTCAAGTGGTGGTTCCATTCCTAGCTTTTTAAGGAATCACCATATTGCTTTCCAGAGTGGTTGCACCAATTTGTAGACCAGAAACCCTGCACCAACTACAATTATTTAAAATTAATATTTTTATATTTAAAATATTTATTTATTTATTTATAGCACTGGGGATTGAACCCAGGGGCATTTATTTATATGTGGTGCTGAGGTACAGCCCCATCCCTTTTTTACATTTTTATTTCAAGACAGGGTCTCTATAAGTTGATGAAGGTTTCACTGAATTGCTCAGGCTGGCCTCAAACTTTCTATCTTCCTGCATCAGTCTCTAGGATTACAGGCATGAGCCACTGCCCCTGGTATTTGAAGTTGAAATAGCACTCAGAGTTGCCAAAAGAAATAGGGGTTCGGTATCCCAGGGAGTGGTAGCAACAGATTATGGAAGGTTGAGGGAAGGAAAGGAATGACAACAAAGGCTGTCTTGTTATGCAAGTAAAAATGCATTTTTTCTCTTCAGAAGGATAGATGGTTGTCTTTTAAATTCTACAATTAGGTCAAAATGTTACTTAAAATTACAATGTAAAGTACAATAAAGGAATTTGGGGTATAGACATTTCTTGATAAGCAAGCAGGTATAAAATTTGCATTCCCCAAATCTTAGTGTCTCCCCTTTTTAATGACATTGTTCGTAATGACTTGTTACTCAACAAATGCCTTTTGCCACTTGGCAAGAAGCAAACTATAATGATCACTTAAAACTTTATAGTGTTTAGGGCCTGGGGATGTAGCTCAGTGGTAGAGTGCTTACGTAGCATGTGGAAGGCTCTGGGTTTGATCCCCAGCCCCAACCCAAGAAGCCAAAACAACACCACAAAAATCCTTTATAGTTTTAATACATAAAATATAACCTAGTTCCCCACCCAACACCACCCCTGTACTGGGAACTGAACCCAGGGGCAGTTTGTCACTGAGCTACATTACTGGCCCTTTTTATTTATTATTTTGAGATAATGTCTCACTAACATTGCCCAAGCTGGCCTCAAGTTTGGAGTCCTTCTGCCTTAGCCTCTTGGGTTTATAGGTATATGCCACTCCCCCCAGCTGTTTTTATTATTATATATTTAAACCACAAGGATATAAACCTTTCTAGAAAAGGAGGTGATTATTAACTTTTAAAAATTATGAGAAAGAGATGTTATACAGGTGAGTTGGATTCATGTATAACCAACTGACTTTATTTCCCCCTTTTATATTGGCCAACTATTATGTATTACATGTTACAGATCAACCTAAATTTGCCTCTTTAGAAATGTAATTGTTTATCTATACTTAACACGGATTTACTTCCTTCCCTCACATAAGAAAGAGCAATTTAACGCTGTAAACAAAGTTCATCTTAGCCCCAACTCTTTCATACTACTAAAATATTACCTTTTTCCAAAGATATTGTCATTACCAGAAAATACCCCACCTGAAAGTTACTAATGCCTCCATCTCACTCAACCACAACTTTGTATCCTCCAATTTAATTTGTTCAAATATACAATTACAATACTTTTAACTTCATTGACTTTCATTCTGTTGGCATCCTTTTATTTTTACTTCCAGATTTATCCAACTTAGATTTTGCCATTCTTTATTATAGTCATGCACATCAAGTCCTTTGTGCTTCTTTCCTTCAATACAGTCTGCCTACCCAAATCTAGCTCTCTGCTTTTTCTGATCCTGCTTGTGCTAGGACTGTAACTTGGCTGTTAATTCAGAAACTGGCAAGGAGCGATGGGGATGAAGAAAAGACAGACACACATGGAGGATGACTCACCCAGGGCTAGCTCAACACATTTATTATATAGGTTTTGCCATCAAAAGGTTATTTGTGAGAAAGTTTCAGAAAAGCAGACAGACTTGAAGTTGCAGTGAAATGTGTGAGACATTGAGGTCATCTTGTTATGCCCAGAATTTTCTATATCCAGGAGTTCTGATGCCTGAGCTCAAGATTTCGACTGATAAAGCTTTACGCCTTTACATGTAACCTTTTCTGGCCTGCATCACCATGGCAACTGGGCCATCTTAAATGCACTTTTGCTCAGGAAGTTCCCAGCACAACGCAGCCATGAGACAGTCAGAAGCCATGATTCAAATAACCATGTTCTATGTGCGTGCAAACAATTGAACATTGCTAAAGAAAAATCCCATGGGGTCACGAAAATCATGCTCTACAACCTCAACCCAATAGTCATTTTCTCCAGTAAATTCACTATCCTATGCTGCATTTTCTATTTGATACGTGTTTAGATCTCCTGATGTCTTCTCCTCCTTCTGTCCTGCAGTTTGCCTCATAATTCCTAGAAAAATAAGAGTTATCAAATAAAAATTTCTCTCCTTGCAAGACAGCTTTTAAAATTTTTTTTAGTTGTAGATGAACACAATACCTTTATTTTATTTATTCATTTTTATGTGGTGCTGATAATTGAACCCAGTTCCTCACACATGCTAGGCAAGCAATCTACCACTGAGCCACAACCCCAGCCCCAGAAGATAACTTTTATAAGCTTTTCTGCATTTAAATCTTTTCTTGTTCTATGAAATACTGATCCCTCCACATATCACCTGAATTCCATCACTTTCCCATTTGTCAAAGACCTAAGTCTTTTGGTTATTGCCTTTTCTGCATCTTTAACTCCTCCAGGTTTTATTGAATCTTTCCTATCAGTATTCAAAAATATCCTTCCTTCTATATTAAAAAAGAAACATCCTTCTTCCATTGCTATCCATTACATTTTATTCTTTTATAACAAAACTTCTCAAAAGATTTGTCTACATATCCTTACAGTCTTCATTTTTAAAAATAATTGACTATTTGCTACCTAACATATGTATATGTAATTAAAAAGCATGCTCCATAACAAATGACTTAAGAACTAGTACCTTATCCGCACAGTTCTCTGCTGCTATCCTATGCCACCATTATCCCAGTCTGTAACTTACTTATTTACTCTCTGAAAGGTTTATTAGGTGAATAGGAGTTTTTAATTTTAATGTAGTAAAAGTATTAATAACTTTCCTTTAAGGTTAGAATTTTTTGTGTCCTGTTTAACGATTTAAGAAAATGTTGCTACCCTAAAGTCATGTAGATTGATTTTTTTTAATGTTAAACTAATATTGCATTTCTGCAAAATTTTAATTTACTGATGATAGACTAGTTAGTTAGCTATTTTTTTTGAATTTTTGCATCTATGTTAATTAGATTAGCCTTTCTTTCTTTTTTCCTTTTTTTCTTTACTATACTAGAAGTTGAACCCAGGGACATTCTACCACTTTGCTACATACACCCCTAATTTTTTTTTTTTAATTTTGAGACAGTGGCTAAGTTGCCCACAGTGGCCTGGAACCTATGAATCTCCTGACTTAATCTCCCCAATCCCTGGCATTTCAGTTGAGTACCACCGACCCTCGTTGAGACTGTATTTCCTTGCTTTTTTTCTTTCATATTCCTTATGTTCTTGTTGGACTTTGGTATCCAAGTAATGCTTTATAAAGAGAGTTAGGACCTATTCTCATTATAGTCTCTAGAATAGTTTGTATAAAATTAATGTTGTTTCTTTCTTAAATATTAGATGTAATTGTTAAAGTCACCTTGGCCTGGGCTTTTTTTGTGGGAGAGTTTTAAATTATGGATTCAATTTCTTTACTAGATAAAGATCTAATTGTAATCTCTATTGTGTTTCTTCTGTTAGACATTTTGATAGGTTGTATTTTCTAGGAATTTATTTTATCCTTAATTTTCAAAGTTATGAACAAAGCTTTCCTTAAAATCCTCCCCAACCCCCTCAGCCCCCATACTGAAGATTGACCCCAGGAGCACTGTACCCACTGAGCCATACCCCCAGCCCTTTTCATTTTAAATTTTGAGGCAGGGTCTCCCTAAATTGCCAAAGCTGTCCTTAAACTCATGATCCTTCTGCAGCCTCCTGAGTCACTGGGTGTTTATTTTTCAGTCTGTACAGTTTATAATGTGTTGCCATTTTATTCCTGACAATAACTTTTTGCTTTTTTTTTCTTGATCATTCACAACAGTGTTGATAAATTTTATTAGTTCAAGGAATCAGCTTTTAGTTTTGTTGATACTCTTTGTTGTATGTCTGTCAATAATCTATTTCCTTTCTCCTTTTTGGTTTAATTCTCTGTTTTTCATTGTTCTTTTTAAGATAAATGCCTAGAAAATTAATGCTTTAGACTTTTTTCTTTTCTAATATATTTATGTAGAATTATAAATTTCTACTAAGTATGGCTTGTTTCCCACAAATTAGGTATATGTAGTTATGTATTTATATGAATACACACATATATATACACACACACATATATAGTATTTTCATTATCACAATTTCAATATATTTTATCTTTTCTACTGTGATTACATTTTTTTTACCCTTGGATTATTTAAAAGTAAATTATATAATTTTCAAACAAATAATGATTTTCTAGTTATCTCTTAAATATTGAATTTTGGATTTTTGTTTGTTTTTAGCAATGCTGGGATTGAACCCAGAGCCTCATGTATATTAGGCAAGTGCTCTGTATTCCTCAGCCCTAAATATTTGTTTTTAACTTCATTGTTGTCTGATAACATTTTCTCTATGATATCAGTTTATATAGTATTCCAAAAAGAATGCATAATGTGAATTTATTCATGAGGAAGCATCAGCAAATTCCAAATGGGCAGTATTCTAGTTTAAAATAAAGAAAATAAATAAGTAAAATTACTATGTGTCAATTAAAAAATAAATAATAAAATGAGGGGGGAGGATAGTGTACTCTTTAAAAGATTAAGTCAATGAAAGAAAGAATGGTGTGACAGTACCAGATTAAAGAAGCCTAGAGAAATGACAACTAATAGTTATTTACTGCTGCATAAAACAAAATTACCTCAAAACTTAGCAGCTTGTGAAAGAAACATTTATTATCTCACAAAGTTTCTGAGAGTCAAGGAGCTGGAGTGTCTCAGGTATTTGATTTTGGCATAGGATTTTGTACAAGGTTATAGCCAGGTTGTTGGCCAGGACTGTTGTTACTTCAAAGCTTGACTAGAGCTGGATCTAGGCTTGATCTGCTTCCAAGATCACTCACAAGGTTTTCGGGAGGCAGTCTTGCAAGCCGGTGACCACAATAGTTAAATGTAATAAGTCAGTAATTGGAAGGGAAATAAGTAAAATATGTGTATAATTATATGTAATTGTGTGAAGTGTGATATATGAATTAAATATTATAGATATTAGAAATTAAGATTGGAATGAAAGAATCTGTAATTGCATGGTTTACAACCATCAGGTGACCCACAATATTCAGTGAACTGCTACTGATTAAAGTGGTGTAGCCTGTGAATGTGTTGTTCAATAAGTTCTGACATGTGGAAAGACACAAATGTGTTTGGTTTATATTAATGCTCACAACAAGTATGCAGAACTTCTGAATTTTTATTTTCTTGTCCTTCCTTTGTGTCTGCCTTCTACCTATTTTTATTTCTTGTACCTCAAAATGAATTATTAAGTGTAAAACACTAAAACGGAGTCTGGAACATTATAAAAGGTGAATAAATATTTGTTGGCTTAAAAAAATTATTTTTTGTACTGGAGAGAAAGAACAAGCTAAATTTAAGAATAAAGCCAACCTTCTTGGATGAGCTGAGAAGCATCACCTTTTCCAGGAAACTTAACCTGGCCATTTTTTGGTTTTCTGTGGTATCCAGTGCATAAGTCTGTTTTGTATTTTATATTAAGATTATCTGTTTAACTAGCACATCTTCCCCATAAAACTCTTAATTAAGATTGTCATGAGAAGAGACCATGTTCCATTAATTAATGAAGTCAGTTGATCATTGAGTCAGTGAATTAGCAAATATTTCAGTAGTATTTACCAGGCACTAGGGATAAATAGTGAATAAAAAGGATAAGGGACTGGGGATTTAGTTCAGTGGTAGAGTGGTTGCCTATCATGTACAAGGCCTGGGTTCAGTCCTTGGCCTTGTGGTGGAGGAATTTATTCCCACCTGAAAATCTGCAGTTTCATTTTTTGTTATTGCTGGGCATGGTGGTACACATCTGTATTTCCAGCAACTCCAGGAGGATTACAAATTTGAGGGCAGCCTCAACAATTTAGCAAGACCCTGTTTCAAAATAAAAAATCAAGAGTGCTGTAAACCAGCCCTGGATTCAATCCCCAATACCAAGAAATAAAATCATATGATTTACTCTGACTTTTTCTAATAGAATGCAAACTTAACAGAAGCAGAGACCTTTTTTTTTTT
The DNA here is from genome assembly GCF_902686445.1 of Sciurus carolinensis. NCBI lineage: Eukaryota > Metazoa > Chordata > Mammalia > Rodentia > Sciuridae > Sciurus > Sciurus carolinensis. The sequence goes on from NC_062215.1 coordinate 33,445,092, forward strand.
TTTTTTTTTTTTTTTTGGTGCTGGGTATTGAACCCAGAGGTGCTTTATCACTGAGGTACATACCAGTTCTTTTTATTTTTTATTTTGAGACAAGGTCTTGCTTGAATTTTTATCCCTGTGATTCAGGAGGCTGAAGCAAGAGGATTACAGACCTGTACCACCACACCTCCAAGACTACATATTCTGATAAAAGCTGTGATGAAGTGGCCAGGAGTAGGATAAGGTTGACAGAATAGCAGAATAAAAAACAGATCCTCAATGATATTTCCTGATCTAATGAAACCAAGTATAGAGGATAAGAAAGAATGAATTAATAGTAAAATTCCACAAAATTACCACCATAAGAAACCCTCTAAGGAAAGTAATATCATTATTTATTATTTACTTTAAGTCAGGCACATGACTAAGTATCATAACCTGTGTATACTAAGTATTTTATATTAATTATGCCATTAATTTTCCCTGAAAGGTAGGCGGTAGTCTCATTTTACAGACCAATAAAAAATTCAGAGTGACTTGTTCAAGGTCACACAGTAGTTAAGTATTAGAATGCAGATTTTTATTCAAGATCAAAGCCACTGATTTTAACTAAAATGTAGGAGCTGATTAAATCTTTAAATAAGTAGCAAATCTTGGGGTAGAACAGTGGTGTGCCTGCAAGAAAGACCTCTTGGATTTTTGGCAGAATTAAGTCTATTGAAGGACAAACCTATAAATAAGCTTTGAAGTATAAAAAATGTCAGCTAGTAGAATAAAAATCATTGCCTTTGCTAGAAGTAATTTTTCCCTCCTCTGATCTCCTATAGTTTATGATTGTATTACTACACACTTACTCTGTAATTGATCAAGATACTTAACCTTTCAACTCAACTAGAGATGATTGTACCTGCCAAACTTGATGAAGTCAAATATTACATCAGAAAGACTTCTAAACTAGGATGCTGTTTTAATTTTCTTAAAGAGCTATAAACTACTTGATGATCACTGGGTTATATATTTTTCTGTATCCCACAGCATAAAAAGGTATCATTTTATGGCATATATTTACAGACACACAATAAATAATAGTTGAAGAAATGAATGACTCATCAGACTTTTCCTATTATAATAACCTGCAGTAGGAACAGAAACTGACATAGCTTTGCTGATAATTTTGGTTATCTTCATACCTTTGAGTTCACATGAGCTTTCCCTTGGACTTTAGTTGAATAAAACACTCTTTGCTTCTGAGAACCATTTTAGTTCATTTTTAGAAACCTTGCCTGATACACAAACAGTTTGGCAGAAAATGAGAATGTGATATATTGGAAGCAGTTGGCTTACTGACGCAAGAGCACTCTGACTTTGTGAGGCTTAGCTATAGGTATAGCAGAGATAACCATACCAGATGCTATACAGTATTCATTAGAAATAGGTGGATGTGATGCTCCTGTAGTGCATTTAGTGTGCACTGCTTATAAGAAACAGGTGGATGTTAATGACTCTCAAATTCAAACTAGCTTTTAGGTTTTGATCTTTCAATTAAAATCTAAAAGAATATACTATGACTTGGCACCATTATTGTTTGAATAACATATGCACCTATCAAATCTGAGAAATTCAATTTAAAAAAGAGAAGAAAAAGAAGAAATTAGATTTAGAAGAAATTAAAGCCCTTCATATTTAAAAATGACACCATTTCAAGTTATTTACTTGAGGGTGTTCTCTCCATAATATGCACATTAAAAATGAAGCTTTACTTCCCTACTTTGATTCTGATCATGTTATTTCCCTTTTTTTCTTTCTATTTTTTGTTTTAAGACTTGATATTTTTTGGAGCAGTTTCAGGATACAGCAAAACTGAGAGAAAGCCACAGGATATCTCAAACCCCCACACATTCATAGCCTCCCTTCATTATCAACACCTACTACTAGAGTTGTACATTTGTGGATGAACCCATGCTGAACAATGAACATCATTGTTACCCAAAATCCATTTTTTTATATCAGGATTCACTCTTGGTGTTGTATATTCTATGTGTTAGATTACCATTATTGTATACAGAGTATTTTCACTGCCAGAAAAAAACCCTGAGCTCTACCAATTCCTCTCTTTTCTCCCTGTCTCTTAATTTCTGGCAACCACTATTTTGTTTGTTTAAAGTACTAGGGATTAGATCCAGGGCCTTGTGCATGCTAGCAAAGCATTCTATTACTGAGCTACATCCCCAGTCCTTTTTTATTTTGAAATATGTCTTGCTAAGTTGCCTAGGCCAGCCTTGCACTTGAATTCTCTTGCCTCATCTTCCCGAGTAGCTACAGTTATAGGCATGTGCCACCATGCCTTGCAACAGGGTTTTGTGGTGGTGGTCATTGTTGTTTGTTGTCTCCATTGTTTTGCCTTTTTCCAGAATATCATATAGTTGGAATTATACAGTATATAGACTTTTACATTGGCTTCTTGTACTTCACCGTATCAAACAAATGAGCTTGATTGCTCACTTCTTTTTAGCACTGAATAATATTCCATTGTCTAGATCCACCACAGTTTGTTTATGTATATACCTACTATGTTAGTTAGCTTTCTGTTACTGTGATGAAATCCACTTAAAAGGAGGAAAAGCTTTATTTTGACTTGTGGCTTCAGAGGTTTAAGTCCATGGCAACTTGACCCTCTTGCTTTGGGCATGTGCTGGCACAGTACATCATGGAGAGAATGTAAGGTAGAGAGGCCTGTTTAGCTTCATGGTGGCTGGTAAGAAAAGAGAGAGAGGGGAAGAGACCAGTGTCCCTATATCCCCCTCAGGGACATTTCCCCAATGACCTGACTTTCTGCCATTAGGCCCTGACTCCTAAAGGTTCCACTACTTCCTAATAGCACTATATTCTAGGGACCAAGCCATCAACACATGGGCCTTTGGGGGATTCTAAATCCAAATTACAGCACCTAATAAATTATATTTTGGTTGCTTCCAGGTTTTGGCAATTATGAATAAGGCTGATATAAACATTCATGTGCAGGTTTTTAGGTGGACATAGATTTTCAAATCTTGTTGGATCCTGTGATAGTACATGGAGGCTCCTTGACTTATGATGGAGTTAAAACCTATTATAAGTTGAAAATGTTGTCAAAAATACATTTACTATACTTAACCTACTGAACATCATAGCTTTAATAACATACTATTAAGATTTTTGTCACATTTTGTTGTTGTTGTTTGCTCTGCTAGAATTCAAACCCAGGGCCTTGAGCATACTAAGCAAATGCTCTGCCACTGAGTTATATCCCCAGGCCTATCCAATTTTTCTTTTCTTTCTTTCTTTCTTTTTTTTTTTTTTTTGTTCCTGATTTTAGTTAGAAAACTTCTGGTTTCTCATCCTTAAACTATTACAGGTTTTTGGAAGATATTCCTTATTAAATTGAGAAAGTTTCCCTCTATTTCTAGGTTACTGAGTTTTTTCATGAGTGCCTGCTGGATTTTGTCAGGTGCTTTTTTCCTGTATGATAAATGTGATTTTTCTTTAGCTGTTGATGTAATTGATGGGCTAGGAAAACCAATTTTCCCCCCTCTGGCAGTGCTGGGGATTGAACCTAGAGTCTCTGGCATGCCTGGCAAGAGCTCTACCACTGAGCCCCTACAAGTTGATTTTTGAATGTTGAATTAGTTTTGCATACCTGGTGTACATCCTACTTGGCCATGATACATAGTTCTCTTTATACATTGTTGAATTCAATTTGTTAAGTTTTTTTTGGGAGGTGGGGGTACCAGGAATTAAACCTGGGATACTTAACCACTGAGCCACATCCCCAGCCCTTTTTATTTTTTATTTTATTGAGACATTCTGCATCTGTGTTTATGAGATATATGGATCTGTAGTTGTCTTATCTGCTTTTGGCATTAGGGGGATGATGGCTTTACAGAATAAGTTAGGAAATGTTCCTTCTGCTTTACATTCTGAAAGAGATTATAGAGAATTAGTATAATTTCTTTCTTAAATGTTTGGTGTAATTCCCCAGTAAACCAATCTCAGCCTGGTACTTTCTGTTTTGGAAGGTTATGTATTATCAAATATTATCAGTTCAACTTCTTTAATAGATATAGGCCTATTCAGATTGCTTATTTTTTCTTGTGTGAGCTTTGGGTGGTTGTGCCTTTCAAAGGATTGGTCCATTTCATCTAATTTGTTGGCATCAAGTTGTTCATAGTATTCATTTTTTTTTTTTGCAGGTGCTTGTTTTTAATATTGTTCATTAGCACAGTAACAAATGCAGACACAAGAAGTCTACAACATATAACCAATCCACTGAGTGACTCCTATTCCACGCCTTAACAGCTTAAGGTATTTCACTACAGGTTTTCACAAGTCCTGATTTAAATATTTAAAGATTTGCATATAAAATAAAATACATTAACTACTGATTTTCTTTTTTTTTTTTTTTGGCGGTACTGGGGATCAAACCCAGGGCCTTGTGCTTGCAAGACAAGCACTCTACCAACTGAGCTATCTCCCCAGCCCATAACTACTGATTTTCTACATGGTGTCTTATATATATGAGATGACAGTGTCTACAAACTGTTGACCCTTTCAAGAAGGGGAAAAAAATTCCAAATTTTTTTAAAACAAAAAGTATATAGTCTTAGGACTTTTACATAAATGGCCATATGTGTAACCTGTACAAAATTAAGCTGTTTTAAAATTAGACTATAAGCAATTGAACCCAAATGTCTAAATGTATATTCTTTTCTGTACTACATTTCAGCTAATATTGCAGAACTAATGACAGTTTTAAAAGTTTCTATTACCAATTTTGTCTACTGTAACAAGATACCTTAAGTTACAACAAAATCTTAGGAAATAAGACTGAATAATATATGTTATAGAAATACCCTGCTCTTTACCAGCTCCCACCCTCCCCCACCCCTTCAAAATCATAAACAGCTCTTTTCTGTGACAGACAAATAATATAAGAATTGTGAAAACCCAATTTATGTAGCGTATCTCTTGGTCCACTCTCTGGCCATTCTGTCATGTTCTGCTCTGTTGGTCATATACTGAGTGGCAATACTTCCCACCAAAGGGTCGGCAGGATTACAGTCTGTAAGAAGTGAGCAGATAGAAAGGAGAACTTTAGAAATGGTTACTGCTGGACTCCAATTATCTTTCAATATGTCCAAGCAAATAACTCCTTGACTATTAATATTACAGTGATAGATTCTTGTTCAAAATGTAATCTTTGGAGGCTTGAAGGGGTATTCTGGTGTAAAAGTGATATCAGGGAAAAATACACTACCTTTGTACACAGATCCTGGAGGCCCTAGAATAGTTGATCTCCATCATAGATGTTATCACCTTTGGGGCCAGCACTGCAGTTGGGTGGAGGGTCTAAAGTGATGTCTGCCAGTTCCTTCTGAATCCTCTTGGCGCTGGTGGAGAGGAGCTTGGAATTTTTACTTATGCTGACTTTATTCTCCTTCTTCTTTGGGGTTTTTGTTTGTTTCTCGGTTTGCTGGTTGGAGGACGAAGATGAGGAGGAGCTGGTGCTGGCCCTTGAATCGTTATCCGACATAGCGAACCCCCCACCCCACCCCGCAAATGTCCCCTCTCTTCAGCCTCGGCTGCAGCTGGGCCTGGCCACTCGTGTCTCTCTCTCTCGCTGGGAGAGAAGCGGAAGTGCAGCAACAGCAACTATTAAACAGGCAATCTAGTATTCATTTTATTAGGCTTTTAATGTCTATGGAATCTCTGATGTCTCCTCTTTCATTCAATGTTGGTAATTTGTATTTTCTTTACTTTTTTTTTTTTTTGTACTAGAGATTGAACTGAGGGGCTCTCAACCACTGAGCAACATCCCCAGCCCTTTATTTTTTTATTTTGAGACAGGGTCTAGCTGAGATGCTCAGGGCCTCGCTAAGGTGCTGAGGCTGGCTTTGAACTTGTGATCCTCCTTCCTCAGCCTCCTGAGCCACTGGGATTACAGACATGTGCCACCATGCCTGGCTTTTCTTTCCTTTTCTTCACCAGGTTAGAGGCTCTGGATGTTATTGATCTTTTCGAAGAAATATTTTAGTTTCATTGACTTTTCTCAATTGAGTTCCTGTTTTCCTTTTTTTTTTTTTTTTTTTTTTTTTATTTATTCTAAACAAATGGGATACATGTTGTTTCTCTGTCTGTACATGGCGTAAGGGCATACCATTTGTGTAATCATAAATTTACATAGGGTAATGTTGTTTGATTCATTCTGCCATTTTTTCCCTTCCCCCCCTCCCCGAGTTCCTGTTTTCAATTTCATTACTAGTTTTTATTGTTTTCTTTGGTTTATGTTTTTGTTTGTTTGTTGTTTTTTGGGGGTGAGGTTCTTTTTTTGGTTCTTTCTTTTTTGGAACTGAAGATCGAACCCAGAGCTTTGCCACTGAGCTACATCAGCCCTCTTCAGTTTACTTTTGATATACCTTTCTAGCTTCCTAATGTGGAAACTTAGATTCTTGATTTTAGATATTTCTTCTTTTTTAACATATTCAATGTTTTTTATAACATATTCAATGTTACCTTTTTAAGCATTGCTTTTCCTGCATTCCACCAATTTTGGTAAGTTGTATTTTCATTTTCATTTACTTCAAATATTTTTAAATTTTATTTTAAGATTTCTTTGATACAATTGTTATTTAGAAGTATGTTGTTTAATCTCCACACATTTCTTATTGAATTATTTATTTATGTATTTTTGTGGTTTTGGGGATTGAACCCAGGAGTACTTTACCACTGAGCTATATCCCCAGTTCTTTTTATTTTGAAACAGGGTCTTGTTAAATTGCTGAGGGTCTCACTAAATTGATGAGACTGTCCTTGAACTCAGCTTCCTGAGTTGATGGGATTACAGGCATGCACCACCACACCTAGCAACAAATACTTATTGAATGTGTAGAGAAGTTCAGACTTTCCCTTTGAAGGTTTAATAATTGATTTTGTTGAAACAAACTGACAGTAGATATACAGGAGGGGAAAAATTTATTAGTATGTTCATGTGCATGGAGCCATATAAAATATGAAACTCATAGAAGTGCCAGATGGTTGAAATCTAAATACCTTCTTCATGAGAGAGAGAAGTGGGGTATGTCCATAACTTCAGAGGAGTAGTAAATGATTTTAGGGGAAATTAGTGAACCTGAAGAACACGCAATGATTTGGGAACAAAGTTCCTCTAGGTTCTGGTTGTAGCGTTTGATTTTCAGTCTTTTACTCTCTGATGTGAGTTTAATCTACCTTAGTAAATCAAATTTCAATAAGAGTATTGGAGGAAATTGTATTCCTCTTTGCAGATCAGGTCTTTAAGTAGATAAGAGAAACTTCAGAGAAAGTTTTCTCCTGCATTTGCTGCTTCCCAGGTGTTCTCTGTTTGAAGTCCAAAGTGGCTATATTGGGTATAGTTTTCTGATCCCCACTAAGTGCCTACTGTATACGAGGTGCCATTTTATGTGCTGGAGAAAAAGCTGTGAGCTGCATCCCTGTGGAGGGTGGAGGGTGTTACTGAACCAGGAATATTTTGCATGACCTCACAGTATACAAACTCTACTGAAGTAACAAGCCTTGCAAAAGAGAAAGTTTATAAGGCAGTCAAACATAAGGAGGAAAAGCTCCAGACTCAAATTTGCCTCCTCAAGAATAGGGTTTAGGGGTATTTTTGGGTTTAAGATGTGAGGAAAGTTGAAGTAATAGGTGGTCTATGCATATGTAGTCAAACATCATGGCTCCTCATAGACACATGTTCAGGGTTAGAATGATCTATGGGTAGAGTTTTTGGTTCTCTCATGCCAAAGGTCACCCATCAGACACTTGTGCAGACCCAAGTTAAGGGGTTAGTGGCTTCATCCACTATGAGATAGACAATGCTATGTCCAAATCCCTAAACAAACAACTTAATGGTTTCCAAGGGGTTGATTTATAGACAGAGATACTTTCTGTAGTGAAGCTAGCAGGGATCTTATTATTTTATTGCTATCTCTAGCCCTTTTTATTTTTTTGTGTCAGGGTCTCGCTAAATTGCCTCAGCTCGCCTCAAGCTCCCAAGCTCTCAGCCTGCCTCAGCCTCCCAAGTAGTTGGGATTACATTTGTACCACCATTGCCTGCAGAATATTCTTCACAGTATTACATTTGAGCAGAGACTTGAAGGAAGTGAGTGTATCAACCATATAACTATCTGAAAAAATTCATTTGAGGTAGAGACTATGATGCAAAGTGCAGAGTGCTTGAAGTGAGTGCATAATAGGTATGTTTGGGGACTAGAGGCCCTGGTGACTAATTATAGGAGATGGTCATGTCATTGTAGTCCTATACCTGAGGCTTGTCTCCAGAGGTTTCAACAAACCAGGTCTGGCAACTCTTCCCAGAAACCAAACAGAAAAGGTAATGGTAGAGCTGAGTGCAGTGGTGCATACCTGGAATCCCAGCAGCTTAGGAGGCCAAGGTAGGAGGATCCCAAGTTCAAAGCTGGCCTCAGCAATTTAGTGAGGCCCTAAGCAACTCAACAAGATCCTGTCTCAAAAAATAAAAAGGGCTGGGGATATGGCTTAGTGGTTAAGCATTTCTGTGTTCAATCTCTTATGCACTGTCCTGCCCCTCCAAAAAAAAAAAAAAAAAAAGAACAATGAAAAAAGGTAATAGTGAAGCTGGGCTTAGTGTAATCTCAGCCATTTGAGAGGCTAAGGCAGGAGGGTCTCAAGTTCCTGGCCAACTTTGGTAACTTAACAAGACCATATCTCAAAAAAAAAAAAAGAAAAAAGACTGGGATATAGCTCAGTGGTAGAATACCCCTGGATACTAAAGAAAGAAAAGTAATAGTGGAAAGCAGGAAAGGAACTTTAATCAATATGACCATTATTTGGGGAAGACAAAATGAAATCAAGCATCTTATCTCATCCCTGTCTTGGGGTGTTAACATGAATTTTAGGTTTAGATTGAGGAAGAATGGGGGCAGGGGGCAAGAGATAAGCATAATTAAGGAGCCAAGCTCTGTTCCGGTTGACTATTATTTCAGTTTTTGTTCTAGGAGGAGGCTCTGAAGAAGTCCTTATCATTTGAGGGGACAATTCCCATTTGTTGCTTAGGATTTTTGTCTATCCCAGATGGGGGCAATTTGGTTCCTACGTGATGATTGTGCCTGCTTAGGGGAACAGTTTCAGTGTGGGGTGATGTGCCTGCAGGATTCTGCTCTGGAGAATTCCAGGCCCCACTCCAGATAAAATCTTGCTTTAGTCTTAAAGGGGGAATAGACAGGTAAGATAAATTTAGGGCTCATAAACTTTGCAATATCAATTTTTAGATGAATATTCCTTAAATGATTAATGTTTCTATGTGCAAAGCTGAGCAGGTCAGGAAGCTTAAGCTAATTGGAGACAAATACAAAAAGAAGGCAGAGATACCAAGCTTTATCCTGCTTTTAGTTACAAATTGGGCATCTACATGCCCAAGAAAGGGATACTGCTTTTCAAAAAGGCAGCTCTTAGTCCCTGTCATAGTCTGTGTAATATTATGAATTTTATAAGATATAATACTTTTGGTCTTCTCCCCACTTGCTGACATATACCTCCTAAAACTCTTGTATTTCCAAAGTGATAAGTGTAGTTCTGTATGCTAATGAGATGACTGATGGCTGGAGGCTCCTAGATAGCTTTAAACTGAATGAACTAAAATGTTCCAACCCCCTCTATCCACCACCTCCAGGGAGAGGAGAGGAGTGAAGGTTGAGTTGATTGCCTATGGCCAGTAATTTAATCAGTCATGCCTACATGGGGAGTTTTGGATTTAGTGAACAAGAACACCTCCTCCTAAGAGGTGGGCACAGTCTGACTCCACAGGAACAGGCTCCTATGATGGGGATCATTCTAAACCTCATTCCGTGTGTTTCTTCATCTGGCTGTTCACTTATATATTTTCAGATATCCTTTGGAATAAATTGCCAGTGGTAACTAAAGTGTTAACCTGAGTTCTGTAAGCCAGTCTAGCAAATTCATGAAATAAAAGAGGAGGTCTAGAGGGGTGGAAGGGGTCGGGGGAAGGGAAAAAATAACAGAATGAATCAAACAGCATTACCCTATGTAAATTTATGATTTCACAAATGGTACGCCTTTACTCCATGTACAAACAGAGAAACAACATGTATCCCATTTGTTTACAATAAAAAAAAAAAAAAAAAAAGAGGAGGTCTTGGTGTTACTGGAGACCCGAACTAGAGGGGCCAGGCTCTGAGGGCTACCAACAGAACAGGTATGGCCACTGGCTATGATTTCAAACTGCAGAGAAAAGTGGCAAAACAGAAAAGGAATTTATTTCAGTGTGGCCTCACTGGGAGGATAGCAGTGTAATAATTTAAATAATGCCTCTGAAGTACTGACAGTAGCTCCAAGATTATATAAGGGATGAACAAGGTGGGCAAGAGGTATGCATAGTCAAGCAGTCTTTTTCAAACCGTGGTCTGATTCATCATTATCTCAGGTCTGGTTGTAGTCCTGCTGGCACCAAGGAAATTATTACTGCTTGGGGCCAGTTTCATTTCCCATCATGAGATGGTTGCTGGCAGGACTCACTATTCCTAGAATTTGGATTAGCTGGGAGAAGAAATAACAGTATTTAGGAGTTACGACAATTACTGGGTCTTCCTTCAGGGAGACCAAGAAACAATTTCAAAGGAGCCCATGTTAAAGCGGGATCCCTCAGTTTATATCAGGTTGGTCAGAAGTACAAGTTATAACCTAGGACTTGTAATTGGCATCAAGCCCTTAACCTGAGGGATCTGATGCTCCCAGGTAATACCAGACTGATTAAATTACGGGATGCCTAGTTGGTGTCTGCTGTAGAATTGTTTAATGTGTGGAAAAAACACACATCTGATGTCAGAAATATTGAGTGTGAGAATAGGAAAAAGTTTATTTTCCCCTATGTCCTACAGTCAGTAAGGTAATAAATGAGTTTATAATCATCTACTCTTTTTAAAAAAAAAAATTTGTAGTTGTAGATGGACAGCCTGCCTTTATTTTATTTATTTTTGTATGCAGTGACTAAGGATTGAACCCAGTGCCTCACACATGCTAGGCAAGCACTCTACCACTGAGTCACAACCCCAGCCCTGTAATCATCTACTCTTAAACTATACCTCCAGTGGCCCCTAAGTGAACTTTTCTAGATAATTTTAGATTTACAGGAAAGCTGTTAATATTCCCATCTACTACTTACTTTTTCTCCTCATGTTAAAATCTTATATTATCATAGTACATGTGATAAAACTAAGAAACCAGAATTGGTTAATTATTATTAACTAAATTTCAGACTTAATTTGGGTTTCATCAGTTTTTGCAGAAATGTTCTTTTTCTGCTCCAGGATCCCACATTGAATTTAATCAACATGTTTCCTTGTTCTTGTGCAGTCTATGACAGGTTGCTCAGTCTTTCCTTATTTCCTATGAGCTTGAAAGTCTTCAGAAGCCCTGGCTAGATGGTTTATAGAATGTTTTTCAATTTGGGTTTATCTGATAATGTTTTCCAAAAGACTAGATTGGAGTTATGGGTTTTTTGGAAGAATACCACAGAGGTAAACTGCCTTTCACCAAGAGGTAGAGTTAATCCCCATTTCCAGTTTTGAGTTTAGACTGACTCACTTCTAAAGAAAAGAATAGAGACACCTGGAAAACTCTCTACCCTAACTAAGTGATCAAGGTTAATATCACCAGTGATGTCATGTTGATATGATATGCTGAGTTAAAAGATTCTATAAATTGCAACTGCTTCTTTGGAACAAGTAGAGAAGCAGTCCGGCTGATTTTCCCCAACTTAATCAAACTACATAAATGTATTTTTTTCTTTTTCCATTCTTTGCCTATTCCTTCTGCATGCTGATGACTGAACCAGGCCAGCCTGGATCCAGGCAGGTTCCCTTGGCTTAGCTGTTGGTTGCATGATTACACAGAAGGGTCTGATCTAAAGGTCATACACTGAGTGGGGAAGCCCAGTTCATAATCTTTTTTTTTTTTTTTTTTTTTTTTTTTTTAGTATGAGGGATTGAACCCAGGGGCACTTAACCACTGAGTCACATCCCTAGCCCATTTTATTTTTTATTTGAGACAGTGTCTCACTAGGTTGCTTACTGCCTCACCTAGTTGCTAAGGTTGACTTCTAACCTTCAGTCCTCCTACCTCAGCCTCCCAAGCTGCTGGGATTACAGGCATGTGCCACTGCACCCAACTCAGTCCAGAATCTTCTTGGCTTTCTCTGTGTAGCATTTTTTTCTCCTGGGTATGGGACAGAACCCCTCTGGAATGAGGGCTTCAAGGTAAAAGGAAGAGAGTGACCTTTCTAGGTTTTATGGTTTGCTATGGGAAAGAGAAATTCTAGTTTCTATGACCCACTTTGGGGAAGAGGAATTCTGACTTTTATGACTCCATTGCAAGGGGTCAGGAAGAAGAGAGGAGAGAGACAGGAGGGCAGGAGAAAAATCAGATATTGCTTCTATTACTTCTGAGTCTTTCTAGTTCCTTTAGTTCAAAGAACTCAGCATGCCAAAACTCCATACTTTTGATGCTGGTTTCTTTTTTTTTTTTTTTCTTTTTTCTTTTTGACACTGAGTTCCAACAAAAGCTTTATTTACCCACTTTGATTTTCCATAGACTGAACTCACTAAAAACTGTACATCTGTGGCAAAGTTAATTCACTTTTATTTATTTATTTATTTATTTATTTATTTATTGTAAACAAATGGGATACATGTTGTTTCTCTGTACATGGAGTAAAGGCATACCATTTATGTAATCATAAATTTACATAGGGTAATGTTGTTTGATTCATTCTGTTATTTTTTCCCTCCCCCCCACCCCTCTTTTCCCTCTATACAGTCCTTCCTTCCTCCATTCTTGCCCTCCTCCCTAACCCTAACCCTAACACTAACCCCTCCCACCCCCCATATGTGTCATCATCCGCTTATCAGTGAGATCATTCATCCCTTGGTTTTTCAAGATTGGCTTATCTCACTTAGCATAATATTCTCCAATTTCATCCATTTGCCTGCAGATGCCATAATTTTATTATTCTTTATGGCTGAGTAATATTCCATTGTATATATATACCACAGTTTCTTTATCCATTCATCAATTGAAGGACATCTACTTTTATTTTGATTGGTATCAAGGATTGAACCCAGGGGTGCTTAATGACTGAGCCTTTTTTATTTTTTGAGACAGGATCTCACTAAATTGTTTAGGACCTTGGTAAATTGTTGAGTCACTGGGATTACAGGTGTGTGCCACCACACTTTGCCAGATTAATTTGAACCTAGATGTTTTTATATTTCTCCTTCTACAATTATTCACTACTTAGTACTAAATTCTTATTATTTTGTGGTGTCCTTATAGGACAGTGAGGGAAAGAGGTGGGTGGGGACTGACTTAGCTGTTTGTGCATGTTTTTGTAGTAATCCACAAGTATATCATATCAGTAGTTGCAATGACAAAATACTTTATTATATTCCCTCCTTCCCTCACTTTTTTTTTTTTTTTTCAAATTTAAGGGCTTTCTTTTTTTTCCTGCTTATCTATTAAAATGCATTATAGTTGGGATGGAGTTGTGGCTCAATGGTACAGCTCTTGCCTAGCATGTGTGAGGCACTGGGTTCAAACCTCAGCTCCACATAAAAATAAAGGAATAAAGGTATTGTGTCCATCTACAACTAAAAAAATTTTTTTTAATTAAATTAAAAATGCATTGTAGCTTACCTCCTTTGCAATGTGGAATGGAATTAATATTGGATTAGTTCATTGAAAATCTGTGTTCCAGGTTCTGCCCCAATACTTATAAAAGTAACTAAGTCTAATTCCCTTAACTCAATTTTCTCACTTATAAAATGGGAGTAAACTCATTACCTTTAGCAATGCCTACTATTTGAAATGTATTCCCAGAGGTTCTCCAATTAGGTAGATTTTATTTAATTAATAAACAAATTAATTATTTTGATACTGGTGATCCCCAGGGCCCCATTCATGCCAGGCAAGTGCCCTACCACTGAGCGACATTCCCCTGTCCTTTAGAGATTGTTAACGGATTTGGGAAAAAATACTTTCAAGGAAAATATTCCTAATGATTAAGCAATTATAAACTGGTCCTTATAGGTGTTGTAAGATTTTTAAAAAGATCATATATATAAAGACAATGTCTGGCACACAATAAATTTTCAATAAACAAAATAATAGCCAATAAAGGCAGAGTTTTCTATTGCTGTGTTTCCCTAATGCTATTTATTTTAATTTCCTTCTGGTCCTATTTAATCACTTAAGCCTTGATTATTCTTGATAAACTTTTGCTTATAGTTCATTGTCACTAAAGAAATTATAATGGAAGCTAACTAATCAGATGTTAGGGATGCTATGGAGAGAATTCCAACCTACAAATTCAAAGTTGCCTAGATGAGTTCCATGATTTTGTTTTTATATCTGTTGTATCTACCTCACAGGTTTGATAAGGCTAACTGAAATGATATCTGTGTAGAGCCTTCAAAAACATTAATTACCACACAATATATGATATTATTATACACCACTACTAAACTAATTAACAGAGATGCCTTCAGTAACTGTAAGAACTGTCTGTATTTATTGGAAATTAAAAAGTATACCTCCTAATGTGTTGACATTTTTTTTTTGGTAAAGTCTAGAGTTTATTACTATTACAATTGTTGTGCTATTGCTATCTATTTATTTGTTTGCTTTCCCAACTAGAGGATTATAGCACTTTTTAAAATAGCATATATTCTCCTATTTCTTCTATTTCCACTCTGTGACAGTTTTTCCTAAGGCAGTGCCCAGATGTGTTGCTATGGCTAAAGTTATAATTCAGCATTTCCTTTAAGAAGATATCTTTCAAAACCCATTTTGAAATAGACGATAGGTTTCTGCAGTCAGATTCAGGCAGCTTGATGCTACTATTCTTGATTTAACCTAACCAGCACAGAACCAATTTTATAGTGAATTCAGAAGGAAAGCTATAAACTAGAAAGTAAAATGATTGTTAACCTTGCTATAGTGTCTACCTACCATCATCTATTTCTTCTTCTTATTATGATAATAATACTTTGTTCTGTTGTAGTTTTTCTGCATAAAAATGTTTTAGGACCCATTATTTGTTTTTCATTTTTTGTTTACCGATCCTATATCATTATTTTCAAAATCAAAATGTAGTTTTAGGGGCTGGGGTTGTGGCTCAGTGGTAGAGCACTTGCCTAGCATGTGCGAGGCACTGGGTTCGATTCTCAGCACCACATAAAAATAAATGAATAAAATAAAAGTCTGACAACATCTAAAAAAATAATTTTATTTTCTGGTTCCCATGAAATATCATTTACAGAAAATTGCAATAAATTGCCCAGTCCTAGTTTGAATTTCATTTTGCCACAATGAATGAAAGTATTTTCCTAGATATTTCCCATGGAATTCCTGAAAATAATTTTTATCTTTCTCAGTATCGAAAACCAGACTGAGATTCTCATTTTGTCCCTGTTTTCAGTATTTTGTTACTTCTACATTCCTATTTCTTTTTTTCCTTTTCTTCTTCTTGTTTATTTTTCTGAATCTAACAGTGGGGAATCCACTTGACTGTGCTCACAGCAGGTAATAAGTACTATGGTAGTTACTGGATTGGTTTCCTTGGATAGTTAAAAGAACAAGATGGTAATTAAGTTTTTCTGAAGCTGCCAACTGTTTTGGAGATTTGGTGTATATTTAAGGCTTATTTAAAAATAGTTCCTCCAAAAATTGAAATATTTAACCAGTAGAATTCCTGTATCAATTAGAGATTTCTTAGATTATTGGAAATTATCTCAAGTAGAAAAAAAAATCCTGTTTTACATAAGCTTAGATGTAATACTATACTGTCTCAATTCTGATTCTTTTAATGTTTAATTTATGATCTCTACCTACTGTAAACTCCCTAAAATAGTTTTTCTCTTTTTTTCCTCCTAAAATAGCTTTTTACTGCAGTATGTACTTTTAAAATATAGGTTTCTAAAACACTGAATAATGAGAACCATTATTCAGATGCATTTAAAGATATAGATTTAGCCATGATCTTTGCTTCTCGAATCTCCAAATCTAAGTCTAGAAAAGAGATTGTTTTTATGAACTGGATTTATGAGGCCTAAAATTTTATCTAACTAAACTGGGAGGTTGATATCTTTGGAGCATAGCTATAGCCTGCTCCAAAGTGATTTGATTCAGACTGCTATGAATAGGTTAATTTAGGTTGAAATTTAAAAGGAGAACTGTCTTAAGGTTTATGGCTCTTAGAAGATAATGGGGGTTGGGGTGGTGGCTCAGTGGTAGAGCACTCACCTAGCACGTGTGAGGCACTGGGTTTGATCCTTAGCACACATTAAAAAAAAAAAAAAAAAGGTATTTAAAAAAAAGATAGTGGGTAGGATTAGTCATTGTGTATAAGTATGTATAATATGAGTGAACTGTGACACTGAAGAACAAGTAGGAAACCTGGTAGAAGAGTAAAAATTGATGGATGATGTTACTTGATGGCTGTTCTACTCCCTGCTCCAGAAATATTCAGAGTCCAGTAGCTAGGAAAATAGCTTTTATTCAAAGCCAGATTTGAAGAAAGTTAGAAGAAACTTAACTGTTTTAAAAGTTCCATTTTCAAAAATCTCTGAAGGCTAGTTAAGCTTTTAAAGGAAAAGAGGCAGCAAAGCTAGGCAAAGATGTACCTCTGAGTACATCCCTAGCTTTTGATTTACATTTTAAATTATTTATTTTTTTGGTGCATTATAATCCTAAAAAATAGCCATAGTGGCGCATGCCCATAATCCCAGCAGCTTGGGAGGCTGAGGCAGGAGGATCACAAGTTCAAAGCCAGCCTCAGCAATTTAGTGAGGCCCTAAGCAGCTCAGTGAGACCCTGTTTCTAAATAAAATATAAAAAGGGCTAGGAATGTCAAGTGCCCCTGGGTTTAATCCCCAGTATCTCTTGCCTCCCATCCCCAGCATCCTTATTCTCTGCTGCTCTCCCTTCTATCTTCTTAAAAATTTCCCCCTCCTTTTTTAAAAAATATTTTTTAGTTGTAGATGGACACAGTGCGTTTATCTTATTTATTTTTATGTGGCGCTGAGGATTAAACCCAGTGCCTCACCAGTGCTAGGTGGGCTACTGAGCCACAAACCCAGTCTCACCTCTCTTTTTTAAATCTCTATCTTCTACATATGAGAGAAAACACCCTTGACTTTCTGAGGTTGGCTTATTTTACTTAGCATGATGTTATCTTTTTCCATCCATTTACCTGCAAATGACACAATTTCATTCTTCATGGCTGCATTAAACTCCATTGTATATGAATACCACATTTTTGCTATCTACTCATCTATTGAAGCTAGGCTGGTTTAATAATTTGGCTGTTGTGAATTGCACTGTTATAAATGTGGTTATGCATATACCACTATAGGATGCTGACTTTAGTTCTTTTGGATAAATACTGAGGAATGGCATAGCAGGGTCATTTGGTGATTCTGAGTCTTTTGAGGGACCTCCATGCTGATTTCCATAGTGGTTATACTAATAATTCCAACAACAGCACATAAGTATTTCTTTTTCCCCACATCCTTGCCAACGTTTATTATTATTTTTATTCTTAAGTTTGCCATTCTAACTGGAGTGAGATGAAATCTCAGTGTAGTTAGTTTTCTTTACTGGGGATTGAACCCAGGGGTGCTCTGACACCAAGCTACATCCCTAGTTGTTTTAAACTTTTTTTTTTGGGACATGATTTCACTAATTTGCCCAGACTGTCCTCCAACTTGAGATCCTCCTGCCTCAGTCTCCCAAGTTGCTGGGATTTCAAGTGTGTGCCACCAAGCTGAGCCTCACACTATAGTTTTGATTTGCATTTCCCTGATTGCTAAGGATACTGAACTTTTTTTCATATATTTGTTGGCAGTTCATATTTTTTCTTTTAAGAATGTCCTTTCGGGCTGGGGAGATAGCTCAGCTGGTAGAGTTCTTGCCTCGCAAGCACAAGGCCCTGAGTTCGATCCCCAGTACCACAAAAAAATAAAATAAATAAATAAAGAATGTTCTTTCAGTTCATTTACCCAGCGGAGTGGGTTATTTGCTTTTGTTTTTTATTTTTAAAAGATTTTATTAGAGGAAATAACCGAGTGACTGTATCATTTACTTCCACAAAATCAAAGATTCCCAGAGACCAAAAACAATGGGTTTATCAGTGAACTCAGGACCAGGATAAAGACTAGCAAAAATTAGGTACAGTACTCAGAAGAGGTCTGTGGTAAGAAAAACTGGTCAGCGCAGAGTCCAGAACTGTCATCTTCAGATTTTGTTCACAAGGGTTTTAAAACAATTCTTAATCTTTTTTTTTTTTTTTTTTTTTTTTTTTTTTTTTTGCGGCACTGGGGATTGAACCCCCAGGGCCTAGTGCTTACAAGGTAAGCACTCTACCAACTGAGCTATGCCCCCAGCCCATTAAAACAATTCTTATCCATCTAGTATCTTTACCAACTATTTAGATGGGGAAAATCAATATTGTGTGTGATATACCAAGTAGAATCCAGTCTAAGCAATCCTTGTCCACTTGAGCTCACTCCTCTGGAGAGATTTGCCAGGATCCTCCAGGCTAGTTCCCTGTTCTCTCCAGTCTCAAAACATGCTGTAATCTCAGGGCCTGGCACAGAGGCAGTCAGGAAAGTTTGAACAAATTAGTCAAATTCAGCAGCTCCAGTTAATACATCAACACGCTCTGCAGACCTTCAGCCTATTCTTAGGAAAATAAAAGTGTAGTGGATGCCATTGATTCCCCCTACCACTCTGGTTAGTGCAAGCTCTGACCCAGATACTGAATAAACATATTGGTTAGTTGATGCAGGTTTTCGTTGTTGGGATGCATTTTAGTGTAGGAAATAAACCGGTAACCAAGGTGACTCTGTTCTAAAGCCGTGGTCAAGGCCCGAGTGAACCGTAGGTGCTCTGTGGTGACTGGAAGTGTTAGCAAGTCCCCAGTCGCAGCGCTCTTCTGCGTTTCCATGAGTCTGGCCAACACCTGGCTTGTGACTTGATCCAACAGGTGTAGAAAGCTGCCGGAGGCAAGGGGCTGGGATTGTGCAGATTGATGTGGTGGGGAGCCTCTTCTCAACCCACCACAGTAAACAAAGGTCGATCCCAAGCCTTCTGAGAGTTAGGAGTCTCAAAATGTTCGGGAGGGTAAAAGGCACTGGACACAAACTTCACAAATTTCTCGGACTTCGGAATCACTACAGCTGAAGAATCTGATGCTCGGGTTTCTACCGGCTCCAGCTCCCTAAGTATATCCCCGGGTTCTCCCATTTACTATAGAGGCAGTTAGGTGAGAGCCCTGATACCTGCAGCCTCAGGCTTCCCGCCCTCCTCAGGGCGCGGCCGCCAGCTCACTGAATTTGCGGCCCGGGTTGTCGTCCGGGCGGGCTGGTCATCTGAGGTCCTTGACTCGCATGCCTGGCTCTAAGCAATGAACCAGGCAAAGCGATGTGGATGTGCTCGTGCCAGCGCTAAGCAGTAGAGCTCGTAGCGAAAACATTCAATGCAATCAAGCGAGTCCAGGATGACGACGTCGTGGTGACTAAGGCGTTGTTCCACAGAGGCTCACAGGACCCCATGCAAAGCCTCCTTGCGCCCAGCACTGAAGCATCATCCACCACGTATACTGTTGGCCGCCAGCGCGCCCAGCAAAGCTCTTCCGCTCCAGCGGTACAGCTACCAGCAAAATACCACGAGCGGCACCCTACCTGAGAGCGGCCAGGTGCAAACGCGCAGCGCCAACTTCCTGGTTATTTGTTTTTTAATTTTGAGTTTCTTTGAGGTCTTTATATATTCTGGACGGTAATCCTCTGTCAGAAGAGTAATTGACAAAGATTTTTTCCCATACCGTAGGCTCTACCAAACACTGGTGTTCTTTGCTCTGCAGCTTTTTATTTGATGCTAACCCGTTCATTAATTTTTGGTTTTATTTCCTGAAACTCTTAAAGTCTTACTGAGGAAGTCTATGCCCCCTCCCATACGTTGGAGTGTTGACCCATGTTTTTTTCTACTAGCAAAATTTCTGGTCTAAGTCCTAGGTCTTTGATCCACTTTGAGTTGACTTTTGTGCATGATGAGAGAGGCATCTAGTGTCATTCTTATACATATGGGTAACCAGTTTTCCCAGCACCATTTGTTAAAAAAGAATGTCTTTTCTCCATCATATGTTTATGCGCCTTTGCCCAGGATTAGAGGACTGTATCTGTGTGAGTTTGTCTCTGTGTCTTATATTCCATTGGTTAGTATGTCTGTTTTTTATGCCTGTTCTGTGCTGCTTTGTTACTATATCTCTGTAGTTTAATTTGAAATTGGGTATTGATGTGTCCAGCTTTACTCTTTTTTCACAGAATTGCTTTGGTTATTCTGGATCTTTTGTTTTGTTTTGTTTGGGGTACCCGGGATTGAAATCAGAGGCATTCAATCTCTGAGCCACATCCCGAGCCCTATTTTGTATTTTATTTAAAGACAGGGTCTCACTGAATTGCTTAACACCTCGCTTTTGCCGAGGCTGGCTTTGAATTAGCAATCCTGCCTCAACCACCTGAGCCACTGGGATTACAGGCATGTGCCACTGCGACCGGCTTCTTTTGTTTTTCCGTGTGAATTTCAGGACTGTTTTTTTGTTGTTTTGTTTGTTTGTTTTTGTTTTTTTGGTGATGAATATCATTGGTATTTGGATGGAGATTACATTAAATCTGTAAATCATTTTGGGGATTATGGCCATTTTTAAGATATTAATTGTGCCTGTCCAAGAACATGGGAGGTCTTTTCATTTATTTAATTGACTTACTTTTTAAATTTTATTTATTTATTTATTTATTTTTTTTTGGGTGCTGGGGATCGAACCCAGGGCCTTGTGCTTACAAGGCAAGCACTCTACCAACTGAGCTATCTCCCCAGCCCCGACTTACTTTTTTTAAAAAATATTTTTTACTTGTGATGAACCTTTATTTTATTCACTTATTTATATGTGGTGCTGAGAATCGAACCCAGTGCCTCACGCATGTAAGGCAAGTGCTTTACCACTGAGCCACACCCCAGCCCAGACTTACATTTTTTAAAAGATTTTTTTTAAGTTGTAGATGGATCCCATGCCTTTGTTTTATTTATTTATATATTTTTATGTGGTGTTGAGGATTGAACCCAGTGCCTTACGTGTGCTAGTTGGCAAGCTGCTACCACTGAGCTACAACCACAGCCCGCGTGTAGTTGACTTACATTTTTAAAGGACATCTCTAACTCTGTGGACAGACAACTGTGGGCAAGGAAGAGGACTAGATACAAGCAGGGAGACCAATTAGTAGATAATGACATAAATTCAGAGAGGCATAATGATGGCCTATGCTAGGGTGGTATCTATGAAAGTGGTAGCTGTATTTTCAAAATAGAAGCAAGATGATTTGCTGATAAATTGGATCTGGGGTGTGAGATAAACGAGAGGTTTGTGGCCTGAGCAAATGGGAAACAAACGGAGTTATTTATTGAAATGAGTTTATGGGAGGAACAGGTTTGGTAAAAGGAGATAGAAATAAGGAGTTTACTTTGGGGCATATTAATCATGTTGAAATGCACAATAGATAATCCAAGAATATAAACTTGAGTGTAAGAGCTTGGGGTTCAGGTCAGAGGTTTAGACCAGAAACATACAATTGGGAGTCATCAATGTGTAGATAATATGTAAAGCCCTGAGACATGATAAAATCTGTGAAATAGGTATAGATACAGGTCAATAACCCTGGGTATTACCAGTTTTAGAGGTCAGAAGAGAAAGAGAAACCAGCAAAAGAGACCAAAAGGAGCTCTTAATGACAGCAAAAGAACCAAAAGGAATGGTGAAACAAGTTTTGAAGATGGAAAAAAATGGTCACTGCTGTTATACATTGCTGGTAGTGCACATAAAATGAAGATGAGAACTGACCGTTGAATTTGGCAACATGGAAGCCATTGTGACCTTAATATGAATAGTTTTAGAGAAGCATTGGGAAACTGGATCCTGAATGGAATGAATTTGAGACAGGGGAATAGAAAAAATAGATTGCTTTTTTCAAATTTGGTTGTAGAAAAATGGGGCATTGACTGGCAAGATGAGATCCTAGTCAAGAAGCCTGTATTTTAATATTGGAAACACTGTATACAAATGGAAATGATTAGTAGAGAAGGAAAATTGATAATGTAAGAGAGAAAATTGCAGGAGTGATATCCTTGGTTAGTCAGTGGAGATAGAATCCAGTGGGTAAGTAGAAGACATAGAGGATCATGGACAGTTTTAGCATTATAATATTAAAGAGTATATGAGTACAGATGCCTATGTTTAGTATATTTGGTAATGGAAGCTTATGTGAGTTGTAATCATTTCTATATTTGCTTTTCTTTTTTTTTTTTTCCTTTTGTTTTGGTACAGGGTTTTGCTGAATTGCTGCAACTGTCCTCGAACTTGCAATCCTCTTGCCTCAGCCTTCTGAGTTAATGGGATTACAAGCATGCACCATTGCTCCCAGCTCATTTCTATATTTTCTTTTTATAAAAATATTTTTTAGTTGTCAATGGACGACCTTTATTTAATTCATTTATTTATATTTGGTGCTAAGACTCAAACCCAGTGCGGGCAAGCACTCTACACTGAGCCACAACTCTAGCCCCTCTATATTTTCTTTGAGAATGAAAAGAGGGAAAGAAGAGTGTGATAATTAAGAAAAAATACATTAAGCTGAGTGTGGTGGCACATGCTTACAGTTCAGCTACTCAGGAGGCTGAGGTGGGAAGAGCCCTTGACCCCACGGGTCCAAGATCAGCCTGGGCAACATAGTGAGAAACCATCTCAAAGTTACTACTTATGAATTAAAGGAAGTCAAGTCCTTATGCTTGCATTTTATTTTGGTGACATTCAGCTGTGGAATGTTGACTTGAGTGAGGAGAGAGTTAGATTTAACCATTTTTTTTACAAAGTGAGTTTGGCAGAGAGATAAAGGGATAAAAGATTTGAGTTTATGCAAAGGAATGTTTTTAATGATGAGTCAAGAAAGGAGGATGGTGAAGATTGTAGAACAAAATGAATAGAAAGTCATGGTGACATTAAAATTGTCAAATCCCATATACTGGGAAAGAGGAGCTGGTGACAGGAGTAGAATGCTTGAAATGGAGATTATAAAGGTAGTTTAGTTATTAGTAATGATATAGCCTAGGAGATGATTATAGGAAGGGTGGCTAAGTTGAGGTGAAGGACTAAATCACTGGAGATGAGGAAGTCAAGAAACAGATGACTGAATATTGGAAGAATCACCTGTAGAGCTATTGAACTAACCAAAACTTTCTAAGAGTTGTAGTGTTCTGGGTACTCTTTTAACCCTATTGATTTTGCAGTCTGAGGAGAGGAAGATCACAAATTGGAGACCAGACTCAGCAATTTAGCAAGGTCCTAAGTGATTTAGCCACATCATAGCTCAAAATAAAAAAAAAAATTAAAAAGGGCTGGGGATGTAGCTCAGTGGAAAAGTGTCCTGGGTTCAATCCCTAATACTGGAAAATTGGGGGGAAGAGTTGGTATTGAGTGGTAGAGGGAGTAACAGTAAGGTAGGTGTTAAAATAGTTAGATAATGAAGGTACGTGTGTGAAGAGCTGCTGAATACTCTAATTGTACTAGTGAATGAGTTAACCCAATAGCATGTTTCAGAGAAATTTTAGGAGACAGGTGGGACACTAATATGAAGTTAGCAATGAGGTGCAAGGAAGACATCTGACCTACCTTAAAACCAGATGATCTGGCACTGCCCCAGAGGGCTTCCAAAAATATGGTATCCTCAAGGGCATCAAAGATCAGTTAATGTAAGAAGCTGAAAGGAATGAAATGTTCAAAAAGACTGAGGATAGGGGACTTGCTGATTACAGACCTTGAGTTCAGAAAGTATAGGGGAAGTGTTGGTTGGGAGGAGGGATATAAGTCTGGATCAGTATAAGGGATATATAGAGTTTAATAGAGATGAGAAACTTTAACATAAGGAATTACCTAGGAGACAGTGGCTTCTTACAGTGACTGAAATATAGGGCACAACTGGATTGATTCTCAAAGGATAAGAATTTCAGTTCTAGCCATTATGTCTCCTAAGACTTGTAAATAGCTTATGTAATAAAAACTGTCAGGTTTCCCGGTTATGCCACTCATTTATTTTATTTATAAAAGTAACATAAAGAATATTATGCTAAGAGAAATAAGCCAAACCCAAAAAACCAAAGGCCGAATGTTTTCTCTAATAAGTGGATGCTAATCTATAATGGGGGATGGGGGAAGAATGAAGGAACTTTGGATTGTGCAGAGGGGGGAGGGTGGGGAGGGGAGAGGGTGCGGGGATGGGAAGGATGGTGGGATGAGATGGACATTATTACCCTATATACATATATGATTACACTACAGGTGTGACTCTGCACCATATTCAGCCAGAGGAAGAAGTCGTGCTCCATTTGTGTACAATGTGTCAAAATGCATTCTACTGTCATGTATAACTAATTAGAACAAGTAAAAAAAATTAAAAATTTTAAAAAGGGATGGGGATGTAGCTAAGCCTGTGTTCAATTCCCATTACAATAAATAAATAAAATACTAGGATATAAAAAAAAAAAGAAAGGGCAGGAATGGGTGCAGAAACCTCAGGCCACCGCTTGGGTTTTACCTAAAGGTGATTAAACATCCTAACATTTTCTTTTAAATTCTTATAGTTCTACAGTAGAAATCTCTTGAGAAATATTTGCTGAATGACATTACCGATATCATTGTGCAGTCCAAAAGTAAATCTTAAATCACATATGAAAAAAAAGTAACATAATATCTTGATTAAAAATTGGGGCTGGGGTTGTGGCTCAGTGGTAAAGTGCTTGCCTCATGTATATGAGGCACTGGGTTTGATCCTTGGCACTGTATAAAAATGAATAAATAAAGATATTGTGTTCATCTACAACTAAAAATATTGAGAAAAAATTCAAGTAATACAGAAAAATGAAAAATATAAAATTGACCCCTTTTCACTCCTACTACCCAAAAGTAACTTGTCAACTTTAAATGTACATATGTCACCCTTTATATCAAATGCAAATACTGTTTTCTTACTTTCTTCTTTATTTTAATATATTATGGACATCTCTCTGTAGCATAATATATAAATTAATCTTTTTTTATTTTTAAAATCAGTACATTATAATTATACATAATGGATTCATTATGCCATAGTCATATACACACATAGCATAAATTGATCAATCTCATTCATACCTAGTACTAACCTTATTATTCTTAGTGGCCGATTTGCATTCCATTATATTTAATCCATTATAAGGGATTTGCATTCCATTATATTTAAGTTAAATATAATGTCCCATTGACATTTAGATTATTTGTTTTGTTGCAATGAAATCTTTAAATAATAACTTTTATAGCTATATAAATAGGATGAATTTCTAGTGCTAGGTTGAAAGATGTGAATATTTACAAATATTATATCAAATTTCTCTTCAAAATGATTTCATTAATTTACATTCTCATCAACAGTATATGAAGCTAGGAGTGATGGCACAGGCCTATAATCCCAGTGACTGGGGAGGCTGAGGCAGGATGATTGCAAGTTCAAGCCAGCCTCAGCAATTTATCGAGACCCTAAACAATTTAACAAGACCCTGTCTCAAATGAAAAATTAAAAGGATTGGAATGTGGCGCAGTGGTTAAGCACCCCTGGGTTCAATCCCTGGTACCAAAAACAAAACAAAAATATATGAGCCTATTAATTGCTCTGTACTCTTCCTTTCCCCTTCTCCAACTAGGAATTATAGGTTAATGTTATCTAAGTGGTTTATCTTCATCTAAAAGATATCTAATTGATTGATTTATTGGATTTTTTTGGTTGTCTGTGGTAAATAAGACTAAAAGAGGAAGGAAGGGGGTACCATTACTTTTCATTAGAAGTCATTTTGTTTTATTTTTTGCTACTGGGAATTGAACCCAGGGTGCTTGACCTCTGAGACACATCCCCAGCCCTTTTTTATATTTTTTATTTAGAGACAGCGCTTCGCTGAGTTGCCTAGTGCCTTGCTCTGTTGCTGGGGTTGGTTTTGAACTCGAGATCCTCCTGCCTCAGCCTCACAAGTCACTGGGACTATAAGCGTGTGCCACAGCACCCAACTCCTAGTCCTTTTATATTTTGAGATATTGCTAAATTGCCAAGGATGACCTTAAACTTGAGATCCTCCTGCCTCAGACTCCTAAATTGCTGGGATTACAAGTGTGTGCCACCGTACCCAGTCTTTTCTATTTTTTGTTTATGTGCTTGTTTGGATAACTTAAAACATGTATGTTTGTGTATGTATTGATATGTTATAATAAAAAAGCAATAGTTAATAATATACCCTTAGAAACCACAACCTGTTAATTGTGTAGTGCTGCCAGATTATTCTTTGTTCATCTTCCAGTACACTATCATTTCTATTTGATTGAAGAGTAACCTGAGACTTTAGGACAAGCTGATTTTTTTAAAAATTACCATCTTATGACAACAGTTTCTACAACTTCAGATCTAATATGTTTACATTAATTAAAACCTCATTTTTCTAATTGAATCTAATATAGGTAATTGCATAAGCAAATATATAAAAATATACTTAAAAAGTTATTAATAACATGAAAATCAAAACTCTTGATTTAAAAAATATGTTGACTAATATTGATTTCAGAGACTTTAACTCACATTTTAGTTTTATTAACTTTGAGATTTGTTAGAATATATACTTGTAATAGCTTTGCTTTTAAATATATTCATTTTTATACTACAGAAGTTATATTACTATTTTAAACTTAGGTAAAAAGCATTTTCAGTCTTTTCCCCTTCCATGGCTCCTTTTACAAACAAATTATGTAGTCTTTTGATGCAGTTTCTTCACTGTTCTGTTTCCCCAAATAGGTACATCAAGTACCTCTGTTACTACAACAGCATCACCTCAAATTCATTTAATTCTTGGTTTAACCTTGTGTGATATTTTTCTATCTTTAGAAGTCTCTCACATGCCTCATTTATCGAGGTTATACTTTGAAAAATCATTTTATAGTTTGATGATAAGTAGTGAAAGTTCAATATGTGGAACAGATACAGAGATAATGGACAGGAATGATGAGAGTAGTGGAATTCCATACTTCATGGGTGGATGAATGAAGTATGGTGGGATTAAAAGACATGTTTGCTTGAGTCCTAGGTCAGTACTTTTTCTAGTATGAATAGTTCCTACCTTCACATTACATTGATTTCCTTTTTTTTTTTTTTTTTAGTGAACCCAGGGGTGCTCTTACTCACCAAGTTTACACACCCAACCTTTATTATTTTTTTAAATTTAAATTTTGAGATAGGGTTTCACTGAGTTGCTGAGACCGTCCTTCTGCTTCAGCTTCCAGAGTTGCTAGGATTATAGGCATTTGCCACCATGCCTGGTATCACATTTAATTCCATTAAAATAAGTGAAGGCCAAGTCCCTAAAGAAATTAGTCTGGAATAAAGAAAAAGACTTTTGATTAATACCAGATTTTTAGTATAAAGTAATCTATACCCTTATTATTCTATAATATTAGTTTGTTAGGGTAGTTATAACAAAATACCATGGACTTTGTGACTTAAATAACAAATTTATTTTCTCACAGTTCTGTAAGCGGTAAGTCTGGACCAAGATGTCACAGAGTTGTTTTCTTCTGAAATAACAGAAGCAGCTCACTTTATAAAGAAGGAGAGGTTTATTTAGCTCACAGTTTTGGAGGTTCAAGGGTATAGCACTTGCATCAGCTCATTTTCTAATGAGGTCCTAGTAGTGAATGGTGGATGTCAGTGGTGGGAGTATGTTGGAGCAAGCAGTTACATCTTGAACCAGGAAGCAGAGAGACCTGGGAGTTCTGTGGTCCCTTTCAAGGACATTCCCCCAATGACCTAAAGACCTTCCCTTAGATCACACCATGTCCAATATTACTAGCCTGGGGACCAAGTTCTCTA
Organism: Sciurus carolinensis; assembly: GCF_902686445.1. Taxonomy (NCBI): domain Eukaryota; kingdom Metazoa; phylum Chordata; class Mammalia; order Rodentia; family Sciuridae; genus Sciurus; species Sciurus carolinensis. The sequence goes on from NC_062215.1 coordinate 33,473,177, forward strand.
CACATGAACCTTTGAGGGAATACAAATCATATTCAAGGACCTAATTTTAATTTATATACTCCTTTAAAGACATTCTGACATTCTTTTTTTTTTTTTTTTTTTTTTTTTTTTTTTTGACATTCTGACATTCTGAGGTACTGGCATTTAGGACATCAACATAAAATTTTGAGGGGATTCAATTCAGCTATAACAGAGTAATACATTCTCTTTTCTTTTTTTGGTATGTGGATTGAATCCAAGGGCACTTTACCACTGTGCTACATTCCATCACTTATTTTTTTTTTTTTTATTTTTAATTTTGAGATAGGGTCTCATTTAGTTGCTGAGGCTGGCCTTAAACTTGTAATCCTCCTGCGTCACTGTGATTACAGGTATGTGCTATCATGCCTGACTAGGAATACATTCTTTAAATAGTTAAAACTTTTCTGGGGCCCAAGTTTTTATTTTTAAGCTAGTATGTAATGTTTGCTGTGCTAAGTGAATAAAAGTTAAAATTCCTGAAGGTGTTTTGGGGCCTTTTCTATTGACTTACCATGAAAATAACTTTCTAGAAAAAATAACCTGTTTCTATAAAAAAAATATTTAAAGGGCCATTTTTTTTTAAACAGGAAGTTCATGTTAAGTATGATAGACTATACTCATGAAAATAGTACATCTTTTGGTGGAACCATTTTAGATATATATATTTTCTAGTTTCTATTATGTCTGGAGTCTTTACTACATCCATAAATCCTCTGTTAATCTGCTTATTTAATGTATTATACAGATTTGCAATTCTATGACATTTGTCAATGCTTGTTGCTATTGCTAAGTACAATGAGCTAACATTTTTCTTAATATCAGATTTTTCCCAAACTTGACTACCTGAAGCAATTTGCTTTGGTGTCTTCTATTCTATTTTCCATCATTTTGGCATCCATTAAAGCTGGGCATAGTGATATATACCTTTAAACCCAGCAACTCAGAAGGCTGAGGCAGGAGGATTGCACATTCAAGGCCAGCCTCAGAAATTTAATAAGATACTCGGCAAGTTAGTGAGTCCCTGTCCCCAAATAAAAAATAAAAAGAGCTGGGGATGTAGCTCAGTGGAAAAGTACCCCTGGGTTTAATCCTGAATACCAAAACAAACATAAATAACTATTTCTGCTTTAACCTTATTAGGGTAATGTTTATTAGTATTAATGTATGGCATTTATTTTTCTACCTACTAGAAATATCAAATTTATATGACCATGTTCATGAAATAAAAGTATAAAAAAAGATTGTTGCTTAAACGTGTGTTTATTTTTAAAGTACAATTGATTTGTCTGGCAGATGGACCAGAAAAGGAAAGCTTCTCACTATGCTAAAGTTTACTATTCAGAGTTGAAGTATTCTTATACTGTTATCAGGACAATTTGATGTTTGTTTTCTTGTGTCTATCCTCCAGTCCCAGGACTTCATGCATGCTAGGCAAGAACTCTATCTACCATTGACTTACTACCAGCCCTCTCAGTTCTTAAAAAGATCTGGTTGTGCACAAGGCCCTGGGTTCAATCCCCAGCACCCCTCCCCCCCCCAAAAAAAAAAGATCTGGTTGCAAATTAAGATCACATCAAGATACTAGTCTACACTCACCAGAATTGCTAAAACTAAAAAAGATCAACAATACTAAATACTGGTGAAGATGTGGAAAAACCAGTATTCTCAAGTGTATACAAATGGTACAGTCACTTTGGGAAAGGGTCTGGCAGTTTCTTTTCCTTCCTCCCTCCCTCCCTCCTTCCTTCCTTCCTTCCCTCCCTCCCTCCCTCCCTCCTTGGGATTGAACCCAGAGGCACTTAACCATTGAGCCATATTGAGACAGTCTCACTAAGTTGCTGAGGCTGGTTTTGAATTCTCAATCCTCTTGCCTCAGCCTCCCTGGCAGTTTCTTATAAAATGAAATATACACCTACTCTGTGACCTAGCAATTCCACTTCTAGGTGTTTACCCAAAGAAATGAAAACACATGTCTACAAAATGAGTCATACAGGAATGTCTAGAGCAGCAACTTTATTCATCATAGCAAAAAACTGAATACAGCCCACATATCCCACAGGAGTATAAATAAACTGTAATATATTAATGAAATGGAAAACTATTCAGCAATGAAAACAAATGAACTATTAATGTAAAATAACATGGATAATAGCAGAAACATTTTGCTGAGTGAGAGGAGCCTTGCATAGAAGAATGAGTGCTATCTATGCATGTAGGTGGTAATGGGGGTCAAACCCAGTACCTCATGCATGCTAGGCAAGTGCTCTAGCACTAAGCTACATCCCCAGCTCTATATGAATCTATTTATATAAAGGTTCAGAAAGAGACACAGCTAACCAATGGTTGTGGGGGGGGGGATGAGAAAAGTGGGAAACTGGTAGTGAGGAATGAGTGTACAGGAGTTTGGGGAATGTTGTGGAATAATCATGATATCAGGCACTTGAGTTTCATAGGTATATGCATTTATCAAAATTTGGTGAATGAAAAAAATATAAATATGAAATTTGTGCATTTATATGTATAAATTTACTAAAATATGTAAATAAATACTGAATTCTAGTTAATGATATACATACTGAAGTGTATGTAGGAGAAAGTGTACTAATAAGTTGCTTTAATATGCATGGAAAATAAGATGTATTGATGGATTGATTAATGGATAGATGGTTAGCAAGGTATTAAGAATCTGATGGATATATGAATATTCACTGTAAAGTTATTTTACCTTTTCTGTACGGTTGAAAATTTTCATAATAGAATACTGAGAAGGGGGAAAAAAAACATTTGATAGCCTCAAAAACAGTTCCTTCCTTATTAACTCCATGAAGAGAAGCAAAAAACAAAGTAAACTTTTGAAGAGAAGAAAAATAACTTCTAAAAATTAAGTCACTTGTTTATTATGTTTTGGTGGAATGTAAGTTTTCACACAACTAACATGAATCACTACTGGGTTTATTTATTTATTTATTTATTTATTATTTTTTTTTTTTTGCGGTGCTGGGGATTGAACCCAGGGCCTTGTGCATGCGAGGCAGGCACTCTACCAACTGAGCCATATCCCCAGCCCTGGGTTTCTTTATGTTAAATCTTTTTGTTATGTTATATATATGATTGGGAAGTTTATATAATATGAATTCATCATTTAAAATTGTGTTAGCTTTAGGAAATCCTAAAAGTGGGATAAATTATCACTATTTTTTTCTTTCTTTCTTTTTGGTACTGGGGGTTGAACCCAAGGGCATTTGACCACCGAGCTACATCCCCAGCCCTTTTTATTTTTTATTTTGAGACAGGATCTTGCTAAGTTGCGTAGGCCTCACTAAATTGCTGAGGCTGGCCTGGAATCTGTGATCCCCCTGCCTCAACATCTTAAGTCACTAGGATTACAGGCATGTGCCATATAGGTCCATCTGGTATTATTTTTTATATCAGAAAAATTTCCTCCTACCTCTGTTCTGCAGATTTACTTGAGGTTCTATTATAAGAATCAGGTATTTGAAAGGTCAATTATAGACAATTGCAGTGGTGCACACCTGTAGTCCCAACAATTTGGGAGATTGAGGCAGGAGGATTATAAGTTTGAGGCCAGCCTCAGCAATTCAGTAAGACCTTATCTAAAACAAAAAATGAAAAGGAGTGGTGATGTACTCAATGGTAAAGTCTTGGGTTCAATTCCCAGGACCTCCCCTACCCCAAAAAAGAGAGAAAGACCATAAACCCTGTGTGATTAAAATAGACAAGTCACAACTATTCCTTTTCAGTGAATTATTTAAATTTTGTTGAATGCAGTTGGTTTTGCACACATATACAGACTAGAAAGTAGTAATCTACAATCTGCTATAGACTTTGTCTGACTTTAGTCTTCCTTAGATTTATTTGAATAATTTAGAGGACAAGAAGGAAAATGGAAGGTAATTAGAAGTTTTTCACAAATTTTGGTTGATTTGATATTAACTCTCGATATTTCTCAGTTGTTATAAGTTTATACTTAAGATCTCTAAGTTCTACCCAAAATACATGAACAGCAATTAAAGGTTTTAAGTTTACAGAGAAGAATCTGAGAACAAAATGACTAATACAAAGTCATAACATAAATTAAATAGCATGGAATTCATTTGGAATTATTGATCCTTTTTCTTCCTGTGTTACTCTTCCCTAATTTATTATGCTTCGGAGTTGAATGTATTCGATTCAATTCACTGAATATGCACTCCTTTAACAAAGTATCATTTTATCTTATTTGCTGTACTCAAGAATGAAGATGCACTTGTCTTTGTATTATCACAGGTAGGGTGGCACATACCTGTAATCCCAGCAACTGGGGAGGCTAATGCAGTAGGATCATATATTTGAGATCAGCTTCAGTAATTTAGCAAGACCCTGTCTCAAAATAAAAAACAAAAAATTTAAAAATGGACTGTGGGTATGGTTCAGTGGCAAGGCACCCTTGGGTTCAATCCCCAGTTCCAGGAAAAAAAGAAAAAAGTAATTATGATTGTCTCTGTGAAAGGCAGTTAAATCCATAGTTTAAAAAACAGCAAAGGGTGGGGGTCTTGCTCAGTACATGTTTTCCAGTAGTAGAGGTAACACTGACACTGCTTCTCTCAGAAATCACCAGAAAAAAATGGAGGGAAAAATGCAACATTATTATTATCTTCAATAAGAGTAGCACCAAATCACAAAATTGAGTAAGAGCTGCCAAAGGCAACAAAAGCCAAATATAGGTAGGAAGAAATGAGAAAGGATGCCTCTATCTGCAGTAAGCCAGTAGAGTGTATTCTCTCAATAAGGTGATGTGATTTTTGCTGCTCAGCAAAATCAAAACAATCAGAGCCTACTTTCAGGTACTTCTTATTAGTTTGGTACTAAGGAGAATGTGGAGAGAAGCCGCTGAATGAGGAACTGGATATACCATATTTTTAAAAGACTCTGTGAACAGCTTTGTAGTTGCTGATATCTGTTGACTGGGAGAAGCTAAGAACTTAATAACTCTTTCAAACAACCTTGGGTCCTAAGGGACTTCGTTGTGAACTAGGAAGAATTCTTGCTTGCCTCAAAGCCCTGATTTGGTGCTTTCTCTCAAGAATCTCTTATAAATAGCTGATCCAGGAAGAACAGATGACTAATTATTATAAAGGAACCAGAAAGGGATTTATATAAAGAAATTATAATAAAAATAGTTGAAAAGAACAAAATGAAAATAAAAGGCAATTGAAAACTGCTGAAAATGAAAAACAACTGATGTAAGTTGTAATGAAACATAGTCTTGAATAAGAACAAACTCAACTGTGTAAATGCTTTGTTAAAACTAGAACACTAAGCAGAGAGGCCAAGAAAGATTTGGTACAGAAGAAAAGTTTTTAGCTAACAGAGATTATGAAATAAGTCAAGAGAAAAATTGCCAGTGAAATAAATGGAATATTGGAAGTGCAAAGAAGAATAGACTCTTCTGAAAAACACAGTAAGAGACAAGGGAAAACTGAGAAAAAATGAGTAAAATGAAATGGAAATTAACCAACTGTTTAAAAAGTCTAGAGAACCAATGTTAGATGTGGAATATGGATAAAGCAGAATAATTCTTGAAGAATGAAACTCCATAGATTATATTATTGAAAGATATTTCTCAAGGACACTATTTAGAAACAAAAGCAGACTTGCATCTGTAGATTGAATGGCTATATTAAGAGCCAGAAAAATTTTATGTAGAACAATTATCTCAAGGTACAACCTCGTAATGTTATTGGACTGCAAAATGTTTTTAAAAAATGAATCCAAAGAAAAGAAATAAGATATGAAGGGCAGAAAAATTTAGAAGTCTCCTCATAAAAGTCCAGTGCCAGTAGACAGTGAAACAAAATCTATAAAGTCCTTAAGGACAGAAAATGTGTTCCAAGAATTTTATATCTAACCAAACTATTCTTCAGGTTAAAAGGCAGTAGAGGTTTTCAAACATGCAAGAACTCAGAAAATGTGATTTCTTTGATATCATCTTAGAAATTAGTAGAAAAGTATATTACTGCTAACCAAATGTTAAAGAAAATATAGCAAAAACCTGGTGTAAGCATAGAATCCATAGAATTAATACAGGGTTTACTATTCCATAACAGAATTTGCCTGCCTGGGCAATTTAGTCAAGACCCTGTCTCAAAATAAAATAATACAATTTTAAACAAGATCTGGGCATGTAGCTCAGTGGCAGAGTGCTCCTGGGTTCAATTCCCAGTATCCCCCCACCAATTAAAAATAAAAATAAAAAGGTTGCTAAGGTTATGCTGATAGCAGCAGTAGGGAATGAGATTTCTGCTGAGAACCCCAAACCTAGGACTGTAGGAACTAGTCATTTGGTAGGCATTATTTGGATTTAGAAAAGCTAATAAAAAGAATCTGTGATGTGTGGGCATTACAATCAGTTGGCTCTAGGTGGCATTCCTAGAGGCTGCTCTACAAAGAATGAAAACAGCTTAAAGAGGGGGAAAAAAAATCAGCCCTGATTTTAACTCCATTTAGTCCACTAAGAAAAAGAATACTAAGTTAGGGGAGGATTTGCCTTCTTTATTTTTAGTTTAATGTGTTATTTTAGATTTAGAATCCATATGATTTAATTGTGGTGGGGGAAAGATAATCAAATATTCAACATTTAAGTGCTATCATCCTAGCAAGGGCATACTGAGTAGATAGCATCATCATCATATGTGGGCTGAGATGAGGCTGCTCCAGACGAGTCTCTTTCAAAGTTAATTGATGGAAACTTCCCACCTTCAGGAATTTTTATTACCTTAGTTATGCTGTGCCAAGACTGCTGAAACACAGCTGTGGGTGCTGTGCAGCCGCCCACATTGCCAGTGTCAGGAAGGATGTGCTTTTAAACCTCTAATTTATCTAATAATGTCTTTAGTGATTTGTGTAGGTTTGGCATTGTGATGAAAATGCTTCCTGGCTTGGCTTATAACAAGAATTCAGTTTTCACTCTTAAAATGTACATTGTTTTATTTTATTTTGCAATTTTTATTGGTTCTTTTAAGTTATACATGACAGTAGAATCCATTATGATATAATTATACAAGCATGGAATATATCTTATTCTAATTAGGACCCCATACATGATGTTGGGACTCGCTTAGGTAGTTTCATATATGTACATAGGAAAATTATGTTAGTTTCATTCTACAGTCTTTCCTTGTACACTGTTTTAATATGCATATAAAAGATACTTATGAGTCCACTTAGAACCAAACCTAAAACCTAAAAAAAATCTATCAAGAAAGAGCTACTGATGGACTGAGATTGTGGTTCAGGGTGGAGCACTTGCCTAGCATGTGTGAGGCACTGGGTTCAATCCTCAGGACCACATACAAAACTAAATAAAATAAAGCTATTAAAAAAAAAGAGCTATCAAAATTATCATATAAAAAATACCATCCTTTACAGATAACAGAATTTATCCACCCATGGTATTTGAGAATACAAATTAAATGTTTTTATGCCATAATAATTGATTTATCTCTTGTGGTTCCTGTTTTATAAAAAGATAACAATATACAGTGCTAAAAGAGAGCCAGTGTTCATGATAAATTCTAATCTGACTCCTTTTCTCTAATGGGAAATATTAATTGGACTGATGCCAGCCTGTAGAGATGGAATTATGAGCTACTGTAAATAAATGCTTATAAGAATTGGAAATAAGACTCTTGCTTAACAAAGTTTCATAACCAGTGAGTAACAATATTATTTTATATTAAGTTAATGGTATAGGCATGTCTCTTTAAAAAAATTAATGTGGACTGGAGATAAGGATTAATGGTGAATGCTCTCCTAGTGTGCATGAGGCCCTGGGTTTGATTCCCAGCACCACACACACACACAAAACAAACAAACAAACAAATCTGAAGCATTCTTCCCTAATGGATTCACTGCAAAGATTGATTATGTTTATCAAAATAAATATACATTCAGGTTTTAAGACTACATATAGTGCAGGGGACTGGGGATGTGACTCAGTGATAGAGCACTTGCCTAGCATGTAGGGGTTCAGCCCCTAGCATCACACACACACACACACACACACAGAATACATGTGATGTAAAGGCAGATTATTCCTATATTACTTGCAGAAAGAATATAGTGTTTTCATTCTACTGAAGTATGTGAAAACATGTGTTTGGATCTGAAGTGTGTTTTGTGCGCATTTATTTTCAGTCAGCATCTTAGTATGTTACCCAGGCTGGTCTTGAACTCCTTGTCTTGAGATCCTTTTGTCTCAGTTTCCCAAGTAGCCAGGACTGCAGGGCTGTATCACCATGCCTGGCTAGTCTATACTTTCATCTGCCTTTGTCCCATCTTTGAAATTAAAAACCTTATTTGGCAACAAATCTCACCATTATGTATAATTACAATGCATCAACAAAAAGAGCAGGAAAAGAACCCTTATTTGGTAGAGAATTTTAGACCTGGAATAAACTTTATAGAGTTACTTTATTCCAATTGTTTTTTCTTTTTTTGTAGTGGGAATTGAACATAGGGTGCTCTGCCACTGAGTTACATTCCCAGACCATTTATTTTATTTAAAGACAGGGTCCCACTAAGTTGTCCATGCCAGCCTTAAACTTGGGAATCCTCCTGCTTCAGCCTCTGGAGTTGCTGTGGTTTACAGGTGTGGGCTTCCACACCTGGCTTTATTTCAATTTCTTAATTTTCCAAAAATTTTAGGTCTCTCTCAGTATGTAACTATACATGTTCAGGCTTCAAAATTAGTAGTGATCCATAATTATTTATTTGATTATTTTTTTTGTAGTGTTGAGGCTCAAATCCAGGCTTTATACTCATTAGTCAAGTGCTACTTAGCTACCCTCAGCCCTTTTTTAATCTTCGTAGAAACATGGAGAAATCACTGTGTTTACAAGCTAATTTCTGAGTATCTGAGATATCTATGTATATATAATAGTCTTTTATATCTATGAGTATCAAGGATTCAGATATAATAACTAACTCCAATAAGTAATATAGGAGAAGGAAATGCGAAGGATTCTATGATTTGGTCCTAGTGTGAAACCTAAAGAAGCAATATCCATCTAAACTATAAGAAATGAACATGATCAGTACTAAAATTTTGCTTCTGTATGCCAACCCACCAATTCTGATTTATTTCAGTGCTGGGAATTGAACCTAGGGTTTCACACATGATAAACACACATTTTACTGCCGAGCTATTCCACAGTCCTAATTCTGATAGTTATTTGGGTAATTCTCATAATGATTTAACAGCTGTCTCTTTCTTAACTACTGCCCCAGATACTGAAACAAATTAATATAATTGTATAAACATTGACAAGTACTGAACTATTGACTGTCATTTTGTAATTGTATTTTTATAATTCTAAATCTTTTACTAAACATGTTTTGGGCTTTAGCTAGTTTTTTTCATTTTTGGGTGCTAGGGATCCAACTCAGGGCCCTTATACATTTTAAGCATGCATTCTACCACTGAACTATATGCCCAGCCCTTATTTTTGAAATAGAATTGAATTAGAAAGACCTACCTACCCAGAAAATATTTGGAGGATAAAGATAATGTTAGCCAATGTGAGCTTCAGGAAAGAACACTCAAATCATTCTTGAATCCTGGAATTGTGGTGTATGTGTGTCTGTCTGTCTGTATGTATGAGGAATATTTTTGTTGGGTTAAATCCATGCCTTGTTTACTGAGTTTAGTTTATGATGATTTAATAGAGCCTAGATTTCTGCTTTATAGTATACAACATTGAGAAAATTAGTATAAACAAATTCAGTGTGCATGCATGTATTTATTAATATAAGTAGCTTTAATAAACTGGGAAGTTCTACGTAGGTGTTTAAACTTATGGGACCTATAATGAATTTTCAACATTATTCAAAAGGTATGTATGTGTATAGTTTATATATGACTTAGAGACAGAATGGACAAAGAATTTTAATTTTTATCTATGAACATGTAAAATTTGTACTCTGATGCCTAAGACAAACAAGAAAGTAACAAACTGATTTGTATGAAAACATTCCCTTTTTTTTTTCATAAGATGCAAATTGCTGGAGATAAGAAGTAGGAAAGCAACGCAAAATATCTATTGGTGTATATAAAAAGCAAAGCATTATTCTTGGACTGTATTTGAGAGTCCAAATAAAACCAATGTGATTTTAGCAGGGCGCAGTGGCACATGACTGTAATCCCAGCAGGAGACTGAGGCAGGAGGATAGCAAGTTCAAAGCCAGCCTCAGCAACTATGAGGCACTAAACAACTCAGTGAGACCCAGTCTCTAAATAAAATACAAGATAGGGCTCAGTGATTGCATACCCCTGAGTTCAATCCCCAGTACACACACACACACACACACACACACACACACACACACACCACACATAAAATCAGTGTGATTTTAGAATATCCAGTCTAAAGGACACACTGCAAAAGTGAAAAAAATTTTAATCATACTAAATGAACATCAGTAGTATTCGCAATACAATAACATCTGTAAGTCTAGTTTTTCCACTGCCCTGAGTTTTTGGCTCTCTTCTGACTTATCTTATGCTTATTACATTTGCTAAGCTTTAAAATCTCCAGTATAAGGATCTTTCAAGGATTTTTTAAAAAGTTATTAAAGAAAGCATTTTGCTAATGTTAGTCATTCCTGGTTATTATCTTAAAGTGGCAAGCATTAATGATTAGCTTTTATTTGAGGTGTATCAAATATTCTTTGATGTGCCTATGCTTTAAAATATATTTGCAATTCTGATTTTTCAGAAATAATTTTCAACTCAGTGTCAAAACTATGAGAAGTTATTCTTGCTAACTAGCTTTTTGACACGTAGGAATAGCTGATGTGGGTGAAGTGTCTAGCTTGATGTTTTATATCTAGCTATTAGTCAGCTAATCCTCCTCCCTATTTCACTGAAAATATTTTCATTCTGTCTGACAAAAAGTAAAAAATTACATTAACTGTGACTAAAAATGTACCGCAAATGACACATTAATGAGACTAATGGTTCTTGCCTTATCCACTGAAGTTTTCATATTCTTACCTTTGGTGAACCTATACCCAGATAGCTCAATTACACATAAGGTATCATTTTCTTTGGGAACTCTAGGGAACAAAGAATACAATAAACGTTTTCAGATCATTTATTAATATAAATTTAAAAACAAAAGAACCAATTAAATGTCCCAACTATACATTAAAAGTTCCCTTAGGAGAAATATTTGGGACATGTTTGTCAATCAGAGTAAAAGCATGACAGAAAGGTAAAGGTGAGTGAAGCTCACTAAGAACTTAGGTCTGTAAAGGAAAATTTTGACTCATCAAGAAAAAATTCAGTTAACAGCATAAAAAGAAAAATGGTTACACTGTAAATCATTTGGATTTTAAAAGAATTCCATCGGTTTGTTTCATAATTGTTATAAAAGTTTTCCATCATAATTAAGATTTAGAATATATATACTCACACCCACATCTGGAACAAGACCTAGCTAGCTTTATTTCATGCACCTTATTCTATTTCTACTTCCTTTTTAAAAAATGCTAGTCTCACTTACACACACACACACACACACACACACACACACACACACACACACACAGGTCACAATTCATGCATTGATTTCATTATTCACTAAAGATCATAACCTCTAATTTAAAAAATGCTGATGAGGCCAGGCACAGTGACACACACCTATAATCCCAGCTACTTGGGAGGCTGAGGCAGGAGGATCACAGGTTCAAGGCCAGTCTGGGCAACTGAGTGAGACACTGTCTCAAAAACTAAAAACAGAAAAAGAAAAAAAAAAAAAAGAATTATGATTGATAACAGAATTTTCTAGTTTTTTTTCCTCTTGGGGACTTGGAATGTTAAATATTGCCATTTTATTGTTTCTGAACCACTAACTTTGTTGATTTCACCTAGACCTTGTTACAGAAAATTGTGCAAGCTCCAAAATGTTGTACACAGTCATCTTGTTCACAGACTACAACAGTCTGCCCTAGATTTTGTGCCCAAGTACTCCCACCTACAGTTCTTTAATTACATTTAGACCACAATGATTTACAACTCAAGTCTGTTCTTTCTTATTCAGTATAGTTCATGGTCCAACATTATAACCACATCCTTAAAAGATACTTAGTTCCCAGGTCTCTCCTTCATTTTATAGTGTTCCTTGTAAAATCCCCAATTCTGACACTAGACAGTTCTTTCTACCTACATATATGCCAACACAGGAACAGAGAAAAAGTCATACTATCAGAAAAACTGATTTATGTGGGGTGCAGTGGCACATGCCTGTAATCCCAGCCGCTCAGGAGGCTGAGGCAGGAGGATTGCAAGTTCAAAGCCAGCCTTGGCAAGGTCCTAAAAAAATTCAGTAGGTCCCTGTCTCTAAATAAAATACAAAAAGAGGCTGGGGATGTGGCTCAGTGGTTAAGTGCCCCTCAGTTCAATCCCCAGTATCAAAAAAGAAAAGAAAAACTGATTTATTTAAAAATCATTACAAACCTCAACAATTTCTTAGCATAGATAGTCTACTGCTATGATTAGACTTTTCATGTCTACTTTCTCTTCATCTCTCCTCTTCCATGTGCTTTCTAGAAACCTACCACTTGGTTGATGATCTTACCTAATGGTCCTCAAAGTATGGCTCCCAGACTGGCAGCATGAATAATACCTAGACACTTGTTAGAACTAAAAATTTTCAGGTCCCATTGCCTACTGAGTCAATGTGGATAGGGCCCAGCAATCTGTGTTTTAACAAACCCTGCAGATAATTCTGATGCATGAAAACATTTGAGAATGGATTCAGCCACATTCTTCATTGTTAAACTTCTTGTAGAATGTAAGTTCTATGTGGGCAGGGTTTTTTTTTTTTTTTTTTTTTGGTTGTTGTTCATATATATTCTGAGCAATAGAACAGTGCCTGCCACAAAGCAAGCCTCAGTATTTGTTGAATCCAACATTAGATAGGAATATCCTTCTTTTCCTGCTGACAAATCTAGAAACCTTCCTGCATCTATATTGATTTTCTTCCTTCTTTTTCCGGCTAAGGAAATGTGCCTCATTCTGTCAAAGGACAGTATTTTCATATTTGGATTGAATCTCATTCCTCCTTGCCTTCTCAAGAACTTTGCTCCTTTGGTCATTCCCTGTTTCCTGCATTATCTATCACTTTGTTGGTGGGGGGGGCATCACTGGGGATTGAACCCAATGGTGCTTTTCTCCAGTCTTTTTGTTTTTGTTTTTGTTTTTTTTGACAGCGTCATCAAGTTTATTACACAATTTTCAACCTATCAGAAAGACAAACAAATCACCGACAACAGGGGGACGGGGGGGGGGGGCTTGGCCTTTGTGAGGGCTGGGTTTTTTTTTTTTTTTTTCTCCTTTTTGCTATCAGGAAATAAAACTAAAATTGTCATTGAGTAAAAACAAAACAAAAATGGGGAGAAAATAATTCTCCGGGCAAACGGCTTTTCTGGTATTCTATATAGTTTTTCCTTAAACTGTTTTCTCCAGTCTTTTTACTTATTTATTTTATTTTGAAGCAGTATCACTAAGTTGCACAGGCTGGTTTTGAACTTGGGATTCTCCTGCTCAGCCTCCTGAGGAGCTGGCATTACAGATGTGTGCCATCGCACCTGACTCTATCAGTCTTCCTCTATTGGATCATTTAATTCCTATGACAGACTCTACACTGTGCTAAAACAACAAGAGAATAACCTTTCCCTGTGTACATGTTCCTTATCAGTTACTACCCCATATCTCATTCCCCCTCTCTAACAAACCTCCTTGGGTCCTACCACAAATCAACTCATTCTAGTTTGATTTTTACCTCCACTATTCAATGGTTTTTGACAAAGCCAGTGGATCTGGGGGTTGGGGAGGAGTGTGCTGGGGAATTAACCCAGTTTTTTTTTTTTTTTTTTTTTTTTTTAACAACTAGCTACCTACATTCTCAGCTCTTTTTACTTTGAGGCAGGATCTTACCAAGTTGTGAGGTTGGCCTTGAACTTGCAGTTCTCCTGCCTTAGCCTCCCAAAATGCTGAGATTATAGGCATGGACCAACACCTCCAGCTTAAGCCAGTTATTTTATAAAAAGAACCAGTGAGGGCTGAGGTTGTGGCTCAGTGGTAGAGCACTTGCCTAGCATGTGGGAGGCACTGGGTTCAATTCTCAGCACTGCGTATAAACAAAATAAAGGTTCATTGACAACTAAAAAATACTAAAAAAGAAAACACCAGTGAGCTAGGCATAAAGTGTCACAGGCCTATAATCCCAGTGACTTGGGATGCTGGGGCATGAGTATCACAAGTTCAAGGCCAGCCTCAGCAACTTAGCAAGACCCTGCCTCAAAATAAAAAATAAAAGGACTGGGGATGTGGCTAAGTTCCCCTTAGTTTAACCCCAAGTACCACCCCCCAAGTGTTCCTTGTTTTCAGTATACCCATAGTTGTTCAGCTATCATTGCAGTCTGTTTTAGAAAATGTTCATCACTCCAGAAAAAAATCCCCATCCAGTAGAAGTAACTCCCCAGCCTTGCTCTCCTCCACCTGCTGCCCACCAGCCCTAAGCTATTGCTACTGTTTCTTTAGATTTCTCTATTCTGGATTTCTCATATAAATAAATTCTACAATATATGGTCTTTATGACTACCTCTGTTACTTACCAAGTTTCATCCATATAAGTGCTCATGGATGAATAATATTCTATTGCATGAATATACTGCATTTTATTTATCCAACATCAGTTGATGGACTGGTGCTTTTTTAAAAATGACTGGCTTGAGCCAGAGGTCATGGTGCACTTGGTTGTTTCTGCTTTTCAGCTATTGTGAATAATGCTGTTATGCACATTCATGCACATATTTTTGTATAAAGTATGCTACTATTTCTCAAGTATGTATACTCTTTCTCCCCTCTAAGGTCCCCCCAAGTCTAATCCCATGAAATTTGTGGGCCATATGGCATAATGTTTAAATTTTAAAGGAACTGCATCATTTTATATTCACACTGTGAGTGTTCCAATTTCCCCACATAGTCACCAACACTTGTTATTACTTGTCCTTTTTCCCCTCCTCCCTTTTCTGGGGATCAGATCCAGAACTTGCATATTAAGCAAGTGCTCTACCATTGAGCTATGCTCCCAGCCCTCATATTATGTATTTTGAGTTAATTTTGTAATATGGTGAAAGGAAAGGGTTCAAGGGTCCATTGCATGTGTATACCCAGTTTTTTCTTTCCCAGTTGAACTGTTTTGACATGAAGTTGATGATGATTTACATGTTATTAGATTCAGTATTGATCTTTTCACTTATGAATTGGACCTCTTAGCAGAACTGACAGTTGACTACTCCCTCCTTCACTCTACTCTACTCTGTTGGTTCGCCTTTTACTTATCTTGCTGTTCCTTTTCCATCTTTAAAAGGTTCTTATCTTCTATCAGCTTTTATTTTTTAAATTAATTAATTCAGTTTTTTATTTTTACAACTGTATTTTGATTCATTGTACACAGATGAAGTACAACTTTTCATTTCTATGGTTGTACACAATGCTGATTCACACCATTCATATAATCATACATGTACATAGGGGTAATGATGTCTGTCTCAGTTCACTGTCTTTCCTTCCCCCACATCCTCCCACCCCATTTCCTTCTACACAATCCAAAGTTCCTCCACTCTTCTCTTCTGCCCCCCCACAGCCCCCCTTTTATGGGAAGGTTAGCCACTTATCAGAGAAAACATTTGGCCTTTGGTTTTGGTTTTTTGGGTTGGCTTATTTCACTTAGCGTGATATTCTCCAACTCCATCCATTTACCAGCAAATGCCATAATTTTATTCTTCTTTGAAGCTGAGTAATATATATATATATATATATATATATATATATATATATATATATATATAAAACATTTTCTTTATCCATTCATCTGTTGAAGGGCACCTAGTTTGGTTCCATAGTTTAGTTATTGTGAATTAAGCAGCTATAAACATTGATGTGGCTGCTTTACTGTAGTGTGCTGATTTTAAGTCCTTTGGATATAAACCGAGGAGTGGGATAGCTGGGTCAAATGGTGGGTCCATTCCAAGTTTTCTGAGGAATCTCCACACTGCTTTCCAGAGTGGCTACTCTAATGTGCAACTTCACCAGCAATGTATGATGTGCCTTTTTCCCCACAGCCATGCCAACACTTACTATTTCTTGTGTTCTTGATAATGGCCATTCTAATTGAAGTTAGATGAAATCTTGGGGTGGTTTTGATTTGCATTTCTTTAATTACTAGAGATGATGAGCACTTTTTCATATATCTGTTGATTGCTTGTAGATCATCTTCTGTGAAGTGTCTGCCCAATTTCTTAGCCCATTTATTGATTGGGTTCTATTTTTGGTGTCTACCGAGTTTTTAAATGTTGGGTTTTCAGTTATTTTAGCTGTGTAACAATTATCACAAAACTTAGTGGCATAAAGCAATCATTTATTATATGACAGTTTCTTCGAGTCAGGAGTTACAGACTGGGAAAAGCCTACTCTGTTCCATGATGTTTGAAGCCTCAGCTGAAAGACTCAGGCTGAGGACTGGTATTACTTGAAGCGCTTACATGTGAAGCTGCTGAGATGACTATAGCTGAGGGGCCCTCAGTTCATATCCACATAAGTCTGTGCATGTGGTTTCTCCATGTATGCTGGTTTGGGCTTCCTCAGCATGGTTACTGGGTTCCAAGAGCAAGCATCTAGAGGGAGAGAAAGGAAGAAAGGAAACCTGGGGCCATGTGGCCTTTTTGACCAAACTTCAGAAGTTACAAAGCATCATTTTTGCCATATTTTAAAATCAAAGTAGTCATGAAGTCTTACCTACACATAAAGGAGGGAAACAGATTCTACCTCTTTGTGGGAAATGTCAAGGTTCTGTAATAACCTAGGTAAGGCCTAGGTGTAGGTAGAGATTTTTTGGGTATGATTTCTTCATTACAGCTCCTTGACTTTTCATTTCATCTGAAAACTATTAACTAAATCCCCCCCATCACCCATCATACAATGGTGAGGCATAGGATAATCTTCCCATTCCAAAAGGAGGAAACCAGGAGGCACGTAGAAGCCGCTGATCCAAAACAGTTGTCTTTTTACATTTTCCCTGTAATCCATTCTGTTCCCATGGCTTTAAATACCATCCATATGTTTGTGACTTCCAAACATCCCAACATTTCTGAACACCATATTAGAATATTCAATTAACCATTTTATACCTTTACTAAATTATCTCAGATATTTTCAAATACACATGTTAAAATGAAGTCTTGCTATCTACTTCACCTCACTTTCTCCACAAAACTGGTGTTTTCCTGGTTTCCTCTCTTTGTAGATGATCCTAC
This sequence comes from Sciurus carolinensis, assembly GCF_902686445.1. Classification (NCBI taxonomy): domain Eukaryota; kingdom Metazoa; phylum Chordata; class Mammalia; order Rodentia; family Sciuridae; genus Sciurus; species Sciurus carolinensis. Next base: position 33,490,580 of record NC_062215.1, read on the forward strand.
CATTCACTTAGTTGCTCAGATCAAAATCCAGTTCTTAAGTTTTAATTCTTTTCTTTCTCCCTCTTTCTTCTTACATCTAATAATCAGCAAGTTCTATGTTATCTTTCCTTTCTCACCTAGATTATATGTGTGTCCTTTTCAATCTCACTTTATTCATTCTTGTTCCCTTCTAATTTCCTTTGACACAGCAATTAAAGTAATGTTTTAATTCATGTCTAAGGTATTCTCTTGCTCAATATCTGTGAATTCTCACTACCCTTTGAGTAAAATCCAAATCCTATACCACCATCTAGAGGGCCCAGATAACTAGCCTTTGCCTGGCCCTTTGACTTTATTCTCTGCTTTCGCTCTCACCCACCATGCTTCATCTCTGAGTTTCTTTCAGTTCCTTGAATATACAAAGCTTTCAGTAAGGTCTATACACATACTGTTCCCTTTGCCTGAAATGTTTTCTCCTGACTTACCACTCCCACATAACTGAATCTCCATCTTTCAAAGGAACAGCATTCCTGACCATCCTGATAAAGTAGGTACTAACCCTCTACTATTCTGTCACTGTATTGTTTGTTTCCTTTATAAAGCTTTTTCCGCATTTTATTTTTTATTTATTTATTTATTTTTTGCGGTGCTGGGGATCGAACCCAGGGCCTTGTGCATGCAAGGCAAGCAATCTACCAACTGAACTATCTCCCCAGCCCCATTTTCCACATTTTAGTTGTATCCTATTTGTTTGCTTCTTTATCACATCTCCTTAGCTGGAGTGTAAACCCTAGTAGGTCAGGTGCCATCTCTGTTATTCACCAATACAAATGCCTAGTAGAGTGTTTGCCACATAATATATCCTCAATAAATATTTGTAAAGACTGAGTGTGGTGATTTAACACCTATAATCTCAGCTACTTGGGAGACTGAAGCAGTAGGATTGCAAATTCAAAGCCAGCCTGGGCAACTTGGTGAGACCCTATCTCAAAATGAAAAATAAAAAGAGCTGTGGTTATAGCTCAGTGGTAGAGTGTCCTTGGGTTCAATCCCCAATACCACAAAAATAAATATTTGAATATTGTTTAAAGGTATAATTTTAAGGTGTTATTACGAATGTAATTATTAATGTTAAATGTATTATTTCCTAATTTTTACTGAAAATAGCCTTTATTTTTCTCTTACAGTAATTGCCCTTCATTTTTGGCTGCTGCTTTAGCCAGAGCCACATCAGATGAAGTGCTTCAGAGTGATCTTTCTGCACATTATATTCCAAAGGAAACGGATGGCACAGAAGGGAGTGTGGGTGAGTACCTTTCTATATTATTTGTTTAAAAACCCTAAAATTGTCTCCTGTTTAGTGGTCTACAGAATATATGTGCAAGATACCAAATCTAATTACATTTACCCACTAGTTGATTATGTAGTAGGGAAAAGCAAAAATGTTTTTTTATCAAATAAATCAATAAAAAGAGGAAGGAAGAGAGAAAATACAAATGTATTTTGAAAAGGTAGTATATAGAAGGTAACTAACAACAGGAGAGTGTCATAAAAATATCTAGATCAAAGGAAAAAGTGGTGAGGAATAAGAATACACAACAAAGAAGTGGGTGAGATGAGAGTTTGAACAAAACCTATTTAAAATTTTTAGCTTAACTTTAACAATCTAAGTAAAAAAATCAGATAGAAAAATTTAAGAAATCAATTGTAACAAAACATCTCATTAATTATACTTTGTATCTTATCAGTAAATAAAGGTCTTAATGACAGGTATATAATATGTGGTTTAATTGCATGGGTGATTGATAATCTTTTTTTCCAGGAAATGTATTAGGCTCAATTTCTTAATGTATATTCTTTAATGTATTAGGCCTATTCATATTTGACAGGATTGAAAGAAGATTTTTGGAACACCACCCCTTGACCCCTGCTGCTGCCGCCACCTTTTTAGTGCTGGGGATTGAACCCAGGGCCTCTCCCATGCTAAGCATGTGGTCACTACTGAGCTTTATCTCCAGTCCACAAACCAAAAATGTTAGAGAATTTTACTAGTTCATGCTATTTGTTCTATTTTAAACATTTGCTTATAAGGTAAATAAGGAATGAAGCATATTATTAATTTGAATTGAAATAGCTAGATTCCAGAGAATGTGAGGCAGATATAAAAATAAACATTCCTGTTCTTCCTTTATCTTTCTAGATTGTTTTTGACAGCAAGCTGTCAAGGAAGGAATTACTCTGCTTGTTTTTACTGGGAGTAATTGATTCATCTGGAACCAAACTGTTCCAGAGTCAAGTCGGATAGAATTCCTGCTACAAAGCATTGGTCTTTCCTCTCGTACTGATGCATAAAGCACAAGCCTTGTAATGAAAAGATGAGAGATTAAATTCTGCTTCATTGAAGCCAGGGTGATGGCTGACTCAGCTCCAGCTCAGTACAATGACATTAACGACTGATGAATAATTTACAGCTGTGAGGGGGTGGACTGCTACTTTGGACGATTTTTACTTTTTCACACCCCCTTTTATTTTATTTTTCCATTTCATGTGGCAATTATTTATGTACTGATACACCATTCCCTGCAGAAGAACACTTAATGTAGCAAGATTGAAGTCATGCTCTGCATGCCTACTTTGGAAGAAATTTCTGAACCTCAAAAGGTAGCAAAAGTGAAATGAAGGGTTTTTCTTTTGGTAGATATTATTGATTTCTGATTTTGTATTTTTCCAAGATATTACTCAGTAATGTCTTCATCTATTGCTATGATTCAGACTGTACTATAATTCTAAACTATTGGCAAATCCTTAATGGGTTTAATTTAAATTACTCAGTGTGAACTGCACTAAGGAGAATCCATCACTTCAGGGAATATTGTGATAATTCATACATCAGAGTGGGAAATGAGCATAACAAATAAAGCCTACTCACTAGCTTAAAGGTACTGAAGGTCCCCAATGAAGTGCCAGTTTGTTCCTCTTCTTGGTTGTTTCCATAATGAATTTCTTAAAAATCCTTAACTTAAAATTCTTTTCATATTAATGTCATTCCTAACAGAATGTCTGTTAAGTAATCTTGCATATCTGACTTGATACAAATTTTATTCAGTAGATGTAACTCCTGTCCAGACCATCTGAAACTAATTTAAAATATTCCACTGAAAATTATTATTAATATGAAGGGATTTAAAAGAATTATGATGTTAGCATAAATATATATGAAAACCTAAATATTTTTTGGAAAAATATAAATTAACAAAGTTTATTTAAGATGAAAAAGATTGAGACAACTGTCAAGGACAAAATCACAAGGATTGACTCAGTGAATGTTTTTGAATGACCCAAGAGGAAATTACAGTGCTTTTTAAAATGAGCGTTTTAATTACACAAAGAAAAATTTGCATAGCATAACACAATACCCAAACCTGCCTTAGACAGAAGTAGAAGAGGAAATGAGTAATCCATGTAAATAAATCTAATATTGGCCATTAACTAATTCAGTGGATATTATTGAGAGCCTACCATATGTCCCACATGATAGGACAGAATTTGGCTCAAACCAAAATGTATAATTATGTTAATGTATACTCAGGAATTTTTTGGTTGTTTAGTGGCCAGAAACACAACTCAAATTAGCTTTAGCAAAGCAGAATTTATTGGCTACCCTCCACGGGAAGGACTACACAGTAACCTTCGGATAATGTCAACAGAAGCTGCTATTTCTCCAGCTCTAGGCTGTCCTGTCTTTCATATTGATTTTATTTTCAGGCTCCATGTGGTAGCAAGATGACTGATGGGAGCACCATTTGCCCAAGCTGAAGTTGAGTAGGAGAACAAGAGTAGCTTTTCTCAGTTGCTCTTACTTACATAAATCACAGAATTTGCTCTAACTGCCCCAACTTGGATATATCCATTCCTGCTCACTGTGGCTAGAAGAAAATGATTCTGTAGTTGGTTAGACTTGCATCACCTTTTATCATAGGATGCCCATGGACTGAGATAGGGAAGGAAAAGGAGTAACATTTGCTATCTATTAAGTAATTAGAGCAAGTTCTGACTCAAAATATCAAGTAGATAAAATAATTAGAAATAAACTCATAGGAAATATTAAGCTGGGCAAGGTGGCACATGCCTGTAATTCCAGGTACTCAGGAAGCTGAGGCAGGAGGATCTAGAGTTCAAGGATATTTTGGGCAACGTAGATGCTGTCTCAAAAATTAAAAATATTAATATGAATATTTGGACTTGGGGTTGTGGTTCAGTGTTAGAACACTTGCCTAGCATGCAAGACCCTGGGCTTGATCCCTACCACCACTCACACAAAGAAATAGAAAGAAACTGTGTCAAAACTGAGCAACATGGCTGGGCATGGTGGCACATGCCTACAATCCCATCAAGAGGATTGCAAGTTCTAAGGCCAGCATCTGCAATTTAGCAGGATCCTAAGCAATTTAGACCCTGCCTCAAATAAAAAGGGCTGGGGATGTGGCTCAGTGGTTAAGCACCCCTGAGATTAATTCCAGGAGTTGGGGGGAATCAACAAACAAACAAACAAAAAACCTTCAGCAACATAAAGAAGATTTAAATTAATGAAAAAGGAAGTGGGTGGGTAGCACACACTTATAATCCCAGTGACTCAGGAGGCTGAGTCAGGAGGATCACAAATTCAAAGCCAGCTTTAACAACTTAGTGGAGGCCCCAAGCAACTTAGTGAGACTAAGGGCTGGGGATGTGGCTCAGTGATTAAGCACTCTGGGTTCAATCCCCAGTACCAAAAAAAGAAAAAAAAATATAATTCAATTAATTTATTCCTGAATAAGACTCAATATGAAAAAGATTTCAATTTTATCCAAGTTAGTCTATAAATACAATGTTATCCCAAACACAGTGGCAATAGGTTTTTCTGCCCAAACTTGGCAAAATGATTAAGTAGTTACTTGGGGGGTGGGGGTCAAACTAAGTTACATCTTTCAAAACTAAAAGTAATAATAGGAAAACAAGTCTTCCTGATATTAAAACATATTTTAAAGTTATTTATACTATTATAGAAGTAGATGGAGAGATGAGTAAGCAGAATAGAAAATCAATCATGTAATATTATATAATATTTTATATAACAGTTTACATCTTCATTTATTCAAGAAACATCTAATGAGAACTCGCTGTGTAGATACTGTATTATGGCTCATCAAGAACAAAAGAGCCTGACCTGAGATTAAGAATGATTTTACGTGGGCTAGGAGTGTACAGCACTTGCCTAGTAGCATCTGCAAGGCCCTGGGTTTGATTCCCCAGCACCACAGAAAACAATAACAAAAAAACGAAACCAGAATGATTTTACCTGTGTTTGTGAAATGTTCTGATGATACCGAATGTAGTGAATACTTAATGTTATCTATTGTTACAAAATATGGTTAAGAGTTATAACATTGTGAACAAAGTGTGATGGGAACATAAGGAAATGAGCAACTGGGAAAGGGAGTAAAGACAGCTCTATTGGTTACTAAATATTGCAGGAAACTGGTATTGCTTTCCCTAACCAATTTAACCTCTCTATCAGTTCTACCCAGCAGACAGTGCAATGATGTAAATGTTCCCTACTTGTATTGTTCAGTGTGGTAACTACTGGCCACATGTAGCTATTTAGCAATATAGCTACGTAACCAAAAACCTGAATTTTTCTTTTAAGTTGGCGATGGAACTTTATTTATTTATTTATTTATATGTGGTGCTGAGAATCAAACCCAGTGCCTTGCACATGCTAGGCAAGCACCCTGTCACTGAGCCACAACCCCAGCCCAAAAAAACCTGAATTTTAAGTTGTATTTAATTTTTTTTTTTTTTTTTTTTTTTTTTTTTTTTTTTTTTTTTTTTTTTTTTTTTATTTTTTTTTTTTTTTTTTTTTTTTTTTTTTTTTTTTTTTTTTATTTTTTTTACGTTTACATAGGGTAATGATGTTTATTATATTTTTTCCCCTCCCCCCCACCCCTCCCACCCCTCCCACCCCTCTTTTCCCTCTACACAGTCCTTCTTTCCTTCATTCTTACTGCTCTCCTTAGCCTAACTCTAAACCTAACCCTAAACCTACTGCTAGCCCGTCCCACCCCCCATTATATGTCCTCATCCGCTTATCAGCGAGATCATTCGTCCTTTAGTTTTTTGAGATTGGCTTATCTCACTTAGCATGATATTCTCCAATTTCGACCATTTGCCTACAAATGCCATAATTTTATCATTCTTCATTGCGGAGTAATATTCCATTGTATAAATATGCCACAGTTTCTTTATCCATTCATCAACTGAAGGGCATCTAGGTTGGTTCCACAATCTGGCTATGGTGAATTGAGCAGCAATGAACATTGATGTGGCTGTATCTCTGTAGTATGCTGATTTTAAGTCCTTTGGGTATAGGCCAAGGAGTGGGATAGCTGGGTCAAATGGTGTTTCCATTCCAAGCTTTCTGAGGAATCTCCACACTGCTTTCCAGAGTGGTTGCACTAATTTGCAACCCCACCAGCAATGTATGAGTGTTCCTTTTTCACCACATCCTCGCCAACACCTATTGTTGCTTGTATTCTTGATAATCGCCATTCTAATTGGGGTGAGATGAAATCTTAGGGTGGTTTTGATTTGCATTTCCCTTATTACTAGGGATGTTGAACATTTTTTCATATATCTGGTGATTACTTGTACATCTTCTTCTGTGAAGTGTCTGTTCATTTCCTTAGCCCATTTGTTGATTGGATTATTTGTATTCTTCGTGTAGAGTTTTTTGAGTTCTTTATAGATTCTGGAAATTAGCGCTCTATCTGAGGTATGGTTGGCAAAGATATTCTCCCACTCTGTAGGCTCTCTCTTCACATTTCTGATAGTTTCCTTTGCTGAGAGAAAGCTTTTTAGTTTGAATCTATCCCAGTTGTTTATTCTTGCTTTTATTTCTTGTGCTATGGGAGTCCTGTTAAGGAAATCTGATCCTGAGCCAACAAGTTGAAGATTTGGACCTACTTTTTCTTCTATAAGATGCAGGGTCTCTGGTCTGATTCCGAGGTCTTTGATCCATTTTGAGTTGAGTTTTGTGTAGGGTGAGAGATAGGGGTTTAGTTTCATTCTATTGCATATAGTTTTCCAGTTTTCCCAGCACCATTTGTTGAAGAGGCTATCTTTTCTCCATTGCATATTGTTGGAACCTTTGTCTAGTATGAGAAAATTGTATTTATTTGGGTTTGTGTCCATGTCCTCTATTCTGTACCATTGATCTACCTGTCTATTTTGGTACCAATACCATGCCGTTTTTGTTACTATTGCTTTGTAGTAGAGTTGAAGATCTGGTATTGCAATACCCCCTGCTTCGCTCTTGCTACTGAGGATTGCTTTAGCTATTCTAGGTTTTTTATTCTTCCAGATGAATTTCATAATTGCTTGCTCTATTTCTGCGAGGTACATCATTGGGATTTTAATTGGAATTGCATTGAATCTGTATAGAACTTTAGGTAGTATAGCCATTTTGACGATATTAATTCTGCCTATCCAGGAACATGGGAGATCTTTCCATCTTCTAAGGTTTTCTTGAATTTCTTTCTTTAGTGTTCTGTAGTTCTCATTGTAGAGGTCTTTCACCTCTTTTGTGAGATTGATTCCCAAGTATTTTATTTTTTTCGATGCTATTGTGAATGGGGTAGTTTTCCTAATTTCTCTTTCTGAAGATTCATCACTTATGTATAAAAATGCATTGGATTTATGAGCATTGATCTTGTAACCTGCTACTTTACTGAATTCACTTATGAGTTCTAAAAGTTTTCTGGTGGAATTTCCAGGTTCCTCTAAATATATAATCATGTCATCAGCGAACAGGGATAGTTTGAGTTCTTCTTTTCCTATTCGTATCCCTTTAATTTCTTTGGTTTGTCTGATTGCTCTGGCTAGAGTCTCAAGGACGATGTTGAATAGAAGCGGTGAAAGAGGGCATCCCTGCCTTGTTCCAGTTTTTAGGGGGAACGCTTTCAGTTTTTCACCATTTAGAATGATATTAGCCATGGGCTTAGCGTAGATGGCCTTTATAATGTTTAGGAATGTTCCCATTACCCCAATTTTTTCTAGTGTTTTGAGCATGAAGGGATGCTGTATTTTATCAAATGCTTTTTCTGCATCTATTGAAATAATCATGTGATTCTTAACTTTAAGTCTGTTGATATGGTGAATGACATTTATTGATTTCCGAATGTTGAACCAACCTTGCATCCCTGGGATAAAACCCACTTGATCGTGGTGCACTATCTTTTTAATATATATTTGTATGCGATTTGCTAAAATTTTGTTGAGAATTTTTGCATCGATGTTCATTAAGGATATTGGTCTGAAATTTTCTTTCCTTGATGTGTCTCTGTCTGGTTTAGGTATCAGGGTGATATTGGCTTCATAGAACGAGTTTGGTAGGGTTCCCTCCTCTTCTATTTCATGGAATAGTTTGAGGAGTATTGGAATGAGCTCTTCTTTAAAGGTTTTATAGAACTCGGCTGAGAACCCATCTGGTCCTGGACTTTTCTTTGTTGGTAGGCTTTTGATGACCTCTTCTATTTCATTGCTTGAAATTGGTTTATTTAAGTTGTGTATGTCCTCCTCGTTCAGTTTAGGTAGTTCATATGTCTCTAGAAATTTGTTGATGTCTTCAAGGTTTTCTGTTTTGTTGGAGTATAGATTTTCGAAATAGCTTCTGATTATGTTTTGTATTTCACTCGTGTCTGTTGTGATGTTTCCTTGTTCATTCCGAATTTTAGTAATTTGAGTTTTCTCCCTCTTTCTCTTTGTTAGTGTGGCTAAGGGTTTATCAATTTTATTTATTTTTTCAAAGAACCAACTATTTATTTTATTAATTTTTCCGATTGTTTCTTTTGTTTCGATTTCGTTGATTTCGGCTCTGATTTTAACTATTTCCTGTCTTCTACTACTTTTGGTATTGGTCTGCTCTTCTTTTTCTAGTGCTTTGAGCTGTAGTGTTAACTCGTTTATTTGTTGATTTCTACTTCTTTTTTTGAATGCACCCCATGAAATAAATCTTCCTCTAAGTACTGCTTTCATAGTGTCCCAGAGATTTTGATATGATGTGTCTTTGTTCTCGTTTACTTCTAAGAATTTTTTTATTTCCCTCCTGATGTCTTCTGTTATCCATTCATCATATAATAGTGTATTATTTAGTCTCCAGGTATTGGAGAAGTTTCTGTTTTTTATTCTGTCATTTATTTCTAATTTCAATCCATTATGATCTGATAGAGTACAAGGTAGTATCTCTATCTTCTTGTATTTACTAACAGTAGCTTTGTGGCATAAAATATGGTCTATTTTAGAGAAGGATCCATGTGCTGCTGAGAAGAAAGTGTATTCATTCTTTGTTGGATGGTATATTCTATATATGTCCGTTAAGTCTAAATTGCTGATTGTGTTGTTGAGATCTATAGTTTCTTTATTCAATTTTTGTTTGGACGATCTATCCAGTGGTGAGAGAGGTGTGTTAAAATCACCTAGTATTATTGTGTTGTGGTCTATTTGATTTCTGGAATTGAGAAGGATTTGTTTGACGTACGTGGGTGAGCCAATGTTCGGGGCATAGATATTTATGATTGTTATGTCTTGCTGATTTATGCTTCCCTTAAGCAGCATGTAATGTCCTTCTTTATCCCTTCTGACTAGTTTTGGTTTGAAGTCCACATTATCTGAGATGAGGATGGATACTCCAGCTTTTTTGCTGTGTCCGTGTGCATGGTATGTTTTTCCCCATCCTTTCACCTTTAGTCTATGGGTGTCTCTTTCTATGAGATGTGTCTCTTGCAGGCAGCATATTGTTGGATTTTTCTTTTTAATCCAATCTGCCAGTCTGTGTCTTTTGATTGATGAATTCAGGCCATTAACATTCAGGGTTATTATTGTGATATGATTTGTATTCCCAGTCATTTGACTCATTTTTGTTTTTGACATGATTTGGTTTCTCCTTTATTTGGCTATTCCTTTAGGCTAGCGCCTCCTGTTGCTGATTTGCATCGTTGTTTTTCATCTCTTCCTCATGGAATATTTTGCTGAGAATGTTCTGTAATGCTGGCTTTCTTTTTGTAAATTCCTTTAGCTTTTGTTTATTATGGAAGGATCTTATTTCATCGTCAAATTTGAAGGTAAGTTTTGCTGGGTATAAGATTCTTGGTTGGCATCCATTTTCTTTCAGGGCTTGGTATATGTTGTTCCAGGCCCTTCTAGCTTTTAGGGTCTGGATTGAAAAATCTGCTGATATTCTTATTGGTTTCCCTCTGAATGTAATTTGATTCTTTTCTCTCGCGGCCTTTAAAATTCTGTCTTTATTTTGTATGTTAGGTATTTTCATAATAATGTGCCTTGGTGTGGGTCTGTTGTAATTTTGTATGTTTGGAGTTCTATAAGCCTCTTGTACTTGGTTCTCCATTTCGTTCTTCAGATTTGGGAAATTTTCTGTTATTATTTCATTGAATAGATTGTTCATTCCTTTGGTTTGTTTCTCTAAGCCTTCCTCAATCCCAATAATTCTCAAATTTGGCCTTTTCATGATATCCCATAGTTCTTGGAGATTCTGTTCATGATTTCTTACCATCTTCTCTGTTTGTTCCACTTTGTTTTCAAGGTTAAATATTTTGTCTTCAATGTCTGAGGTTCTGTCTTCCAGGTGTTCTATCCTATTGGTTATGCTTTCTATGGAGTTTTTAACTTGGTTTATTGTTTCCTTCATTTCAAGGATTTCAGTTTGGTTTTTCTTCAGTATCTCTAACTCTTTATTGAAATGATCTCTTGCTTCCCGTATTTGGTCTTTTAACTGTTGATTGGTGCGATCATTTAATGCCTGCATTTGCTCTTTCATCTCCTCCTTCAATGCATGCATTTGCTCTTTCATCTCCTCATTAGCTTCCCTGATCGTTTTAATTACGTACATTCTGAACTCCCTTTCTGTCATTTCTTCTGCTCTGCTGTCATTGGGTTTTATTGATGTAGTATCTAGGTTTGTTTGGGACATTTTCTTCCCTTGTTTTCTCATAATGGTCAGTTGTCAATGGGACCTTGAGATATTGCAGTTTTCCACTATTGGCTTATAGTGTCCCACTAGATTTCCAGTGTATCACCTCCCAGCCTTCAGTAGCCTGATGTCTTGGAGGAATCTGATAAAGCAGCTCATTCGAAGAATACTGCCCCTAGCCCCCTACTGGTTCCACGTTTTGGAACTGGCTCTGTGCGGAAATGCTCTCACTGTGGGCCTGCACCGTGCAGCTGGCCGTGTGGGAAGAGCCCACTGCCGGAGTGTGGAAGACTACCTTGGGAAGACTCAAGCTGCCCTGCCTGGCTCTGCTAAGCCACCTCTATCTGGGCCTGCCACCCGGGCTGAGCTTTACCCAGTGGGCAGACTCACCCGTGGCTCCACTTCAGTCCGAGTCTCTCAATGCCTCCCCTTCTTAACTCCTGGGTTCTGGAGCGACCGGGGGTGCAGTCTCCCTCTAGGCCGCCATCTTGGATCGCCCCGTGAAGAGAGCCCGCGGCCGGAGTGGGCAGAGCCGCCTGAAGAGGTCTCCAGCTGCCCTGACCTTATCCCTGAGACTGACTGCAGATCGAGCCTCTCCGCTGGTTCTTTGCAGGAGTACACTGCACTGCAGCAGCTCCGGGACTCGGAGCGTGCTCTGTTCAGACAGGCTCTCCCTAGCGGGCCAGTTCCGTTCCGAGAACCTGGAGAAGCTGGCTGTGTGGGCGGGGCCGGAGTGCGCAGGACTGCCTGTGGATGACTCTAGCTGCCCTGCCCGGCTCCGATAAGCCACCTCTATCTGGGCCTGCCACCCGGGCCGAGCTTTACCCAGTGGGCAGACTCACCCGTGGCTCCACTTCAGTCCGAGTCTCTCAATGCCTCCCCTTCTTAACTCCTGGGTTCTGGAGCGACCGGGGGTGCAGTCTCCCTCTAGGCCGCCATCTTGGATCGCCCCGTGAAGAGAGCCCGCAGCCGGAGTGGGCAGAGCCGCCTGAAGAGGTCTCCGGCTGCCCTGACCTTATCCCTGAGACTGACTGCAGATCGAGCCTCTCCGCTGGTTCTTTGCAGGAGTACACTGCACTGCAGCGGCTCCGGGACTCGGAGCGTGCTCTGTTCAGACAGGCTCTCCCTAGCGGGCCAGTTCCGTTCCGAGAACCTGGAGAAGCTGGCTGTGTGGGCGGGGCCGGAGTGCGCAGGACTGCCTGTGGATGACTCTAGCTGCCCTGCCCGGCTCCGATAAGCCACCTCTATCTGGGCCTGCCACCCGGGCCGAGCTTTACCCAGTGGGCAGACTCACCCGTGGCTCCACTTCAGTCCGAGTCTCTCAATGCCTCCCCTTCTTAACTCCTGGGTTCTGGAGCGACCGGGGGTGCAGTCTCCCTCTAGGCCGCCATCTTGGATCGCCCCGTGAAGAGAGCCCGCAGCCGGAGTGGGCAGAGCCGCCTGAAGAGGTCTCCGGCTGCCCTGACCTTATCCCTGAGACTGACTGCAGATCGAGCCTCTCCGCTGGTTCTTTGCAGGAGTACACTGCACTGCAGCAGCTCCGGGACTCGGAGCGTGCTCTGTTCAGACAGGCTCTCCCTAGCGGGCCAGTTCCGTTCCGAGAACCTGGAGCTGTATTTAATTTTAATTTAAATAGACATATATAACTACTGGCTATCTTACTAGACAGTGTACATCTATATAATAAGTACAAACCAAAGAATGATACGATGGTTTTTACTATTATTTGAGAATTGTCCTAATTGTTAGTATCAGTTATTTGTTTTACCTCACCCCACTTACCCTCAAACTTGCTGAATTCATTTATTCTGTAATATTCTGTTGTGACTGAGTCAAATAAGGACATACCCTCTTCAGGGTCTGCATTGGGGACCTGTCCTGCTGCTGAGACCAGATGGGTTACAGTGATACAAGTAGGTCATTGCTGGATGAAAGAAATATTCTTTAGGACAGGGGATGTATCTCAGTAGTGGAGCACTTGCCTAGCATTGTGAGGCTCTGGGTTTGATCCTCAGCACTGTAAAAACAAAAATTTAAAAAGAAGAAATAGTCTCTGGCTGGTGCTTAAGACAACAACAACTAAACGAGTCGCTCCAAACTATCAAAATATTGGGCCATTTATTGACTTCAGTTTCCTTCATGTACCTACCTCCTCAGTCTGTATTTGCTCTTTGAACTTAATTTCTTCTTCAGTTGTACCCTTGATTTTCAGTTATATAAAATTGTTAAGGTGGACAATGCCACAAGACAGGATTTTGCTACCCTGTACACTTTGTTCATAATGAAAAAAAGAGTAAACATGAGATCGGCTTTCGGAATATAATTAATTAAAAAAGAGTTTTGCCTAAGAAAACAGGCAAATGTAGTCAGAGGTTAAGGTGAGAGCAGGACTAGAACTAAAAAACAGGAGTCGGAGTTCCCAAGCTGTTTAGGAACATATAGTTTTTTCCTTTGGAATTTGTGCTCTAGATTGTTGAAGGCATCTGGAGTCATTGCCCATCTGGCACACATTTTTTCAGGCTGTCAAGCTATATCTGATTTAGTGAAGTAAAACAATTTAAAAAAAATTTTTTTTAACCTGAGATATAGGAGAACTTCCTAAAATACTGACCTGAGAAAACCTAATTGCAGTTCCCAATAGCTGCAACTTGAGTGGAAGGGTAAATCATGTGATATGATCTCTTTAGTACACCATACAGTGTGGTTAAAAGGTTTACACATTCGTCTACTGAGGAATACAAGTCTTTCTCAGAAGTCAGCTAGTTTATACCTAGGTATGGTGGCATACACATGTATGTATGCTGAGACAGGAGGATCCCAAGTTCAAGACCAGTCTGAGATCCTGTCTCAAAATTTAAAAAAGAAAAAAAAAAAAAAAAGAACCGGGGATGTAGCTCAGTGGTATAGTGCCCTTGAGTTCATACCCTAGTACTACAATCAATCAATCTAAATAAATTTATCTAGCCTATGCTGGGGCAAGTAGTGGAGAGTTAGGGTAAAATAGTATACTGAGGGTGAAGAATTATGTTAGTATTGCTCTTCAGATTGCTATCTCCCTTTTTATATCCAGGTTCACACACATAGACAGAATATAAGTAACTTTTTTTTCCTTTTGGAAATATAAAACTTAACTCATTAGTTAGCCTGTTGACAAAATAATTTAAACTACTGCCCAAACCCTAATAAACATATCAAATAACAAAAAAATATATATAATTCAGTTCCAAATGATAATCATTTATAGGGGAAATTTAGGGGACTGTACATCAGGGAAGAAGTCTGGAAGAGAGGGACAAAGACAAATGGATACCCAAGGTGAACTCTTTCCATTCTCTAGTTTATAAGCTGTTTGCATAAGCCTTTCTCATTCCAGCTAGCTGGACAAACAGTGTTCATACTACAGTCATCGTCTAAGCCTAGGAGGCTTGGCTCTCCAGGTCACAATCATAGCAGTCAACCAAAAGGGAACAGGTGCTGTGAACTAGAGGGCAGTAGCCAGAGTATTTCCCCAGGCTGGGAGAAATCAAGTTCAGGAATGGGTCCTGCCTTGGCTGGAGATTTTCTCCTCAGGACATAAGGATATTTTAGTGGCAGCACTGGCTGATGATTTTCTATTAGACAGGCTGTCATTTTCTTTTTTCAGAAGCAGCATTTGATTTTTCTTGAGAAGGAAGAATTTCTTCTATTAAGAAGCTTGACTAAGGTGACCTACTTCGGTCTTTACCAAGCAGGCAAGTGAAAAGCAGTTTTACAAAACTCTTTATTGGGGGTTTCTGTTTCTTTCACAGAGATTGAGACAGTGAAATTGGCCCGTTCTGTCTTCAGCAAACTACATGAGATTTGCTGCAGCTGGGTGAAAGACTTCCCTCTCCGCAGGAGACCCCAGCTTTATTATGAAACATCAATCCATGCCATCAAAAACATGCGCAGGAAAATGGAGGACAAACATGTCTGCATTCCTGATTTTAATATGCTCTTCAACCTAGAGGTAAAGGGCACTTCTGGAGAGTCAATGAGTTTTAAAAAACAAAACAAACACCTTGGTGGTCCTGTTAGAAAAGAGGAATTAATTTATTTCTAATAATATCTCTTATAGGTTAGAGTCAGAAAAACTGCACAATGGCACAAATTTGCTTTCGTTAGAAAACAGAAAAGGAACTATTTGTTATTTTAAGTTCAAATCATTCCCAAAATTGGGACCACTGCTGCTTTGAATAAGTTCACATGGTTCAAAATTGGTAAAACAAAAATCTCTCATCTTCCAGTTCTCTTCCATGAAGGCAAAGGATAGTTACCAGTTTCTTTTTTTTAATTTTTTTTTTTTTGTAGTTGTAGATGGATAGACTGCCTTTATTTTGTTTGTTTATTTTTATGTGGTGCTGAGGATTGAACCCAGTGCCTCACACATGCTAGGTAAGCGCTCTACCAGAGAGCTACAGCCCCAGCCCCCAGTTTCTTGTGTAAGCTTCTAGAGCTGTTCTATAAACATACAAGTAAAAAAGAAAACTGTTATGTCTTAATAAAGCTGTTTTTTTAAGGAAAATATTTCTATAGTATAATCAAATAGTATTAAATTCCCACAACACTATGTTACTAAAGGCAACACAAAGAGTAAATTTAAGGCTGAGACATTTTTTGATTTTGTGTGATTTTTTTTTTTTTTTTTAATCTTGGTCTCTGAGATGGGAAAGTAGTTGGAATTACATTTCATGAATCTCTGTGACTGACAAATTAGATCCATATGAGCCTTGTCAGCTTAATAACCATTTTCTTGATTCCTTCTTCTTCTTTTTCTATTAAATGTATTATGTTAATGCAAACAGAGGTAGGTTTGTTTCCTTGACTGTCACTTGCCTCTTCTCTTCATTAAAGTCCATAACTTAAAAATTACAATGTAGTGATTTATACAAAGGACAATATTTCCTTCCTTCAAAGCAGTGGAATTTAACTTTTAGTGACTGTCTCTTCAACAGTGAGGGTTGATTGGTAATTGGTGCTTATGAAGATATTAGCTTATAGCTCTGTTTCCAGCACATGCAAATCTAACCCAAAGGCCAAGTGATAAAACATTACACCTACTTAAAGATTATATTCAGATTTGGGGGCCTTACTGCTGGTTTTCCACTTAGTTGGTTTTTATTTTCCCTCTGAATTTAAAAATAAGCCCAAAAACCTAACTCAGAAAGGAACATACTATTAATCGTGAAACAAGCTTTGTGAACAATTTGGTAACAAATATTTAGGATTTTATGACTTTTCACACCTTTTGATTAGATAAATTTACTTTTAATTATAAGGAAATAGAAATGCAGAAGAGCCTTATGTTTATATTTTGCTTGATGTATTATTTTTTGTGGTCCTGGGGATATCACATGCTAGGCAAGTACTCTGCCACTGAGCTGCATCCCCAGTTCTTGTCTGATATGTTAATAATAATAAATTGGAAGTGACCTAAATCATTTAAGGAAATGATAATGATGGTGCTTGCAAGATATATAAGTGACAAAAAGTACATAAAATTTTATGTTCACTATGATCCTAATTTTATTGTTTTTTAAATATATGTATGGGGGGCTGGGGATACCACTCAGTTGGTAGCATGCTTGCCTAGCATGTACAAGGCCCTGGGTTCAATCCTCAGTACCACCATTAAAAAAGAAAAAAGAATTTAAAAATATGTGGTGTATATATAGAAGAAAGATGGTAATCTTTGCATGGTAGGATTACAGGTGATAGTTCTTCATACTTCTTTATGTTCATAAATTATCATACTTTATTATAATAGGGAAAATGTCAATAAATGTTGTTTTCTAAAGAATGTACACTACTTTTTAAAGAAATTCACACGGCTCCCTTTTCTTTCTTCCAGTGCTATAGAGTTGTTTAGAAATGAGTACTGCTTTACAGATAGAAATTCTACACATAATGATTATTTCTAGACAATTGTTTAGTCAGTCTTCAGTGATGTTCTACATGGTATTGTTTAAATTGCAAAATGGACTAGTCATAATGTGTTTTAGACATAGATTTAATATCTGGGTGTTATCATTGCTTTATGGACCTTCATATTTGATACTTCTATTAAAAGGAACTTTTCCAAAGCACAGATATACCTCTTGTTTTAATATTTCTTTCAAACCCCCATGAGATAGCAACTTATCTCTACCCAACATAAGAAAACAAGTGGGAAAATTATGATTTGCTTAAAAAATCAATGACAGAACCTGAATTCCTGTAAGATTCCTGAAGCCAAAGGAAAGAGAAATGAATGAACTTGCAAATAAAAATCATTACTTATTGTTACCTAAAGGGGAGCTCAGGACTCAGTGAGGCGTGAATGAGTCATAGATCTCCTAAGTGAGATAGATCTGAGATTTAAACACTTGAGTTGAAGATGAATAAGCAAACTACTTAGTGGTCAAAAAGGTAAATCTATGATTAGGCTTCCTTTGTCAAGACAAAGCAAAAGGTTAGAAGAGCCTCCCTTGGCAGTTGACATTTGTGAGAAAACTTGAAGCTCCATCTTAGACTTGAGGCAAGGCAAAGTTGTCAGCCACACAGGGCATTTGGGCATCTGATGTGGTTCAAGTTTGGTTAACTAATTTAGAGGTTCTGTGCTACTTATGAAAACTCGATCGGACCATGAATGATTTATAAAGGAAACATTATATTTAGAACTGTGCATATGTTTTTATATCTCTATGTATTTTAAACAACCTGAACATAATTGGCTTTGTGCTGGAAGGCCAATTATTTCCTATTGTTCTCTGGCATTTTGAAAAAAGTACTCAATTCCTCCTCATACCCTCTTTTCCACCCCTCACCAACTTGTAACAGCAGTTTTGAAGTAACGTATGTGGGTGGTTTCCATGGTACAAGACAACAACTTTCACAGAGAGGGCACTTCAGCCTGAGCTAATTGGGCATGATGTGTTCCAGTGCTCAGTGTAAAAACACAGATGCCCTAATTTTGCAGGTATTTCAGCAGTTGATCAGGCATGTTAAGAAAGGGGAAACATTAAGTCTCATTACCTGAATGACAAATGCCATAGAGGAGGAGGATGGACAACAATGTTTCCTGGGGATTGGCTCGTTTGTTTGTTTTTTAATATTTTTAGTGGTAGATGGATACAATACCTTTATTTTGCTTATTGAGTTTTATGTGGTGCTGGGATCAAACTCAGTGCCTTACACGTGCTAGGCAGGTGCTCCACCACTGAGCTACAACCCCAGCCCCGGAATTGGTTCATTTGAATCATATTGTCCCCAATTCCTTAACTGTTCTGTGTTTCTATTGACAGGACCAGGAAGAACAAGCTTACTTTGCAGTGTTTGATGGCCATGGGGGAGTAGATGCAGCCATTTATGCTTCCATTCACCTACATGTTAACTTAGTTCGCCAAGAGGTTTTTCCCCATGATCCTGCTGAGGCTCTGTGCCGGGCCTTCCGGGTCACTGATGAGCGGTTTGTGCAGAAGGCAGCTAGGGAGGTATGCCACTTTCTTATGAATTCCAGCTATGCATGTCCTAGCTGAACTCAACTTGTTCTATTTGGTTAAAGGGCTATTTTGGACTTTTCTCTTTCTGGGCAGACACTATCCAAACTCTTATCTTCTTGACCCGTGCTACTGGATTCACATGTTCTGAATCTAATTCCCTCTTCAGGAATAGTTTTAGTAGCAATGACATACCCTATAGAAACAGTCAAGCTATAATTTTCTGGATACATTCCTATAATCATTGCTGGATTTGGCAGGCGAGTTTTATCTTTCCTTTCTTTATCATTATCTGTCAGGTTCATACCAGGACCATCTCTCTGAGCTTTCTTGCTGACAAGATCTGGATATGGTGAATATGAAATAATGTTTTAAAAAAAAAAAAAACAGAAACTAGGATTACTTCCATACGTTTGGTTCTAAATGTGTAGGCAGTGTTTGGCTGTGTGTCTCTTGGAGAGGGTGACTCCTTAAATGATTTTGATTTTCTCTTAGCAGGAAGAAAATTCAGGCTTATATCCTATATTGTTAAGGTTAATCAGATCTGTTTGTTTACTATGAATGAAATTCAGGGGCTCCTGTATTAAGCTCTAACAGTAAAAACTAAGTATCATTCTGGGCCCTGGCACGTAAGTATAGTATTCTATATTGGATTCCTAACTGGGGGCCAACCACTTTCTATTTTTTAAACTAATCACACAAAAAAATGAGGATATAGCTCAGGGGATATGGCTCAGTTGGTAGAGTGCTTGTGTTGCATGCACAAGGCCCTGGGTTCAATCCCCAGCACCCCCCAAAAAAAAAAAAAAAAATCACTCCTGTCATGTGACTTTAACTCTTAAAAATGAAGAGTTAACTCTTTTGCTGTGGAGAAATCAGGGTAATCATTTAATCCATTTATTTAATCCTGCAGTTATGCTGCAAAGCAATAATGGGTCTCAGAATTCATGAACCAATAATTCAGAACTACTTGGTATTAAGCAAGAGAAATATTCTATATCTTTATCCCCACTCTCAAGTTTCAATTTATATGCAAATCCAGCAACCTAACTACTAGGGTGTACACAGATGTGCAGCTGGAAAAACAACAGTTAACAACTGTTAACCTCAGATCCTCCCAGTCTCTTGAGGGCTGACACTGTGCGGCTCTGCCTCTTACAGCTGCTGGCTCTCAACGTTCTGAACGAGTCACTTTGTTTTTTTCATCCTCTAGTCTATTCCTTTTCTGTCTCCTTAAAATTATGGGCATATTTAATCTTTTTTTTTTTTTTTTTATTGATCATGTTTACCTCATTTGCCAACAGTCCTGGTGTCTCAGTTCTACCGATAGATCTCTTGAATAATTTAGGTTTGTCTCAGTAGTCCCTTTTCTCCTTGTACTTCCATGTGCTGCTAACTGCTGGGGGGAAAGTAGCTATTCCTGTTGTGAAGCAGCCCAGCCTCCTGTTCTTTCCAGGGCATATGCACTGAAGTGTCTTTATCATGTGTTCCAGAGGGCTGAGTTGGTGAACATTCTGTGTGGGAAGATATTTTATTGGTGGGTGAGGATTTATAACAAACTTTCCCTATATAGGGAAGTTGTTTTTCTCATTGGATATAAGGAGCCCTTTACCACCCCTGACGCATTGGTTCTAATTTAGGCCAGGTCCTTAGTAACAGAAAGTCATGCTCATTTGGTGGTGACTCATGTCAAATGGAGATATCATTTTAGTATGATAGGATCAAGAGTTTTAAGTACAGTGGTAGCTGTTGCAGTGAAATTCCAGGCTATTAGGTCTTTAGGCAATGTTTCAAAAGCAAAGGCCCCTAAAAATATTGTAGACAAACTTAAAAAAAAAGTTTTTTATACTAAGATATAAGCACCTTAGTACTTCAGGGAATGTATGCTATCTCTTGGCTCCTTATCTTGGGAACATATGATGGTATACCAAGCAAAGCTTTCATATTACTTTGTATAGCTAGGATACCTTATTGAACATTTAGTAGGTCAATAATGAAACAGACTAGAATATGGAAATCTTTAAGGATTGATATAGTGAATTTAGCAATAGCCTGGAAGGAAAAAGAGTTTCCCCTCTATTTTGTATACTAAAGTTACCTGCCTTTGGGACAAGTCACATAACCCTGACACTTAAAAAAAATCTGGAATTAATCATTCCTGTCTTGCATATTATAGATAAGGTAGATTTGTGTGTGTGGTTAATAAGTACATACATGCATATAAAATGCACAGAAAAACATGAATTGCTATGTATTTGTGAAACTGCATTATTAATAGTCTACCTTCCAAATTAATAATTATAAATTGCTCTCAATGAAAATTTGGTGTCTATTTTCATTGACTCTAGTTTTATTTAAACTATTTTCAGAGCTTAAGATGTGGGACCACAGGAGTGGTGACTTTTATCAGAGGCAACATGCTACATGTGGCCTGGGTGGGTGATTCCCAGGTAATGCTTGTGAGAAAGGGCCAAGCTGTTGAACTAATGAAACCACACAAACCAGACAGAGAGGTACGTATGGTTTGTTTTATTGGAGCACATGTCATAGAGGCAGTTTTTGAGTTATTTATTAGGATTCACTCAATTATTATAATTATTGCCATTAATCTCAACAGTTGTGTCTATCTTCATAAGAGAAGCTTTTCAGGAACCTGATGAGTATTTAAACTGTTGTTAACTATTAAAATAGATGAATTCATCCTGAACCCAGTAAGCTTCTTTTTATTGCTTTGCTGTTTAGGATGAAAAGCAGCGAATTGAGGCCCTTGGAGGTTGTGTAGTCTGGTTTGGTGCCTGGAGGGTGAATGGAAGTCTGTCAGTCTCCAGAGCTATAGGTAGGAAAAACAAATTAATTTTGTTTCTCCAAACTTAATTTAATTTTGTTTCTCTTCTTCTAGCTTACTGTCTTATATTACCTCTGATATGAGGGAACTGGAGATAATACTTTATATTATCAGAGTGTTTATATATGTTTAAAATAATTGGATAATGCCTCTTTAATTAGTTGATTCAGTTAAACCTATTTGCAATCTTAAATTCCATTATAAAACAGGGACCATATCAAGAAATTCATAGCATGAATTTAGCCAGGTGTGATGGTGCATACCTGTAATCCCAGCAACTCTAAAGATTGAGGCAGAAGAGTCACAAGTTCAAGGCCAGCCTCAGCGACTTAGTGAGACCCTGTCTCAAAAATAAATAAGGGCTGGGGATGTAGCTCAGTGGGATAGTGCCTCTGGGTTCAATAAAATAAAAATTTAAAAAAAGTATACTAGGTTTTATCAGTTCGGTTTTTTTTTCCTTTAAATGGAAGCCTTTAATTGTTATTGTCAAATCTACCTAAAACCACAGTGATCCTCATTTCTTTTTTCTAAACTTTGCTCTAATTAGTTGTACATGACCGTAGAATGCATTTATACATTTTGATAAATCATAAATAGAAGTGTGATTTCACATTTTTGATTGTATATATTGTAGGAGCACATTGGTCATACAGTCATATATGTACATGAGGTAATAATGTGTGTATCACTCTTCTATTTTTTCTACTCTCATATCCCCCATACCCCCTCCCCTCCCTTCACTACCCTCTACCTAATATAAAGTAACTTTATTCCTCCCTAGCACCCCTGCCCATTGTGAATTAGCATCCACATATCAGAGAAAACATTCAGCCTTTGGTTTTTGGGTTTGGCTTATTTCACTTAGCATGATATTCTCCAACTCCATTCATTTACTGGCAAATGCCATAATTACATTCTTTTTAAAAGCTGAGTAGTATTCCATTGTGTATATCTACCACATTTTCTTTATCCATTCATCTGCTGAAGGACACCGAGGTTGGTTCTATAGTTTAGCTACTGTGAATTGAGCTGCTATAAACATTGATGTGGCTGCATCACTGTGGTATGTTGATTTTAAGTCCTTTGGCTATAAGCCAAGGAGTGGGATAGCTGGGTCAAATGGTAGGGGTTCCATTCCAAGTTTTCTGAGGAATCTCCATACTGCTTTCTATAATGGTTGCACCATTTTGCACTTCCACCAGCAATGGATGAGTGTACCTTTTTCCCCACATCCTCATCAACACTTATTGTTGCTTGTATTCTTGATAACTGTCATTCTGATTGGAGTGAGATGAAATCTTAGTTTTGATTTGCATTTCTCTAATTGCTAGAGATGTTGAACATTTTTTCATATATTTGTTGATTGTATATCATCTTCTGTGAAGTGTCTGTTCAGTTCCTTGGTCCACTTATCAATTGGGTTATTTGTTTATTTGTTGTTAAGTTTTCTGAGTTCTCTATATATCCTGGAGATTAATGCTTTATCTGAGGTGCATGTGGTAAAGATTTTCTCCCAATCTGTAGGCTCTCTCTTCACATTATTGTGTCTTTTGCTGAGAAGAAGCTTTTTAGTTTGAATCCATCCCATTCATTGATTCTTGATTTAACTCCTTGCACTTCAGGAGTCTTGTTAAGGAAGTCAGGTCCTAAAGCCGACATGGCGAGGATTTGGGCCTTCTTCTAGTAGTTGCAGGGTCTCTGTTCACTGTGATCCTCATTTCATTTCATTCTGGGTCAGATTTAACCAGTATTTTCCAGAGAATGGAAGGCTCTCCACATATTTTTACCCCTATTAATTTTGTTTATATTTTTACATTTTTTTCAGTTAACTTTAAAATCATATAAATAACAATTCATGGGAAAACACTGTACTTTTTTTGTGAAAATCGTTTTCTAAACATGAAATATAGTAATTTGTCAGATAACACAGGTTTTAAAGAATCTGTATCATAGGATTTAAATTTTTAAAAAGAGGGTAAAACAAATTAAATAGCTGACTGGGCAAAATGAACAAGTGTAAGTTCAAAGAACTGAGCTGTTTCCATCTTTGTCTCAGGTGGGGCCCTGAGTTTGTTATTCTAGGCTTTGTGGTTTACCTTTATTTTCCAGTTTTTAGAAGAGAATAAATCAAGATATATCTACACAGATGATATATATATATTGCAATTCTTAGTCTCTGCCTCCCTAAAGAAATGAAGTAACTGGATACAGGGTTAGCATGGATTGGATAGAGTTCACATCTAATCCCCAAATTTAGTTTATTACCACCAAAAAAATTTCAGAACAGTACGAAAATCTGAAAGGATTGATTTAGTTTCACCACTGATTTGAGTTCTTCCCACTCTTTGGGAAGGTGCTGGCAAGCTGTGAAGTGGCCCAAATATGAGCAGCAGAAGGCTGAAAGAGAAATAAAGCTAAAAGATTCTACAAATACCTCCTGAAAAATTGAGAGTTACTTTTACCTTACACTGAGGGAGTTATTAAGACCTCTGGAATAAGGCCAAAGGTAGAAATTCTCATTTCTAAAATACACTCCTATATAGAATTATTTTTGACAATTCCAACCAAAGGCTGCTTCTTCTTCATCTTGTCTTTGTCAGAAGGGTATCTTTAGTGCTTGTTATAGAACCAATTTACTAGAGAGGATACTTGCCCTTTCTTCATTCTAAAAATAGAACACAAAGTGAAATTAAAGTAGGGGAAGAGTTTCCTTGACCAAGTGACGATCTAAGAAGGTAAACGTCATGGAGGAAGTGACTTTTGAGTTGGATGGAGAGTAAGGTTTAGGAAAGGAAATCCCAGGTACACAGAGGACTATAAATACCTGGGAGTTTGAAAGGGCATGATGTGTTTTAAGAATAGCAACAAACACAGGAGGCTGGAACAGAGGCGGGGGAGTGGTAAGAGATTAGAAGTGTTGTTGCCAGATGTGAAGGACTTCATAGTTGAGGCTAAGTAGTCCGGACTCTACCGGGAGATAGCAGAGGGGCCACAAGATCAGGTTTGTATTGATAAAGATATACACTCTCACAGTACAGAAGAGGGGTTAGAACAGCAAGAGCCTAGAAGGGAGGTCACTCAGGAGGCTGGGGATATGGAGGAGGGAGACACAATGGGAGGTTGTAGGGAAGAGGAAAGCTAATTTCCAGGTTTCTTACTTGTGACTGGAAAGAGCATTTGTTTAAAAAAAAAAAAAAAAAAAAAAGCAGCAGTTTGGAGGTGGGGAAAACAGATAATGAGTTTGGTTTGCACATATTTTATATTATAGGTAGCTATGGGGATGACTTGGAAGAGAATTAGTATGCAGTTGGAAATATAGATCTGGAGTTCAGCTGAGAGTTCTAAGTTGGAGACAGAGCTTTGGGAACTCATCCTGTTTTAGCAATGATATTAACAATCACTCTGATATATGTATAAATACAAGTATCTGAAACTATAGGCATGGGTGATACTGTCCAAGAAATATGTTGTGTGAAGACCCCAAGATGAGGCTCATTACTTAAGGTAGAACAGCGTGATCAGGTTTTCTGGGTTTGTACCTTGACTGCCACTTTACAGCCTGTGGACCTTGGGAGATTTCTGCATCTATCTGCTCCTTTGTAAAATGTCAATAATAACAATACCTAGATCCTGAAATTTTTATATTGAATGATGCAGCACATGCATCATATCTAGAACCAGTCTGGCACATTCTGAGCACACAGTGATTGTTAGTGCTGTAGTTAAGTGAAGAAACCAATGAAGACAAGATGCAAACAGAGATTTACGTAGGCTATTACAGATGCTGGGAAAAGAGGATTTCTACACGTGAGCAGTCAGCGGTGTCAAGTGCCACAGAAGCCAAGTGTGAAGTGGGTTTAAAAATGATCTGGATTTAAAATTTGGAATAATTGGTGATATTTGAAAAAACAATTTAGATTGGTAGGTGGAAAGATTTATCGTCGGGTTCAAAAAACAATCAGGTAAGGAGAAACAGGCATAATGTGTAGATCTAGTTTTTTGGGCAGTTTGACGGTGAGGGGGAGAAAGTGCTACTGCTGGTTATGCTTCCTCGAGTGTTTGAACGCTAGAGAAGCACGCAGAGGCAAGCATGGAGAGCAGGTTTTACTTAAAGGTAGTAACAGGCTTCTCCAGGGAGAAGGAGGGAGCCATGGCTGGTAGTCTGGTATCGCAGGAAGTGTGAGTGCCCTGTCCTATTCATAGACTACAGTTTCCTTTGTTCTCCTGCTCTCCCTGCACCCCTTATTTTTCTCCTCCTTGCCTATGTGACTATGGGCCCAAGAAATGGTGGTGGGATGGCCAAAGGGTGGGAAGCAGATGGGCTGGGGGAAGGGCCTAATGGAGTGAGCCAGGCAGGTAGCAGCCCTGGGGGCATTAATTAGCAACTGTCTGCAACCTTTTCGACCTTTTCGGAGGGGTAGTATAGGCAGGTAATCTGGGTAATCAAAGTGCTGTGGAGACATTGACATTCCAACTTCCCAGATCCAAACTAGCCTCCATTTTCTCCATTCAACCCAATCACCTATCTAGCCTAACTGCCTGTCTTTAATAAACAGTGTGGTGGCTTGAGGGGCAAAGCTGATTTGGGAAGGGCTGCTGCCATTGCTTCTGTTTTTAGGATGAAGAGATTTTAGATTTGAGCCTGTTCGTAAGAAAAAGAGAGTAAACAGAGGAGAAAGTGAAAATGAGAGAGTAGCCAGAGACCTACGGCGACAGCACCCACACACAGGTTAGCTCTGAAAAGGGGAAAGGGAGATCTCTGAGAAAATGGTACTGTCACAGGTGAATCTCTTGCTCAGGAGGCTGAGGCAAGAGGATCACAAGTTCCAAATCAGCCTCAGCCACTTAGTGAGGCCCTGTCTCAAAATTTAAAAAGGTCTAGGGATGCGGGTTAGTGGTCAAGCACCCTGAGTACCAAAAAATGGAAAAAAAAAAAAAGTTCATCTACCAAAATTCAGTAGCTTAATTAGATTTATGAAATTGAAGAATGTAGAAAGATTTTGAGAACTCATGGAATAAACAGGAGCTAAAGAGGAAGGGACAAGAGAAAGCACTATTTTCTACTTAGAAAATAAGTGATAAGCTTTTCTGTTGTATCTCCCTATGAGCCCTTCAGATTTATGATCCAAAGTTGGCAGAAGCACGGTATGTTTCCTA
Organism: Sciurus carolinensis; assembly: GCF_902686445.1. NCBI lineage: Eukaryota > Metazoa > Chordata > Mammalia > Rodentia > Sciuridae > Sciurus > Sciurus carolinensis. The sequence goes on from NC_062215.1 coordinate 33,517,080, forward strand.
GCAGATGGAGAGAGAGGTCTGAAGACAAAGGATGTTGTCATTTCTACCGTGAGATGGATATTCATGCCCTCCTACCAAATTTGGGGGCGAAATGTCATGAATTTGACACCCAACAGTAGAGCAGGTGAAAATCCAGAATTTTGGCAGCATTTTCTCTGTGCAAATCTTTGTATGTTCTGTTCCAAACTAACAGTTGCAGTAGTCTTTTAATTGTAGTACTAAAACAAGATTTTTGGGAACAGTTTGACTCAGATCACATTTATTTTTAGAGGTGGAATTTTTTTAAAAAATGGTAATTCAGTCAGGTATAGTGGAGAAATTAAGTGGACAGTGAAACCCATGACTGGAAATATTAATTAGCTCTAACAGGTAGGCTACTGGGAGGCATTATAGTAAAGAAGTGAAACTGGCTGGGCTCAGTGGCGCTCATCTGTATTCCCAGTGGCTCCGGAGGCTGAGGCAGGAGGATCTCAAGTTCGAGGCCAGCCTCAGCAACTTAGTGAGACCCTCTCACAAAATTCAAAATAAAAAGGGCTGGAGATATAGCTCAGTTTGTGGAGTGTTTGCCCTGCATGAACACGGCCCTGATTTCAATCCCCAGTACCACTGGGGGGGAAAAAAAAAAAAAGAATAAGAAGAGGGCCAGGGATGTAGCTCAGTGATAGCGCACCTTGGATTAAATTCCCAGAACAACAAAAAAGTGAAACTGGTAAAATCAAAACTATGCTTGAGAAAGATGTTTTGACTATACTCTAAAGAAATAATGAAGAAGATCCTTTACATGAGTAAGATGAGGGAGTTACACATTGGAGACTAGAAGGTCGTGAAGTTGAGCATGCACACACAGGGTAAAAAGACGAGGATCTTAGTTCAAGTAATTCTGTTGTTCTCATATCCAGCTGCGCCACCTGCTGGACAGGTAGGGCATGTTGACCACATTGGTTCCAATATTGAACTTTCTGGGCCTATTTGAGGATTAAACAAAGATATGAAATGTTGGAAAGGAATCTTTTTTGGGCAAGAGAGAACCTATAACAGATATGAGAAATGGCCAGGTCACTTAAATAGTTACCTTCATTTTATCTTCCCCTAATCAAAAAGTTTATTGTAGTGCAAAGACAATAATCAGTGAGTTGTATAGGCAGTAACTGGAAGAGCTAGAATTTGGAGCCAGGCAATCTAGACACCAGTGTTGGTGTCCTTAACCACTAAGTTATATGCCACTCCTTCACCTATAGCTGAGAGGTTGAGGACACCAGTTAGGCTCTTACTCAAAGGAAAACAAAGGTAAACAGTGAATGGAGCTGTCTAGTGCTCTGGATGTCAGAGTTCCAGAGGTTTCCTTTTGTGGTACTTAGGAATGAACCCAGGGGCTCTACCACTGAACTATATCCCTAGCCCCTTTTATTTTTTGTTTTGAGACAGGATCTAAAGTTACAGAATTGTAATCTTCTACCTCAGCCTCACAAGTAGCTGGGATTACAGGCCCACACCAAAGGCTGTGTCAGTGATCGGTTATCTCAGTTATCTGGTGATAGAAACATGGGCCCAAGGTCTCTAGCTTCTCTCTGTACACATTAGTCCCCAACATTTGCCTCTGTGTCATTACTTATGCTATTCCCTCAAGCAAAGGTGATAACTAACATATTCTTCAAGGCTTAGCTCAAAATTCATTCTGTGAGTAAAGGAACTAAGCAAGGCAAGAAAGAAAGGCCTACTGGGGCCTTGGGCCAGGGAGGGGTGAGCAGTGTCACAGTTGTTAAGAAGTAGGGGGATTAACAGTAAAGATGTAGAGGGGGGTAATCAGAGACACAGGAAGAAAGCAAGAACATGGTAATCTGAGGACAAGAGAAAAATGGTTGCATAATTTGTGTCTGTTCTCTAGAAAAAAAGTAGAAAGCCAAGCAGACTAGGAAAGGAGACCTGCATTCAAGTTCCCTTGTGTGAAGCCTGGCTTGAGGAACCACACTTGAATTTTTAAATCCCTTGTAACTCAAACCTTTCTCTGTGCTCACAACATGAAATTGTTTGATTTCCAAGTAAGGACAGAACAAAAACTGTTTAATGAAGAGAATGACCAGAATTTTGGTTTTATTTTTTTCAATGTGAACTTGTTCTCAAGTCAGTTTAATCAAACCTAACTACTAGTAAAAAACAGTGAAATGATGGCATTTGCAGGTAAATGGATGGAATTGGAGAATATCATGCTAAGTGAAATAAGCCAATCCCAAAACACCAAAGGCTAAATGTTTTCTCTGATAAGTGATGCTGATCTACAATGGGCGGGGGTGAGGACAAATGAAGGAACTTTGGATTGTGCAGAGGGGAGTGAAGGGAGGGGAGGGGAGGTAGGGAGGGGAAGGACAGTAGAATGAGAGGGACATTATTACCCTATGTACACATATGTAGCAGTACTGGTGTGACACTAGAGGAATGAGAAGTTGAGCTCCATTTGTGTACAGTGTGTCAAAGTGCATTTCTACTGTCATGTATAACTAATTAGAACAAATAAAAAAAACAGATGTACTAAATCAACAAAGCTTTCCTATGTAGGACTGAATTTCTCAGTATAGCAACAAACTTAGATTTGATATTAGTTGCTGCCATACTCGGCAAAGCCTAAATAATAGCCAGAGGCACAAGATTCAGAGTATAAACTAGATAAGGAATGAAGCCCAGTGACTGGCAAATTTTTAACTGGGATTAAGCCATAAGCAGAATCTGATTAACAGAACATTTTATCTAAAATTATTTGGTAAGTTCTTTTTATTAAATCACAGAGGGAGCTGTGTTGGCATATGCCTGTAATCCCAGTGACTAGGGTGGCTGAGGGTGGAGGATCTCAAGTTCAAGGCCAGCCTCAACAATTTAGCAAAATAAAAATTAAAAAAGGACTGGGGACATGGCTCATTGGTAAAGCGCCCTGGGTTCAAGATTCTTTTAGTCATTACTTTCCATCACTTTGTTTTCCTTTTAGTTCCTCTCCTTTACATGGCTCCTGTCCCTTTTCTATTAAAAAAAAGAAAAGAAAAAAGAAAAAAATATATATTCTTGGAATTGGCCATAAATGTTTTAAGCATGCCGGTAAGCCAAAGTCTGCTTTCTGATGCTCCCATTTTTTAAATCCTACAGGAGATGCTGAACACAAGCCATATATCTGTGGGGATGCAGATTCTGCGTCAACTGTTTTGGATGGGACAGAAGACTACCTCATTCTGGCCTGTGACGGCTTCTATGATACTGTGAACCCCGATGAGGCAGTGAAAGTTGTGTCTGACCACTTGAAGGAGAATAATGGAGACAGCAGTATGGTTGCCCACAAATTAGTGGCATCAGCTCGTGATGCTGGGTCAAGTGATAACATCACTGTTATTGTGGTATTCCTGAGGGACATGAACAAAGCTGTAAATGTTAGTGAGGAATCAGATTGGACAGAGAACTCTTTTCAAGGAGGGCAAGAAGATGGTGGGGATGATAAGGAGAATCATGGAGAGTGCAAGCGCCCTTGGCCTCAGCACCAGTGCTCAGCACCAGCCGATCTAGGCTATGATGGGCGTGTGGATTCGTTCACTGATAGAACTAGCCTGAGCCCAGGGTCCCAAACCAACGTGCTGGAAAACCCAGGCTACCTAGATCTCACACAAATAGAAGCAAGCAAACCTCACAGTGCCCAGATTTTGCCATCAGTTGAGATGTTTGGTCTTGGTGCACCAAAGCAAGCAAATCTTATAAATGAGCTAATAATGAAGGAAAAATCAGTTCGATCATCATTGCCTGAATGGAATGGTGCTGGAGAGTTTCCAGGGCAGCAGATATACAGAATGGAGAGCTTGTCTCTTGTCTGTTCTGGGTTGGAAAATGAACAGTTCAAATACCTGGGCAAAAGGGTTTCTAGATTGTATCATTTACGCCACTACTACTCCAAGAGGTGGCATGGATGCAGGTTTAATCCAAAGTTTTATTCATTTCTCTCTGCTCGAGAGCCTTCCCACAAAATGGGCATCAGCCTGTCCTCACTTATTCGAAGTGGGAAGAGAAATAGGATGTTAAGAAGTTACGTGCCATGGAGGGAACACAGTTGGAAAGGGTATGGTGAAAATACAGTGAGAAAGATCAGAAAGGGTAATGATATTCCACACGCAGATCTTCTCTGGAGCTATAAAATATAATACTTTTTCTTTACAGTAGGCTAGCTAGCTATCCCTCAAAAACAACACTATCAGAGTAGAAACAAGGTAGACATTTCTAAACACATGTGCTTCATTATGAATCCATGGATGGCTCAATTCTTAAATGTAAATAGATCTCTAGGAAACTCAAATTATAGTGTTTTCAATCTAAAAAAGTATTGGCGGTTTCACTAGCAAAATTATACAACTGGTCCCTGTGATGTGTCTCTACACCTACATACACCCCCTTTCCAGCACCCCTTCACGTCACTAGTGGAAGCTTGAAAGTTATTTCAGTCAGGATATATCGTGTTGAAATCGCAACTCAGTTGAAATCTGGTCTGATGTGCCTAATCTACTTACAGAGAACAATGAAGAATTAACTTCACTTGGGAAACATCCCTCAAGATCCTGGGGACTATGAAAGATTTCCCTGCCCCTTTTTTTGGTAGGTGAAAGACTAAAAGCCATATGGGTTTTAACTGGTAATAATGAAAGTGGAAAACTAGTGTCAAAGTGTCAATCTCAGGATTGTGAGGCAGTATATAATCAAATGATTTACTGATTTTTTTTCTGTAACATGAAACATTTTGAATTAAATATTTCCTAGGGCAGTAGTTACTTGGGGATTTCATAACCTGTTATGGTGCTTTTGGTGGAGTTTTTATTATTTGTCATTTTAGGAGACCACTGTCAGCTGGTTTTCATCTATGATGCTAATGTGTTTTTCACTGTACCTCATCTCAGGAATAAAACCGGTTTAATAGAGATGATGTCAGGTACAAATATACAAGATCAAAATGCCATTTAAAAAGACGATAGTTAAATACCGTTTTAAGTTCACACATAGCAAAGACATGTACTACTATAATATAAAAAGTGGCTTTGAAGAATGAAAAATGCCAGTTTTAACTTCTCTAAAATTGTTTTTCCCAAGGGAATGAAGTAATTGGTATGGAGGAGACTGAAAGTACTGCTTAAAGTGAACCCAGAGGCCAAATGCAAAAGAAAATGCAGATTACTGAGCCAGGTCTGTTTAGTTTTAATTGGAAGATATGAGCCAGAGTCCTGCTACATGCAACTTGAGACTGCACGGATAGGATGTGTTCATTTGAATATTTAGTTCTATTTGGTAATTTTGCTATTTCTCCTGTTTTAAGCCAGAAGCTTATATTCAACTTAAAGCAGCAAATAAATTATCAGATTCATTCAGTGAAGCACCCTGATTCTCTCAGAACCATGGATGGCCCTACCCTAGTCAACTAGGGACCAGCCATGCCCACAGACAGGAGCCCTGCTGTACGCACAGGTCACTCATGCAGCTGGATGCACTGAATGCTATTGCTGAGAAATGTCCACCATCTAACATCATGTTGTACATGCTAATACAATTGCTTTATGTTCCCTAGACCCTCAGAGTCGGACTAAAACTCCAAAACTGTAAAGACATAGACGACTACAGCATATTACAGGGGCCAGTATGGCTATATCATCAAGTAATTAAAACAACAACAACAGATTAACACTTTAGCAACAATCAGATTGTTAATCTACAGATTTTATTTTTTTTAAATTTGGATGTTGAGTAGAGATTTTCATTATTTTTTGTTTTCTTGACTTTGAAGTAATTTATTCTTTCCTCAGTCTTGTGACACATGGATGAAAAGGAGAGAGTAAGTACGACTCCAGCTATGTTAGTTTCTCATCATTCTGATGCTTTGCCCCATACATGTACCTCACTTATATCTGTCATTTTCTGAAGCCTAGAACTTGTTGACAAGCCTTCAGATGCAGTCTCAGTTTCAAATCAGATTATCTAAGGAAACAAAACACAGGCAGCATTGGTATACGTTATAGTCCAAAATGCTTAGCTGAGTAAAAACAAGTTTTTTTAAAAAAGAATTTTCTATAGTTGTCTATTGGTAATGCTTTTGATCAGATTTGGTAAAAGGAAAGAAGTCACAGTGATAAGCTTTTTTAGGGAGGAAAAAGATGGTTGGATGAAACTGGGACAAACACAGACCCATTTTTAAAGGTCTGGGTTTTGTAGGTCTGACTACATAGCAGTGTTAACTCCATTTCTCATATCACTAGCTCTCTAGAAAACAGAAAAGTAGTTCTAGTGTGGTCAATAAACCAATATTGTAAAAAAAATAGCAACTATTTTGTTCACAACATGCATACTCATAGGGTAGTTAGGTACCATTTGTAAGGTAAGTCCTTTAAAATCCTATAATACTTATTAAAGTAGTGGTTATTGGTCTGATATATGCTGCTCTTGGTTCTATACACTAGATAAAAAGCAGTGCTTTGTGAAATGCAGTGTTAATCTTAACGCCACTGGTGATAGAAAGTAGCTCCCTTCAGTTCAAATCCTGTGCCCTTATTTGCTGCTTGCTAACGTAAGCAATAAGTAACCCTCTAACTAATGGTATCTACACATTTCTGTAACTTGTATTTAATGATGGTGTATCTGGTGATTGTAAAAATATTAGATATAAAAGTATAATATATACTAACTGTTAATGCTGAGGTATAGTCCAAATTATGTGTTTTGTACCTTTATTCATCGTGTAATTTAGTGGTGGTGAAAGTTCTACACTCAATCCATAAAGAGTGGCAGTATCCCTTTTTCAACTTAACATGATCTGCATCAATTTGTTTGCCTGCTAAACAAGTTTTGTTAGAATAGGAAATAGTAAAACAAATATAAACAAGAAAAGTGTAGTACTGGTTAGGGAAAAAGACTTCGAGTCACCATCTGAAGTTATTACAAACTCCTTGTACATTCACTGTGAGTTTCCAGGGGAGTTAGTCCCTAATTTAAAGGTTTCCTTTTTCACTTTCTAGATGTATACTTTTGAGGGACATCTGAGGTTAGGCAACATCACAGCACCAAATACTTGGGGCTCTTAATCCCATTTAGGTCTGTACTACAGGGGTCAGGTTAGAAACACATGTATATATCTTTTCTTTACCTAGAAGTGCCATCCATTGTCCTTGAAATAAAGCCACTAAAGTTCCTATTACATTTAATTTGAAGTAGGAGGCTCCTTGAACATAACACCTTATCCAAGGACAATGTCAATCATATCAATGTCAACACTGAGTCTAATTCTGACCACGTTGATAGTGGTAGAGCATCAACACTGCATTTTCATGACAGCCACACTCCATTGTTGAAACACTGTGCCAGTAAGAAGCGCAAAGTCCATTGGGCAGGTGAGAATGACCCACTTACAGGTGAGACTGCTGTGTGCGGGTACTGTGAGAAAATTATCTCAATTAATTTTAATTTTTAAACTTGGTTCACTCAATGAGCATTCTCACCTAAGCAAGGCCACAGAAGGATACTACAATTTAGTTCACACTTTATCTTGGGACAATTTTTTTTTATCATAAATTAGCACCTCTGAAAATCATGTGATATTAAAAGATAGATACCCACTCTTGTTCTGACCTGTGAAATGATTGTCTTTTTTCAAAACAAAATGATACTGCCAGTATTAAAACACAGCTATCTTCCAGACATATGGTACTGTATTGAAAAAATAATTACTTCCTCCAGCGGCATTTTATGTATTTTGAAGACTATTTTATTCTACTAATTAGGAAAAAAATGAAATAGGACAGGGAACTCCAAACTATTGAAAAGGAAATACTTTAATTAACTTTGATGTATTAAATAATTCAGATACATCATTGTTAACTCTCTAGGTGCTCTTTGGTGGGAGACAGGCTTTCTCTTGTTTATGACATTTCTCTGCAAAGAATTCTTTATGGAGTGAAGTGAATAATTTCTTATCAAGTAATATCAATTTACAAACCTGCTGTACAGATCACTTTTGAGTTCAGTTGTAATCATGAGTGATCCTTCACATTTTATTTATTCAAACTGTTCATTCAGGTAAAGAATATGTTGAAATTTTGCCAATATCTTAATAAAACCCAGCAATTTAAAACCACTCAGTCATTTGTCTTTTTCTTTAAAAGAAAGCTAAATTATTTAGGCAAATTCCCTCAGAACTGGTGGGAAAAAAAGCATCCTGGGAATTTCTTAAGTCAATTAAGAATATTTGAAGAAAAGTGCAAAAAGCCAAAAAGAGATGCTTCTCATCTTTATCCATGGTATCCCCATTGGTTTGGTTTGGGGAAGCAAGCACCCCAAGGACTTCATTCCTCGAACACTGCACCCAACTTTTGCTTCACTTTGCCCATTTAATTTCAAAAGGTCTGCTGAGAGTGGAGGCAAGAAGTGAAGCCAATTGAGCAAGAAATGGAACTAAGCCTCCAAACAAGTAAACCTCGTTAACACAGCACTGTTATCTTCTGTTCACCATTAAGGCTTTAAAACTTCACACAGCTACAACTCCTAATTACCTAAACTCCTAATTCCCTAAATTCATTCAGTACTTAGCATGACTTTATGTACAGAAAAAAAAAAAAGTTTTGAAAGGTGAACGGATTTGCTAAATCAGGGAACAATTTCTACTGAAAAAAATTCTATCCCCTAAAAGTTGGTATTACTTAATTCAAAAAGAATATTTCGCTTTGAAACCGTAGCATACAGCCAACTTTTAAGGCATAATTTGAACTGAGTGGAAATTTACTAACCCTACCAAATCATCAGAAATGACTGACTGGGGCTAGAATTATATAGCTCAGAGGGAGGGTAGTTGCTTAGCATGCCACAGTGCCATGTCTAGGTGTCACAGTGCTAGAACACTTGCATAGCATGGGTAAGGCCCTGGGTTCGATCCTCAGCACCACAAAAATATAAAGAAAAAAAGGTACTGTGTCCACCTACAACTAAAAAAATCCATATAAAATAAAAAGTGTCTGGACTGATAGAGGGTCGTCTCCCCCCTGGAAACCAGGCCTTCTGCATGGTACACTACATCTATTTATTGTCTTAAGGAGTGAAAACATTTGCTTGCCTTAGGAACAAACTTTATGGTACTTCAAACAAATGGGGTTCCTTCCTGAGACACTCAAAACTGTTTTTTAGTTATTGTTCAGTTAAAAAAAAAAAAATGCTCTTCACTGATTTCACTCCAGTCATGGAACCTCCAAGAAAGATCCGGGCCTCATGGTGCAAGCAGGGTCTCTCACAGGTTCTAACTGTTCTGATTCTGCTTTAGTACCAGGGAAACAAATGTGAAAAACTGTCCAAAATGATTCACATTTGGAGAAATAATTTTCCAATGAGTAGCCAGACAGAGATGAAAAGTGAAATGTCCCTGCCAGTCAATACTCTGGGTGATACGAAAGCCAGAGCATTTAAGCCAAGTGGAGTAGAAAGACAGCGAGAGGGAAGCCTAGGGAAGCCTAGGGAGAGCCTTTCCTGTGCTGCAGGACTTGGGCCAGCAATCTGGCTGCGCAGAGCAAGAACAGAAAAGCGGCAGCAGTCTCTAGAAATGTGTCTGCTCTAAGAGACAGACGAGTCCGCAATATGTCCCAAACTATAGATGGCTGATGTTATTACCATGTTCTCTTAGGCCTCTTTGGGCAGTTTTAAAACTTAAATCTAGACTATATAGTCATGTATTTATTGGATGATGTGGAACTGGAGGTAGAATAAGAACAAATCTAAAACTTTTACCTGGTAAAAACCAAAATGAATATGCAAAGAAGAAAATAGCTCTTGGAGTTTTCTATTTTCCAAACATACTTTTTTTTTTTTTTTTTTTTGGTACCGGGGACTAAACCTAGGGGCACTTAACCATGCCACAACCCCAGCCCTTTTTATTTTTTATTCTGAGACAGGGTCTAAGTTGTTTAGGGCCTAAGTTGCTGAGGCTGGCTTTGAACTTGCAATTCTGCCTCAGCTCCCCAAGCCCCTGGGATTACAGACATGTGCCACCATGCCCGGCACCCTATTTTCCAAATTTTTTTTACAAATCACCTCTTTAAAAGTAAAAAGAACTTGGATAAAAATGGCTCACTGTTTTCTGAATTACAGTTTTAAAATCATACTGTCTTTAATTCAACAAGTATATACTTCACAGGTAGCACTAGAAGGAATACTGCTTCCATTCCTATAGTGAAAAACAGCCAGATTAAGTACAAATTATGACTTTTTGAATCCACTGGAAAGTTGAAGAATAACCAACTGGCCTAACGCTGACAGAGGAGCAGGCTCTTCCGGGGGAGTGGAGACATGAGCATCAGCTTCCCTTGGGTAGCTATGAGAGGACACTGGAAAAAACAGCTAACGTGACAACTGGTGAAGGCAGAGAATGGGCTGGAAACAGTATGGAGTCCTGGGGGCCTCGGAAATTAGAGTCTACACTCTCTTCAGATTTTTCTTCACAAACTCTACCAAAGTGTTCACAGAAAAATGACTGGAAAGAGCCTTAACAAGTGTCAAGTATGGTGCAGACCCAAGAGAGGTAGACAACAACCTTGTGGGAAGGTCTAGAAACTCACCAGATCCATTCCCCTACCTCCTCTACGGAACAGAGGTGCTCTTCTACTGGAGGGGGAAATACTGCTCCCTTAGGGCACTGGTGCAGCCAGTTCCTGGAGCTGAGCAAAAGCAAAGGGAGGGGACAGGAGGAATGTCACTGGGCCTCCAACTAGATAGGAAGGGGCGAGTGAACTGAGGTTTTCTCCATCCAAACCTAGAGAGAGTGCCTAAAACTGGAGCTTAATCTGAGAATGTCAGCCCCTCCCCAGCCCCAGAAGTATACAGGAGCTGGATGTTCAGCTCAGTGGTAAAGCAATTGCTTAAGAGGCGCAAGGCCCTGGGCTTGCTCCCCACAGCCCCCAACGAAAATAAACAGACTCTCTGTGAGGTGCAAACAGAAGGTATATGCATAGGAGAGACACTGCCCTGGCAATCCAGCCCCCATCAGCAAAACTGAATATTGCTATAGGAACCTGAAGTCACTAAGGTCAATCATAGTGACAGCAAGCCTTGAGCCAAACTCCTGACTAGATTAATTCGATCTCTGCAGTGAAGGTCTTAAGCAGGAGACAAGAATTGCTCGTTTTCAGGCATGGTGGATTATTATCCACCAAAGCATCTAGTGTTCTACAAAACATACTTTGTTTCTTAACAAAACATAGAGGTACATGAAAAGGCAAGGAAAAAATGCACTCCGGGGGTTGGGGAGATAGCTCAGTCGGTAGAGTGCTTGCCTTGTAAGCACAAGGCCCTGGGTTCGATCCCCAGCACCCAAAAAGAAAGCACTCCGAAGAGATGAAGCAATCATCAGAAACCAGACACATACAACAGGTATTTTGGAATTGAGGTTTTTTGTTTTAGGCCAGAGCAGGGACTCAAACCCAGGACCTTGTACATGCTAGGTAAGTGCTCCAGTGCTGAGCTATACCCCAGCTTGAGCAAGAATTTTAAATAAATAAAATTAATAATGTTAAGGACAACAGTGGCTGACTAAGATCATGTGTGTGATATCAGCACAGAGGAGAACTAGTAAACCTGAAGGTAAGTCAACAAAAAGTTCCCATACACAACATAGCATGAGTGAAGGAACCAGAAAATAAACCCAGAACAGAATGAGGACACAGGAGCTGCACAAACATCAGTTTGCATACACATAATTAATGACACACACAAAACCATAGTCAAGAAGCTTAGAGAACAGAAAGCAAGATAAATACTAAAAACCCTACACTAAGAAAAAAACTAGGCTGGGGTTGTGGCTCAGTGGTAGAGCGCTCACCGAGCACGTGTGGGTCACCACAAAAAAGAATTTTAAAAAAGGTATTGTGTCCATTTACAACTAAAAACTATTAAAAAAAAAAAAAAAAAAAAAAAAGAATAAACCAGTCAATTCTACATGTTCTTTTCCAGGAAAAAGGAGATTCATTTTATGTGATCTGCATTACTCTATGGTTATAAAATCAGATGAAGACAAAGTAATAAAATTATGGACCAATATCCCTCATCAGTAGAGATGCAAAAATCCTCAGGAAAATATTAGCAATACAAATATCACCATGCACCTTAGAATGGCTAAAATAGCCAGGCATAGTGGCACTTGTCTGTAATCCTAGCTACTCAGGAGGCTGAGGCAGGATTCCCAAGCCTGAGGATTGCCTAGGCAATGTAGTGAGACCCTGTCACAAAATAAAAGGGGCTGGGATGTAGAGCTCTTGCCTACCATGTACTAGGTCCTTGGTTCAATCCCCAGTACCAGGAAAAAGGGAGGGGAAAAAAAAAAAGGAATGCCTAAAATAACCACTAAAAATTCCAAGTGTCTGTGTGTGGGGGATACAATTGGAACTCTAATTAATTAGTATCTGGTGAGAATGCAAAATGGTAGTGCTACTTAAAGTGTATCAGTTTCTTATAAAATTAAATATACATGACTTAGTACAATGAGTTCTGACACAAACTACCTGCAGTTAAGTCAATCAAACTTCAAAGATTTAGGGTCAACTCTTCTGTTAAAACTGTCCTCACTTAAGATACCAGCTTCAAGTTCAGGGGTCCCCAGGCCAACCTCACTTTGGACCAGATGGCTACAAGTTTAGGGGTTTCCACCATTCCACTGAGTTTGATAATTCATTAGAACAATGCACGGGAACTCAGGAAAGCACTTTACTTATGATTATAATTTTATTATGACAAAAGAAAACAACTGAACCAGCCAACACACAGGGTGAGGTTTGTGAGGGTCCAAAATGTGAAGGTTCTTTATCTTCCACGCTTGTTATCCTACAAATACATTGACATCATCATCATCATTCTAATAAATAATAATAATACTGATGCCATCCACAGAAGCTCTCTCAAGCTTCAGTATTCAGAGTTTTCGATGGTATTTCATTACCTAGGCATAACTGAATCACTGACAAGGAGGGCGAATTCAGCTGAGCTGATACCACATAGCCTCGAGCCTTAATCACATGTGGCCGGCCACCATCCTAAGTCATCTCATTACCATAAACTGGCAGGACCCAACATAAATAACTCCTAACACTTGGAAAATTTCAAAGACTTAGAAGACATTTCCTGGGACCTGGGATAGAGGCTAGCCAATTCTGTATTACACACTGGCAATCCCACCAGAAGGCATATAAAATCATAGAGAATAGTTATGCTTACATAAAAATCTATATACAAATATTTATAAGATTCACAAACAGCCAAACTGCAAATAACCTAAATATCCTTCAATGGGCAAATTCCAATATAACAGAATACTACTCAGCAATAGAAAAGGAGTTAAGTACTGATTCACACATGATGGATTAAAAACTGCATTTTACCACGTTAAAAGACTGTAAGTTGTGTGATTTCATTTATATGACTCTCTGGAAAAGGGAAAATCATAAGGCAGAGAAGCAAACAGTGATAACCATGAGTTTGGGCACGAGCTGTTTATGTACAAAGGGCTATCACAAGGAAATTTTTAGGGTGACTGAAAATGTTCTGTGTAGCACTGTGGTGGTGGATACACGACATCTGTCAAAACCCACAGAAAAGACTGAATTTTAATATATGTAAATTTTTAAAAAATCAACCAGGATGTGTGTAGGAGGACAGAAAGCAGACTGTAACAACGAATCTGAGTGTATTACAAATGAATCAGAGTCACAACGAAGAGGACAGGAAAGAAAGAACTAATGTAGTTTTGAATCTAAGGACCTAAAAAACTTTGTGGAAGTATTTTGACATGATCCTGAAAGACTAAAAGAACTACACACTAGCCAGGTGCAGTGGCACATAAACTCTAGTCCCAGCTACTTGGGGGACTGAGATAGAACTGCTTGAGCCCAGTTGGAGCTGAGCCTGAAATTACCATGTCAAATAAAACACAAAAACATGAGCACCAAACTCTAGGTGGTAATTTTTTTTTTTTCTCCTCACAAGGGGGTAGGTTAACAGTTCAAAAAGTACTTGATTTGTGCATTAGGGTTGAAAAGTAAGTAAATGTACTGCAGCTAAAGAGAGCCAGGCTTCTCACTGTTAGGCATGAAGTGAGGAGGAGGCTGGAATGAGCCCTGAGGAGCAGGACTGGTGGCACAGATATCAATACAGATTTATAATTGTCCCTGAAACCCCAAAGTTTTATACACACAGATACAGTAATACATATAAATGTGTGCATCTGCATGAGTCAGCACACACGCATTTCCTGTTCTAACCACTGAGAGGAACTAGAAGCAGTGAAGCTCTAATATCAAAATCTTTGTTTCTAAATATTTTCTAATAAAAGGAACCACAGTTCCTCAAGAAGCAGTTGATTTCACCATGGTGGCAGAGAAAATACTAGGGAGCTTAGAGCATCCTTTGGTGTCAAAGGAAAAAAAAAAAAAAGCTTAAAAGATTAAACAGACCAAAAGGGGACATCTCACAAGGACATAAAAACTTGAAAGTTTCCAGTGACCAAAACTGTAACAATCTGAGCTATGAAAATAATGATAATATTGGATCCTAATTCAAAGATTAAAACAAATATCCATTAGCCTGTACTGATGTAAGTGGCTAAAAATAAAAAATAAAAAACAAAAACAAAAAAAAAACATGAGCAAGAAGGGACTTTTCCTTAAAGAATTCTAATAATAAATACAGAAGAAAAGAAGAGCTAGAAAACTACTATTAGGTGGGCATGGCAGCACACACCCATAATAATGCTACTTGGGAGGCTGAGGCAGGAGGATCAAAAATTTAAAGACAGATTTTTTCCAACTTAGCAAGACCCTGTCCCAAAATAAAAAATAAAAAGGTCTGGAAATGTAGTTCAGGGGGAGAACACTTACCTAGTATGGGCAAGGACCTATGTTCAATCCTCAGCATTGCCAAAAACAAAAAACAAACAAAAAAATCCAGAAAAATACAAAGGGCTGAGGGTATGACTCAGTGATAGAGCACTTGTCTGGTATGCTCGAGGCTCTAGTCCTTCAGACCAAAACGAAACAAAAACAAAACCCCTAAAACCATGAACCTGTGGGCACACACAAAGTATCAGAGGAACACAAATAGAAAAACACTCTAGAAAACCCAAGGAACTGAAGACTGGAGGGAAACGTGATAATGAAATGCAATGTGGGATCCTTGAATGGATCCTGGAAAAGAAAAAGGATATTAATGAAATAACTGGTAAAACCTGGACAAATTCTATAATTCAGTTAATTGTACTGTAACCAAGATTTAATTTTGATCTTATTTATTTATTTATTTTTTGGTAGTACTGAGGCTTGAACCCAGGGGCCTTTCACACTCTAGGCAAATGCTCTACCACTGAACTAATCCCCAGCCCAGCTTGATCACTGTTCTATGGTTATACAAAGGCATTAACAAAAGCAGAAGCTGGACTAGATGGTATATCTCAAAATAAAGTTAAAAAAATAGGACGATCTTTAGGTTTTTAGTTACTAGTTATCAAAATATTGGGCTTGATTTAAGTGTAATGAACTGGAAAAAGCACTAGTCCAAGAGGTCATTCCATCTCTGTGTTGAACTTAAGAGCATCACATGACCTCCCTGAACCTCAGGTTCTTCTGCAAAGGGGGACAAGACACAACTCATCCAAAGGTTACAGAAGGATTCGATGACCCAAGTGGTCAAAGTTGTCCAGAAATGATATGTACATGCATAATATAAGCATTACTCCCACCTCTTTAGGCCTGAGAGAAGACCCTTATTAAGCAGAGGTTTTCTAGGAATTAACAGAAGATAAAAACACTAAATATTGAAGCAAAGTAACAGTGGAAAGAAATGCCCTTCAACAAAAGGTGTTTTTTTAAAAAAAGAAAAAAGTGAAGACCATTAGGGTACACAAAGTGGTGCAGAAGCTGGGCATGGTGGTGCACACCTGCAATCCCAGGGGGCTTGGGAGGCTGAGGCAAGAGAACAGGAGTTCAAAGTCAGCCTCAGCAGCTCAGTGAGGTCGAAGTAACTCGGCGAGACCCTGTCTCTAAATGAAATATAAAAAAAAGGGCTGGGGATGTAGTTCGGTGGTTAAGCATCCCTCTGTTCAACCCTCAGTATGGTGATGGGGGCAGTGGTGCAGGAAGGTAGGACAATCAGAGCAGAGCGAGGGATTCTTCCCCTGTGCCCCTGCCTATTCTCACTGCTACATAGTATCTAGCATGGCCAAGGCAGGCATGCTGCATCAATGAAGTGGGAAATAGTGTTCGTGATGTCATTAAAGAACTGGGAACAAAGCTGGGTGCACTGGGGCCCACACCTGTAGTTCCAGCTACTTGGGAGGCTGAGGAAGGAGGATCACTGGAGCCTAGGAGTTCAAGGACAACCCGGGAAACAACAGAGACACCCTGTCTAAAAAAGAAAGAACTGGAAACAGACTTGGTATGTAAAGTGGCTAGGAACTAGGAAAAGAATTATAACTTCCAAAGACTCCCCTACTAAAAGCTAACTAGTCTGAATTAAAAGTTATCATCTGCAGAAAAAGCTTTTGGTCTTCCAGGTTTACTATGATTATGGAAAAACTAAAAGACAAGCTGCCCATCACCCCTGTTCAAAAAAACGAGTTTGTCCACACTACTGAACAGCTACAAGCAAGAAAAATATAAAAATGGGTATCTGGTTCCACTTTTAATAAACTGCAGAGCCGCATTTCTCTCAAGTTAATTTTATTAATGAAAAGTGCAAACTACTTTGAAAAGACGCGAACTATGAGTCATACCATTTAGCAAGATATTAGATATGGAAAAGTGAATAACATTAAGTAAAACAAGCCTATGAGATGTCTCTCACATGTACATAAAGTTATTCATGCTTTTTCAACAATCTCTTGCTCATTGTAATTTCCACAAATATACAGTAGCTCAAACACAAATGCAGAAGCACAATGGCAAAGTTTGGCAATTATTTTGGGGTACTTATGAGTATGTAAGACAACCTGATATACATTTTGCTTTGATGTAAGCTATTGTGCAATGTGTGTGAATATTTAAATTCACTGACTCTGAAGCAATAGCCAATGAAAATAGTTTAAAAATATTTGTTGCACTGTAGTTATTTTATGAGGCAGAAAAAAAATAGTTTTAAATAATCTTATGTGTTTACATAACCAGGAACATAACCAATCCCCATTAACTAAGTTCATTTTAAATTACATATGCAAAGTCACACAACAGAAAGATGTGCCATTAAACAGTGTGCCTACACTTGAACAAGTGAGAAAAGATAAATAAACTTTAGTCTGTCAACATACTCCAAAGAGGAGATCCAGTCTAGTGTTACTTCGGTTATTCACATAAAGTGTCAACAGGACAGAATCTATAGGTAATTTTTCTATTCACTAATCTACAGACGCTAATGAAACAAACTGCGATTAAAACCCCAAATATAAAGGTAGTCATTTAAACATAACCAAAGACATAAGAGCACCAAGGATGAAGAGATTACTGAGTGCATGCACTGCCTCTAGTACGTTTTCTGGCAGTTACTGGTCTTCTGTTATAGGAAGTAAACTGCCTTTTGTGAATGTAATTTGCTAAATTAATCAAGGACAACACTGTTATTACATTAGGAAGAACTCTGCTCACACCGTTAGTTTTTTTCCATGTCCTACGGTCTTACTAGAACTGTGCTACTTTCTAACAGTTTCTGAATGACTATTTCAGGTGAGATGATTAAAAAAAAGCAAGACCTAAATCTGATTATGATGACTGATGACAAATTTGAGCACCAACTACAACAAAATTCAGGGTCAAGGTAGCTTGTAAGTCAATTCTCTTGATCTGGCAATTACCTTCCACTGTTTTCATCAGTACCAAAGTGGAGATTTTCAGGGTCTACTTGTTCTCCATCAGGAAAACTGGAGTGTGTATCTAAGAAAAAAAAAAAAGAAAAAAATTTAAATTAAAAGCAGATATAACAAAGTTATATCTTTCCCAACTCTTTAAATAATCTTACCAAATGTGTTAGTAACAAAGATGTGCTCAGCTGTAAGCAAATCTCTGTCTTCAGAGAATATGTGATTTGAGTCAGATGTAAGTAAATACAAAGGAAAATAAAGAAGAAAAAACAATGTGTAACAGACACCCACAGTTAGAAGATGAAAGGCACTGCCTTACTTTGTCCTCCTGGGGACACAGTGGGGGTAGTTGAAAAAATAAACAAGAAACAATGATGAGGTGTACTCTGAAGATTCAAGGTGCTGTAAACAAAATGTATTTGAAAGTCAACTAAAGTACACATGCAAACATCACTGAGAATTCCACCAGAATGCAAAATAACTTGCACAAAATCTGGGTGCTTATCTTAGAAGTAGAGGAAATTGCCTTAATACTTACAGATCATTCACTGCTTGACTCTATACTGAAAAAAAGATATTAGAACACTAGGGAAATATGTAAGATAAAAAGTTAACAAAGCACATAAGCCTGACAATGATGTCATTTCAGGAAATCTTGCAAAGGAATGCTCAGGTTAATTATTAAGGTCTCTGGATGACTTTAGGCCCTTATTTCTATAATTAACTAATACATACTTCCTTTATTTTACATGTATTTCTATATGATAGAATATGAGGCTGCCATAAAAATGAAGTTTATAAAATTTTAAATACAAATATATTTAAGTGAAAACAGAATACAAAACTATAAAATACAATCTCATTTAAGTAAAAGAAAGGCAAATAAAACCAGAAGAAAAGTTTTCCCTAAGAATCTGTTTTTATGGGGAGAGGAAGGAATAAAAAATAAATGATTCCATAATCTGAATGCACTTCTAAGAAATCAAAGCCATTTAAAAAGTCATAGAGTTGGCTTGGAAAAAAAAAAAAACTCTGAAAAGGGGTGGGGGTGGGAGAGAAATCAAACATCTGAAACTTCCCCAGAGGTTGGAAAACATTTTCCTATAAGGGGACAGATATTAAATATTTATGTATTACAGGCCACAAATGGTCTCTGTTGAAAATTCTTGTTTCTTTTGCTTTTACACCTCTGTATAATTTAAGGCCATTCTTAGGTAAATAAGTTATACAAAAGCAGGCTGTGGCCTTTCTCCTCCGCAAGGAAGTCAAGTCAAACATTACCCTCCAATTTTTTTCAATACTCACCATATAGTTTATCAAAGAATGTAGGAAAGACCAAAACAAAACAAAAAACCCACCCCCCAAACCCCAAAACAAAAAGAAGCAGAGTAAGTAGAAGCAATAGCAGCAGAAGGAAAAGCAGCAGCATCAATGGTTTTACTAATCCGTGTAAGATGACATTACATGTCGCACCTTCATCTGGGGGCTGTGCCATAAAAGAGTCGTTAAATCCACCCATGCTGCTGTGCTCTTCCTGCTCCTCATTCTCAGTGTCACATTCAATGTCACTGTCGCTACTAATTCCTGGCAGGAAAGAAGGAGACAATGTATTTCTGACAAAAATCACAATAAGTAAAAGAAAAGCAAAAGCTCCTTACACACTGAGATTCCTACTGACTTTTTTAATGAATGCCAAAAATTGAAGAAACCACACAAACAAAAACAAAAAAGTAACCACACAAAGCTCAAGTTCTTTTTAATTTGTTTTTTTTTAGAGCAGTGCTGCTACTTTTATTCTCTAAGTTTAAAATTGAATATCACAGTCCTTGAAAGTTATAATTTGGAACGAGTACTAATTTCATTATACTGAGAATACGTGTTCTAAATCACCTTTTTTTTTTTTTTTTAACAAGATAAGAGAAAAGAACTTTCAAGATCCTGATTCACTGTAAACATAGTCTCTAGACTAACAAACATAATAAAACACACGGCCCGTAATCCCAGCAGCTCGAGAGGCTGAGGCAGGAAGATTGAAAGTTCAAGCCAGTCTCGGCAACTCAGCAAGGTCCTAAGCAAGTTAATGAGCGAGTCCCTGTCTCTATATAAAATACAAAAAGGGCTGTGGATGTGGCTCAGTAGTTAAGTGCCCCTGGGTTTAATTCCCCAGTACAAAAATAAACAAAAGAAAACACATGATATAAACATACATAGCATATGTATATAGAAAAGTCCAGTAATTCTAATGATTAGTTTCTATCCTATTTGGGCCTCTAGTTTTGTTTCTGTACACATCAGTTGATTTTGTTTTTGGATATTTAATACATATATTTTTAATTGACACATAGTAATTACACATGTTTATGAAGTACAGTGATATTTCAATACATGTGTACAATGTGCAATAACCAGATCTGGGTAGGGGGCTCAGAGACAACATTCTTTGTGTTGGGAACATTAAAAATATTCTCTACTAGCTACTTTGAAATATTCAAATAATTATTGTAAACCCATAGTTATCCTTCTACTATCAATTATTAGAAGTTATTCCTCCTACCCAACTGTACCCCAGTACCCATTAACCATCCTCTCTCCTTCTCTTCGTCCCCCTTCCCTACACTCTACTCAGGCTATGGTAACCACTATTTTACTCTCTACTTTGAGTTCAACTTCTTACTTTCTACATATAAGTAAGATCATGTGGTATTTGTCTGTCTGTGCTTGACTTATTTCACTTAATGTCTTCCAGTTCCATCCAAGTTGCTGCAAATGACAGAATTTCATTCTTTTCTATGGTTGAATAACACTGCACTATGTATATATGTCACTTTTTTTTATACATTCGTTCATCAATGAGCACCCAGGTTGAATTCATAATTAGCTATTGTGAATAGTGCTGAAATATGCAAGAGCAGATTTTAAATTCTTTGGATAAATATCCATAACCAGTTGATTTTTAAAAGAAAAATTCTATAAAAAGTATTTGTTTTAGCAAGGTAGTGATCCAGTAAACTTGAAAATTTTTCTGCTACAAATTTTAATAAATACCTAGATAAAATATAGACACAAAACATTTAGCAAACAGCCACATTTAAAAGACAGGAGGGACCAGGCACAGTGTGCACACCTGTAATTTCAGTGACTTGGGAGAGTGAGGTAGGATGATCCAACTTTGAGGCCAGCCTCAGCAATTTAGGGAAGCCCTGTCTCAAAACAAAAACAAAAATAAAAAGAGCTGGGGATATAACTCAATAGTCAAGCACCCCTGGGTTCAATCCCCAGTAGCAAAAAATAAAACCCAAAACACAGGAGGGAAATCTACAGGCATCAGAAACAAAGAAGATAAGAACATCAGTGGGTCAGATGCTGCGGTTATCCTGGAGAGCCTGATGTGCAGATTTTTAACACTTCTTTGGGCACTGGGGGGAACAACCCAAAACTCTGGACTTACATAGGAAAGGGGTTGCAAATGGGACTGAAATTCCAGCTGCTGCATAAAGCTATTATTATTATTATTTTTTTTTAAGAGATAAACTCTAGTATGTTGCCCAGGTTGGCCTCAAGTAATCCTCTCCCAAGTAGCTGGAACTACAGGCAGATGCTACTGCATCCAAAAGAAAACTAAAATTCTTATTCAAAGAACAGATAAGAAAGTCTATATAAGGTAGGGTCTGCAAAGGGGGCAAAAAGACAAAATTCAAATTTAATTTATGTGAGGGATTTTTTTTTTTTTTTTTTTTTTTTTTTGGTGGTACTAAGGTTTGAACCCTGAGCCTTGCAATTTCTAAGCATGTGCTCTTTACTTAGCTAGTCTCCAGTCACTAGTTTTGGGATTTAAATTTGAAGTCAAAATCTTAAGAAATTAAGATAAAATTGTTCAGGAGCTAGTGTTATTTAAATACAACAAAAGTAAAATCTTCTGAGGTTAGTTTCTAGATAAGATAGAGTGAGAACATTCCAACTTGTATTTTCCACTAAATCCATCAATGAAACCCAAATGAAATGCATGGCATAGCTATTTAAGGATTCTGAAGTAAACAAGAATATGCATTTTGGTGAAACCAAAATTTAAAGTACCAACAAACTTGAAGATTTAAATAAGACCCAGGATCCAGAACAGGATCCAAACTAACTCAGCGTATGAAGAACCAATAAAAAATAATAAATACCAAGGCTGAATGACACAGATGGTGGAATTATGTAATAATGACTTTTAAGCCAAGGTAAAAATGCTCATGAACATCCTTGACATATATCAAATATTCTCTGAGGTAAGCTTCCACACAGATCATAAGAATTCTCTTGGAGTTGGGGGTGGGGTATCTGAAAAAAGGAATGCTCCAAAGTTAAGAGTTTAAGGCAAACAATCAACCTGAAGCAAGAATCAGCATATATGGAAGGACAACACTTTGAATTTTTCATTAAGTGGGAACAAAATCCTGGAAGAGACTACATGATTCTAATTAACTTTCAAAAGAGCTGGGCTTGCTGGCACCTGCCTGTTAATTCCAAGAACTAAGGAGAATGCAAGTTCAAGGCCAGCCTCAGCAACTCAGAGACCCTAGTCTCAAAATAAAAAATAAAAAGGTTGGGGCTAGTTATATGAAATAGCTCAGTAGAGTAGATGCCTTGCATACACAAGACCCTGGGGTTCAATCCCCAGCACCACAAAAAATAAAAAAAAATTACAAAATAAAAAGGTTTTGGGATGTAGCTCAGTGGAAAAGTGCGCCTGGGTTCAATCCCCAGTACCAAACAAATAAATATAACTGTTTTGTAGAAATGAAAGATTAAAATTAAAATATTAACAGATGGTTTAGGCAAAAGTGAAAAAGATTAATGAACTTGTAGTTTTGAAGAACAGAGAAAGCAAAAGAAAAATAAGTTTAAAGTATAAAAAAAGACTTTAAAAAAAGGATCAAAAGGAATGCTCCAAATTGTCTTGATCAGAAGCCATATAGAGCAAAAACAACTAAAGAGAAACAAGACAAAGAGAAAAATGGCTGAAAAAAAATTTATTTATGAAAAACATTCTGAATTGAATGAAAACAAAAATAAGAAAATTAGTGCAATGTGCCTATAACAGTTCTTAAGGGGAATTCGCAGGATTAAATGCCGACTTTAGAAAAGAAAAAGTGCAGTGGCATACACCTATAATTCCAGGGACTAGGGGAGACTGAGGCAGGAGGATGGCAAGTTCAAGGTCAACCTGAGCAACTTAGCTAGACCTTCAGCAACTTAGTGAGACCTAAGAACAAAAAAAAAATTTTAAAGGGCCAAGGATGTGTAGCTCAGTGGTAAAGTGCTTCTGGGTTCAAGTCCCAGCACCAAAAGAAAGGAAGAAAAAAAACGGTGTTAACCTAATGAACCAAGCTTCCACTATAAGTAACTCTAGAAAAAGGGTCCAGTGATGTAGTCCAGTGGTGGAGCACTTGCAGAGCATGCACAAAGGGTTTGATCCAAGACACCACTTTAAAAAAAAAAAAAAAAAAAAATCAACAAAAATCTAGAAAAAACAAATTAAATTCAAAGTAAAAGGAAGGAAATAAGAAATAAAAAAACAGGACTGGGGATATAGCGCAGATGGTAGAGTGCTTGCCTCACAAGCACAAGGTCCTAGTTCGATCCTCAGCACCGCAAAAACAAACAAAAAAACATTTTTTTAAAAACCCAATGAAACAATGCACATGAACATAGTTTTTTTCCCCTTAGACATTTCCTACACAAATGCGTGCAGCTAGGTATAATTCACCTTTTACAGTGAATTGTATCTATTGGTTTATGTGGGTGCTCTCAGATTTTTCCCTGCTTGATTTAAAGTTGTGAGGCAAAAAGCTTAAGTACTAATAGTAAGTGGTCCATAATGAAAGGGAAAAAACATACTAAGCGAAAAATTTCTCCATCTTTATATCCCATCATTCTTTGAAAAAAGCAATTAAATTAAAAATACTAAAAAGCTGAAAAGGCTCGAGGCCTTTTCATTAAGGGAAATAAAAAATAGCAAACATTACAAGCATCAGGAATGACATAGGACACACATCCTAAAATCTTCTCCACCTTCACCAAAGAATAAACAAAAACTTTCCTGCTCTTAAAAATAAAGAATGACACTTTTCATTATTTACAAAACCAAACCAATTACTTCTATGTGGCACAACCTCCTCTTGTGGCCCTTCCTAGAACCATTACCAAAAACAAAACCATGTTTTGATGTCTTGGTATGAGTGTTTCTCAATTCCTAGGAGGTATTAATGTTCAGGATTCAAAAACAATTATAATTCTCTTGAATTCTCAAAATCTAAGTTATTCTTTAATAATACAATTCACAAACAACATTTATTATATGTATGTCCTTTTAAAAACTGCTTATTATTTACAAGGGCAGAGACTTTAGTGAATATTCAAACACTGGAAATCATCTATGGGTATTATTGGGTAGTATATGAGTAATAACATTTATAATTCTTAGCAAGATTTATAGTACTATAGAATCATGTCAAAAACGACAGTTTGGGAACTTATTTTGCTTCGAAAACTTATTTCTTGGAACACCAGAGAATTTTCGAGTCTACAAGATATAAACTTGCTACTACTAGTAAGAGACAGGGTCTCTCTCTCTCTCTCTCTCTCACACACACACACACACACACACACACACACACACACACACACAATGGCAAGAGCTATAACCAGGACTGATTTGTGACCACTTTGTTTTTTGGCACTAAGGATTGAACCCAGGGTTACTCTACCACTGAGCTACATCCTCAGATCTTTTTACTTTTTAAATTTTGAGACAGGGTCTCCCTACATTGCTGAGGCTGACCTCCCAACCTGTGATTCTCCTGCTTCAGCCTCCCTAGTCATTGTGATTACAGACATGCACCACCACATCCATCTGGCTTGTGATTACTTTTGTCCAAGATGCTCCTTTTGACGTCAACATTGGATTCCAAGTACTGATTTTTATTTTCAACTTGCCATAACTGGATTCCTTCAAACAGTGTTTCCATATTGATTGTTAAAATTAGTTCTAGGAGAATGAGAATTTTTCTCCATTAAAAAGTTTGATTAATTTTTATCAGGATTTATGAAGATTATATTTCCCAAGAAATAGTAGGAAGGAATTCTTTGCTGACTTTTTGGTACTGGGGACTGAGCCCGGGGGCACTTTACCACTGAGCTACACCCCCAGTGTCATGGTTATTACTATTCTGAGACACAGTCTTGCCAAGTTGCTAAGGTTGGCCTTGAACTTGTGATGCTCATCTCAGCCTCCCAAGTTGTTGGGATTACATGCGCCACTAAGCCCAGCCTAGGAAGGAATTCTTACATGAAAACGCTACGGGGTGTTTCAAAACTGTTGGCTGTCATAGATGGCACCTGTAAGATACCATTAATTATAAAATGCTTCAAAAATGTTACAATGTAAAAGAAACCTGCAGCTTATAATAAAACATGAAATATGGTATATCAATTAACCACCACATTTTGGGGGCATTGCTCAGTATAGCTAACTATTTTGAGGTAAGGGGGTACTGGAAATTGGACTCAGGGGTGCTACCACTGAGGTACATTCCCAATCCCTTTTATGTTTGATTTTGAGATAGTGTTTAAACTGCTAAAAAGGTCTTGCTAAGTTGACAAGGTTGTCCTTGAACACACAATCCTCCTATCTTAGCCTCCCAAGTCACTGAGATCACAGGTGTTTGCCACCATGCCCAGCTAAAGCTAATGTTTGAGTTATAATTCCCTTAACCAGATTTCAGATACTTGGAAAATATACTAACCACTCGGCACAGGCACACAATTTGTATTCTCTCCACTAATAATTTACCTACCTTTCCTCTTTCTAAAAAAACCTGTTGTCCAGGAATCTTCCCTCTTCCACATGATCATGTGGAAAAGTTAAGAATGGGGAAAAATGATGGAACTTTGCCAATGATTAATGAGATACAAGAGGAAGTTAGTAAGTTGTTAAGGTGCTCTAAGAAAAGTCTTCCTTGTTGATAAATAGATACATAGAATGAAATAATCCTCCCCTACTCCCAGGATATTATTCTGACTTCCATATGAGGTTTGCAACTGCAGCAATCATGTTGTCACCCCGAGGGGAACTAAGTCAACTTACTGAGAATAGCAAAGCTAAGGACGGAAAACACCCCATGAATTCTTGATGACATTGAGCAGTTTACCTGAAACTGCCCCACCACAGTTATGTATGACTTCTTGTTGGTAGAGTTCTTTCTAAATCAAAAGAGTTAGCTTTCATTATTGTTGAAGCTGGTTGCTTGACTTTTTGGTAACTTTTAAGTATTTTAATAAATTATCTTAAAAGTTATCCTACCAACAGTTAGGCTACCACACTTTGGTGACTCATTTCTCTTAGCTAGGCTGCTAGCAAGGTTGTTATTTGGTATGCCAAGGTTTTTACCGTGGGATGGGTGTTTCGAGCACCCCTGACTTAAATGAAAGCTATGTGTGCTACTGAAGAAGGAACTTACAGCCTCTAGTTTTATATAGAACAGGAAAGAAACCAGCCTATTTACAGAAATTCTGTAGGTTACCAACTGAGAATGCGGGAGGGCAAGACTTCTCAGCATCAGACCATTAAGTAGAAGACTAATACAAGTTTGTCCCATATGGTCCCAGTTAGAAAGGAAAGGCCTGTTTATGGCTGTCACATCCAAGAAAAAGTATTACATTTTACTGGCACTTGAGAAACTATTTTAGTAATCCAAAATTCCTGGCCAGTAACAAAACAATGCCTTAAAGTTTCTTCAGATAGCTTTATTTTCCAGAAAGAGAATAACCCATAGTGATATGTAGTAGTTGATTGTGTGTGTGTGTGTGGTGGTGGTGGTGCTGGGGATTGAACCCAGGGTCTTGTGCATGAGAGGCAGGCACTCTACCAACTGAGCTACATCCCCAGCGCCCCCCCCCACCCCACGGCGATATGGTACAGAATATTTTCTCTACATACTTGGCACAAGTAAATAGCTTAATCCCCCCCCACCCAAACATGGATATAAGACAATCCCACTCAACTGTCTACCAAGACTTTAGGTGTGAAAAATAAAGGTTTCCTGAGAACCGGCTCCTGCTGATGACAGAATAATATCCACAGCAGTGAGCTAAGCCCTATTCTCCTCTACAAACAAAGCCGATTTCAAGAGGCATGGAGCTATTTTTGTCTACTGTATTCCCCTCTTCCAGCCTCATCGGCTAGTTGTCTTCTCATTGTCTATCCTGGGATTCCAGTGATAAACAAGCTATTTAGATACCAACAAACTTAAGGGTGTATACTTCTTTTATTTTTTTGGGGGGGTGGGTTGGGGAGGGTACCGAGGATTGAACTCAGGGGCACTCAACCACTGAGCCACATTCCCAGCCCTATTTTGTATTTTATGTAGAGACAGGGTCTCACTGAGTTAGTTGCTTAGCACCTTGTCGAGGACAACCAACTCAAGGGTGTATACTTCGGTATCACTTGTTTTCATCAAAAGTATTTTTTATTGGTTCTGTATCACTTTTTTGGTGTGTGAACAAAAATTTTATTTGCTTTGCATTTCAAGTACTCTTTGATGACATCCTTGGCCTGA